>NW_004567138.1:8981583-9000067 GCF_000260355.1 Condylura cristata
CACATGGCGTGGCAGACCTCTCCTGACCCGCCCGCTGCTCCCCTCAGCAGTGTACTTCATTGATCTGCCTGTTCTGTTCCCTGCTCTGTCTCTGGTGAAGCCTCTTGCCGCCCCTGAGCCTCTGGCCTGTACCCCAGTTCTATATACACAAATAAATCTGTAAAAAAATTAAAAAATAAAAAAAAAGCAAGGTGACAATAAAAAGAATTCCTGCACATCATTTTCTATTTCATGTAAGTCGTATGCAAAGTTTCATAGAAATGGCAAATGTCACTTGACATACAGCAACTTTATGGATACCTTTAAGAGAACTAATTTCTAGATTTAGAGAAAATAGGGTAAGTGTATGAGTTATTAAAATTTTCAAGAACTAACCCTGAGTGTGCATATGCCTTGATAGGATTATCACATCTCAGTACTACTAAGAATATAAGACAATCTGTAGTTGAGGGCTTGATAAATTCTTAGAAGCCTTAACTATAGGACTTCAGACCATAATGCATTCTTGGTTCTCTTTGACTGTAACCTTCCATCTCCCATTGCTAGACCATTGAAAATACTAATTTTGTGCATGTGCGCACACACTACTTAAATACAAATATTTGTGTTTTTATTAAAAATCTTAAAAATGTCTTTCCAGTTTAGTATTTACCTGTCAAAATCATATGGTGAACATATAGGTAAGCTATTGGACCAATGAAATTTTGACCTAGCATCAGGAGAAATCTGTCTTGTCCCTCCCTTGCAGTCCTTACTTAGACTTAATGATACTTTTATACAATGACATCTAAGAACCTTCGTAAGTTCCCCGACTAATTTCTGAACCCAATCTTACCCTTCCTACTTTAAACTATTCATCGAATATCACCAAATCACTTGTAATTCACTACATATTCTTCTAAAAATTTTCCCCTGTACATTCTATCTTACCCATTTGCCTATAATTTCCTTCCCTGTGGACTTTCTACCTCTAGTTTTTATTGAACTATGTCTTTCATAAAATAAATGATACTCCTATTTTTATCTCTCTAGTCTTTACCTCTCTAACTCTATTGATCAATTTATCTTTTAGGATTTGT
Organism: Condylura cristata; assembly: GCF_000260355.1. Classification (NCBI taxonomy): domain Eukaryota; kingdom Metazoa; phylum Chordata; class Mammalia; order Eulipotyphla; family Talpidae; genus Condylura; species Condylura cristata. The sequence goes on from NW_004567138.1 coordinate 8,982,663, forward strand.
CTTCATCCTGACATCCTCTGACCTCTTTCCCCAGTGCATTCCTGACTCTTCCATTATGAAATTCTTAGAAGGAATAATCCCTTGTATTCCCAGCATACAATAGAGTGACAAAAAAAGCATTCAATGAAGTTTGCCAACTCACTGACAAAATGAGGGTTTGTACCTACTAAATTGAGTTCCACTATAAATATGAATATTAATCTCATTTAAGTTCTTGAGTCAAAACTGGAAGTTCCAACCTCATAGTGAAATGTCTTTATTTCTCATCACACTAGAATTTCAGCGGAAGTTCCATCTTTCAATCCTATTTCCAGGATTTTGGAAACAGCTACATAGAATCATTGATCAAACCCTAAATTCAATTTTTGTTAAAAATAATTTTCAGGCCCTCCCTGGTGGCGCAGCGGGTTAAAGCACAGCACCGAGAATCTAAAGCCGCTTCCGCATGAGTTCGATTCCCGCCTGCCCCGGAGGTGACCACATGGTGTGGCAGACCTCTCCTGACCCACCCGCTGCTCCCCTCAGCAGTGTACTTCCTCGATCTGCCTGTTCTGCTCCCCACTCTGTCTCTGGTGAAGCCTCTCGCCGCCCCTGAGCCTCTGGCCTGTACCCCAGTTCTGTATGCACAAATAAATAAATCTTTAAAAAAATAATAATAATTTTCAACAATCTATGAAACATATATCAACTTCCAGTAATAATTGCATAAAAACTAGCAATTCTAGTGATACATAAAGTAGTAACATACATTTCTGAAGATTCCACAGTCTGTATAATGAGATCATTGAGTCTGAATATTTGTACCTGACTGTCTAGATTAGAATCTCATTCTGATAATGACTAGTTGTATAATACCAACACTGAGCAAATTTTCCATTGTCTCTGTTTCTGCCTCTAAATGAGAATAGTTACTACCTATTTTCCAGCTTTATTGTCATGATTCAGTGTGTTAGTGCCAATTCAAAGAACAGAGAATATCATCTGACCAAGAGTAATCATCCAGTCATTCATTATTTTGGGAAGAAATATTGGTAGTGACAAGATCACTATTCTTAACGTAGTATACATGCATATTTGTTATCAATAATGAATACACAAAGGTTGCATAATATTATATTGTAATGTTACAACAGTTAAATAAAATATTCTTTTAAAAAGTATGTTGAAAACCTAGCAATTTTTCAAAGAACAATATGCCCAGGGATCCAGAGTTAATAAGAAATGAAGTTTACTGAGTTCATTGACACTGTTCGGACAGGTTACTGATGCTCACTGTTGACTATCTTGTTAAAGGTAAGTGTGAGACAAGAAAAAAAGCAAGCATTTTACCTAATAGGAACATGCCTTGAATATATCCAAAGACTATGAAGTGCAGTAAAAAAAAAATACAGCCTTAAATGCTATGCATCATTTTCAAAGTGTAAAACTTAGATTAGCTGTATCAGTAATCAATATATTCCCACACTGAACAAAAAGTTAAACCACATTATAAATATGTTATTTGAATCATTTGTGAAGCAGAGTAACTGTAAAAGTTGAGGTGATGAACAAAGCATAATCAAATTTCTCAGGACTTAATCTTTCTGACCTTCCTCATTTCATCTTAAGGCTTATTATCTACCTGGCTTTGGTGTGCTAAAATTTACTTATAATTAGTTCAGCATTTCCCAGTTCAATCACATTCATGGTTCCTTCCCTGCCTCCCCTACCTAAGGCTGAGCCCAAGTCCAAATTTTGCTGAATCCTTCTACCAAATGATGATCTCTCTGAAGTCAAGGCCACTGTCTTTTTGCATGACATGCTCAACAATTATAAAGATTGAAAAAACTGAAGTATAATCACGTAGTATGAGCCATACTGCTGAAATTCTGTACTTTTGTAAAATAGTAGATTATTAAAACCTGATGAAAAATTTAAAAACTGTGTTTTTTTTTACTTAAGTTTTCCCAGTTATGGTTATATTCCACACTAGTTTTTAACTTTGATTTAGTTCAGATGTACTATTATAGCATATATATTGAAAACTTAAAAATATATATTTGTCCTAAAAATAATGATTTCTTCCCTTGAATCATTTAAAATAATTGAGAAGACCAATCATATGCAGATAATGATTGTGTTACTGTTATTTATTATATTATGACTTTATTATTGAGCTAATAATGGTTTACAGCTCTTTTTATGGTGCTGGGGAATAAATAGGTTCATACCTGCTCAGTTTTATATCACCAAGAAAAATAATTTTGAAATAAGGGTTATAATTATATTTTGGTTATTTAGTAAATCATTATTAAATCCGATAAAAATTTAGAAAATACTAGCCTTTTACTGTAAGATCTCAGAATGAATAACAAGTATGATCCCCATCTTCATAGACTTATATCCTAAAGAGGGAGAATAATTATAAAATAAGAAATTTCCATTGTGTGAAAAGTACACAAGGAAGTATGCTATAAAGACACCAAGAAGTTCCAAGTAACTGAATCTCAAGACTCAAGGTTGATCCAACACTAAGTACAATTAGGTTTCCTGCATGAAAGAGTTTGAAAACTATAGTCATGCAAATGAAGATAGTAATGTGTTTCTCTCCTCTAAAAACATTTCAAAGTAGGCAGTAGTGAAGCAATGCTCTAAGACTCCATCAGTGAGTCAGCCTCTTTTCTCTTGCTACTTAACAACTTTAGTCTGTTCTCAGGATGGATGCTTAGGTACACACATTTCAGCCAAAACAGGGACGAAAGAAATGAGGGGCCCTCCCCGGTGGTGCAATGGGTTAGGTCACAAGCTGCCAAAGCTGTTTCTGTGTGAGTTCAATCCCCCGCCCCAAAGGTGACCCACATTGCACAGCAGACCTCTCCTGACCCGCCCGCTACTCCCCTCAACAGTATACTTCAACGATCTGCCTAGCTTGTGCCTCACTGTCTCTGGTGAAGCCACTCACCACCCCTGCACCTCTGGCTTATACCCCAGTTCTGTATGCATAAATAAATAAATCTTAAAAAGAAAAACTAAAAAAAAAAAAAATAGAGGGTGCTTTCTAGAAGTTGTGCAACTCCTCCATCTACATTCCATTAAAGATCACCACGAGCTCACAAAGTTCCAAAGGGAGCTTATCAGTGAAGTTTTGCCAAATTAAAATTAGGGTTTCAATCACAAAGATAGTCAAAATAATTGTAAGTTGAAGGATACCTAAAATAACTATAACTTGGAGAGCAAAGTTGATACAATATCTTAGAATACAAACTGCAAGAAAACGTTTAACACTAAGAAACAAACAATTCAGTTTAAAAATGGGTATGAGATTGAGCAGACACCTTATGAAACAAGATCTACAGCTAGCAAATACAGGTTGATACATGGTCAATGTTACAATTCATTAAGGAAATGCAAATTAAGACAATGAGATACCATTACACATGTCTTAGGTTGGCTAAAATCTAAAAATACAGTATTGATTGCTGGCAAAGATGTAGAGAAACAGAAAGTTATTGATGCTGGGAATACAACATGATAGCCACTTTGAAAAATAGATCGGTAATTGATTGTAAGCTAATAGTCTTACAATATGATCAGGCAATCACACTTGTAGACTGAAAGTTAATATTGAAGTTCACATTGAAAAGTTTATATATATTTTACTCACACACTCCAAAAGCATACAAACCAAAAGCAGAAAGGAAGTAAATTCCTTCAACAAGCAAATGAATAAGCAAAGTATGTTATATCTATATAACAAAATTTTTCTAGGGATACAGAGGACTGAGCTAAAATACTACATGAACACAAAGATGAATTTCAGGTATCTGGTTCTACACAGAAGACAACCTGTATTAACTACCTATTTTAAAACTTCATTTATATGGCATCCTGGAAAAGATGGATTCATGGAGGTAGTAAAAGATCAATGGTGACTGGGAGGAATTCTGGGTGCTGGAAGTGGGGTGTTAATAGTTAAACATGAGTGATCACTGAAGACAATGGAATCTTTATGACACTGTAATGAAAAGACACCATGGACTCCTCAAATGCCGTGTAAAATACCATACACAGAGTGATCTTAACGTATGCAAACTTTAAGAATGAATTATTTCAGTGATGGAGTAAACCCAGGATGGTAGGAAGAGACTAATAGTGTTACTGTGTCACAAGTACATTTACTCCAGTCATGAGGAGGAAGGTTAATGATTCTGATTTATGTAACTTGAGAAATGAGTGGGATCTCCAAGACATAATATATATTTATATATATATACACACACACACACACACATATATATACACATACACATACACACACATACACACATATATACATACACACATACATATACATACACACATACATTTATTACTCTAGCTGAAGACATTTCCCAACAGTTTAAAAATTCTGAAACTGCATACCAAAATTAAACCAATGAGTAAATAAGCATTCTGGAACAAGGCAGGCCTCTCCCAATTAAGTTGGGGGTTATAGATAGCAGGGAAAGGAGGCGAAAATGACCTTTGTGACAATGGGTTTTCTATTTCGGTTCTGCAGTAAATGAAACTAGAACTCCTTGGATAAATGGCTATCCTAGAACTGGGCAAAAAAGGTAGAACACGAAACTTGAATATCTTCAGTGACAAAAGGTAAGGAATTGCTGAAAAGCACAACCAAACCATCAAACAAATGACGAGTCTGTCAAAGAGAAATTAGAACCAGCCAAACAAGCTCTCGATGAAGAAAGTTGAAAGCATTTGAGCAATAAAACAGTATTATATTTTTAACCCAAACAGAACAGTTGATTTATACAGACACATAGTATATTGTATGTAAAATATGTTTTTAGATAAATAGCAATAGATCTACTTACCTACACACTAATAAAAATAGCAAGCAAATAAATAGAAAAAGTACACAGCTCTTCCAAGCAGAATTCCCCAATATTAATAGAAACCCTGCCCTCAAGGAGGTGGAACTCAACTCCCTGCTCCTTAGATGCCGCTGCACTGTGACTTCCTTCCAAAGAGCACAGTATGAGGTTAGTCTCTGCACTACCAAGCTAGCACCAGCCAATGTGGCTTAAAAGTTGGATCCCTGGCCAGAGAGCCGACCCACATAGTGCAGCTGACCTCCCCTGTCTCACCCGCATCTCCCCTCAGCAGTGTATTTCAGTAGATCTACCTGTCCTGCTCCCCACTCTGTCTCTGGTGAATCTTCTCACCTCCCACACCTTTGGCCTGCACCCAGTTCTTGTATGCATAAATAAGTAAGAATAAGTATCTCCTTTTTCTTTTTTTGAGGAACAGCATCTGAAGGAGTAACTCTATGCTGGAGAAATCTGATTACAATGACTTCTGTCAAGTAATTTGAGATCAGCACTGCCAAATGTTGTTGATAGTGAACAGCCTAAGGGTACCTAATGACACTTCAATTCTGCATTCTTCCTTCCAAAATCTGTTACCCATAACCCATTCTAGCCATGAGGAAAAAAAAAAAAAAAAAGAACAATTCCTGGATAGTCCTTCCTCAGACTTCTCATAACTATTAGTGTCATCATAAACAAGTGTGTGTGTGGGAAGGCGGGGGGTGTGGATCACAGAAGATGGTTTACTGTGATGCATGATGGCCTAATGCAATGTAGTCTCTTCAGTGGATTCTTGAAATAGAACAAAGTGAATACAGATAATGTGTTTTTATTTATTTAGTAAGAATGTTTTCATAGGAGTTCATTAATTTGGATAAAAATGCCATGTTGTTACAGATTAGCATTAAGAAACTGAGTGAGGACCATATGAGAACTTTTACTAGCTTTTAATTTCATTGTAAATATAATTTTAAAAATGTATTTTCAAGAAAGACAACTAACATCTTTAAATAACCTATCTACTACTTAGAAATAATTTAAATATTTAGACCAATAAGAGTAAAATAATATATACCCATGACCTTAATAAAAATGCGCATGTTAGTTTCTCAGGTAGTTATTTATTGTTTTATTAGAGCACATGTTAGACATTATTACCTTTCTATATAGAGTGAACAATGACTCTATATGATGTAACCATGAAATTAATTAGTGATTTTGGCCCAATTACATAAAGGTTTAAGATTAGTTTCATGAGTGGTTATGTGTGAAGTTTACCACATGGTGTGTAATGGTTTCTATTATCACTGGTAGTGTATGAGTGTTCATATAACCATAATGTGATATTTTATGATAGCCCATAATGGAAGCATTTTTTGATATAATTGAACTTTGTGTGTGAGATTCTTGCTCAACAGAGGAACTATTTCAAGAACGTAATGAAAGTTCTGTGTAATACTTTACAAGGGGCCACACATTTTTATTGAAAGGGAAGTGTACTAACTGAGAAAATGAATTGCCAGCCAGTTTTCTATCCTGCTGTCCTCATAGGAGATCCAGCAATCTGAGAAAATCCAGTTGTACTCTTTTCAAAGAACCTCATATGTCAAAGGGAAAAAAAAGTGCTCTTAGGATTCGGTTTCAATGAAAGAGCCCAAATATGCTTTCCTTATAAGCAGATACATGGACATGCAATGTTAAGGGGGCAAATGTAAAAATGAAAGCATATATTTAGAACAACTTCATCTCATGTTATTATACTATATTAACCTTTAAAATAAAATGCTCCCATATTAAAAAAAAAAAGTGAAACCAAGAGTTTAGCCTATCTTCTCTAACAAGATGTATATGTGCTATTAATTGTATGCCACATAAACATATCCAGACTTTCATTCCAACTTGGGTATACGAGTATAATTTTAAATATTACCATTGGATATCTTACCTTGCCCACTTCAATTTAAAGATTCAAAACTCTTCAAAATGACCATTTTGAATATTACCATTAGCTATCCTAACTTCCCCACTTCAATTTAAAGATTCAAAACTCTTCAAAGTGATGCATAGCAAAGCAAATTTCTTTGTAAAATTAAATTTGAATTCAATTGGGATCTGAAGTATTAATGATGATGGGACAAGCGCAGGTGTCAATTAGGCAGAGATTTTAGTCAAAGGGGAAGCCATAGCTAAAAGAAAGTGAAGTTCTATCCTTAGAAAAACCCGCCTTGGAACTATAGAAGATAAAACCAAAACTAGAAAAGGCAGTAGAAACAACTTTGAGGTCAAAATCCACAACTCAGATTCACTATTTCCTGAGCAGGAACGTTAAACCTTTGTCTCTGTTAATTAAGGAAAATTAACTCTTAGCTCAGAGAGTGTAATGTAAGTAAACTTCATTGTACCAAGTGAACACTTAAGTGTAGCTTCCTTCAACATGAACACTTATTTTCTCTAAAATGTAAGTCAATTATGGAAGCTATCACAGAAACTCAAAAACATCATTGAATAATAATAGAACTCCAGGAAACAACACTGATCCTTTAGGAAAGGCATTTGCATGGTGCATTTAGGCAAGACCAACTTTACTAATTCACAGTCAATGTATTTTGACAATATCCCAACTTTCTCAGGACTACCCTTGACCTCACTGAAGAGGGTCTAATTCAATGAGGAAGGTGTGGTTGTAAACAGGGACAGGATATAATGCCTTAAGTCCAAAAATTCCTCAGAGGAGCACACATCTTTGCTGCCAATTATTTCTGCCCATTGTTTGGTCCCATTTGAAAATATTCTGTCATTCATCCAAAAGTAAAACGAAGTTGACAACATTGGAAAAATCCAAATACATTAAAAGAACCAAACCAAGAAACTGGAAAAGAAATTAAGTAACCTAATATGTCTGTGTATACCATGTAAAATTTCAGCTGCTCTTGGATTTGTTAAATGGCTGTTTTCCTTTTAAAATACTTTTGGGAACAGGAAAAACCCAAAAGGTGTTTTACTAAGCACTTTTTCCGTTCATGTAGAAATGTCCCAGAGGAAATTTAATCTCCATGTATCTGATACTTTCACACTTAACATCAAAGAATTGTTTTGTAAGAGTTATTTGATATATTAAGAAGCTTTGGGGGAATTTTTCTAAGGCTTCAAATTGTTTTTCTTGGAAAAATTGCAGTCACATATAACCAAGGGGAAACTAATTCATACACCACTAAGTTCAACTTCAGTTCAAATTCTTAGCCAAATTATTCAAAGAAAAGCCCTTCCTGGTTAAAAAACAGAAACACTTCCTCTATTTCAACACTTCAGCTAAACATCATGACTTTATAGTAGATACATAGAAAATTTCCTGTATTACTTCACTAATTTCATACATCACACAGAAAGAGATAATACCGGATATAGTGGAAATAAGATTGCAAGTTCTGGCATATTGCGCTCATGAATTGAAGATGTATGAATGACTTCACACAATTTTGCAGAGTTCAAAGGGTGAGTGGAAGAAAATGGAAACACTATTAGTCCTACCTGCAAAAATAGTTGCAAGCTGTTAAAATTCTCATCACGGAGAGCAAAGATATTTAATCCTCATTTAAAAAAAAAAAATCACATGGCACTGGACTTTTCTAATATCTAACCCAGAATTATTCAGACAACATCAGCTGCTACCTGAACTACAGAAATAACCTAGCTGTTGTTTTCTCTACAATTTCATTCCCTCTTTTCAGTCCATTTTTCATAAAGCAATGCAACAGACTCAAAAACAGTGCCAAGAACAGACAGGTCACTTGTGGGTTCTCACCTGTGCCTTCACAATTATAAGACACTACTCAGGTTCCGGGCGCAGCGGCGACTGCTTTTACTAACGGAATATGGAGGAAAAGAAAGCATTTCTAGGGCCACAATGGCCACTGTCTTACCCTAGGTAGTGTCCGCAGCGTCCTGTGGTCCCCAATAAATGCCTCTCGTGCAGGATGCAGTCCTTCCTTTGAGGCAGCTCTGAAGCTGGAGTCCTCAGGTGTCAGCAGTGGACCAAGATTCAACTGGTCTAGGATTCAGCACTGCAGCGGGGCTCCATGGCAGCCGCCCACACCTATGTCAAGTTTGGGCAGCCAGTGTCAACCACCCGAATGGACAGAGCAGAGGTCACAGCACCAGGAGGCCAGAGTGGAGGACAGAAGTGGTCACAGGCAACTGTCCGAGGCGGCGGCCACAGCCGAGCAGTGCTGAACCTTCCAGAGTTTAGACACTAGTTACAACCCTGGGGGACGCGGCTCAGGCCCAGGGGCACAAACCAGCTGCTTGTCAGCTAGTGACACTGGAGGAAGAGCAGAGGCAGCCGCAGTTGTCAGCTCTTTTCGAAGAGGAACTCAGACTTGGAGGTCTTGAAGATCTACAAAGTTCTTCCCCGAAAGTTTGGACCAGTTTTTCACAGGATTCAGAACCCCAAACCCTGAATGAACGCCAGCCACTGAGACCGCGGCCAATGGTTCCCCGCCCTTTAAGCTGATTGGCCAGTTTACCATCCTAACTTTGATTGGTGCCAGTTGAGCACCAATCAGCTCTCTCCGTTTTCCATGGGCGCTAGTTCAAACTAGAAGGCGCAGGCGCACCTGTAAGAACACAGGTGTGGATCTTAGACGTATGTCATTGACTGCAGGGCGGAAAATCCTGACAATTTCCATTTACCCTACACTTATGTACCCCAAAATTTCAGCCCATTCATCATGAACAGCCAGTATTATTCCCTTAAAATTAGCATCCACTTATGTCTTCGGTTCTCTTTAAGGTAGTGACTGTTTCAGGCTAAGTTTGGTGTCTTCCCCGCCCCTCTCCTGGGTAGATGTTGCTATAATCCCCAATGTGATAGATAATTAGACGTGGTTTTGGAAGGTGCAGCGGCAGCAAAACACAGAGCAAGTTTACTGTGATGCGGGTTTTCTGTGATGTGATGTGTAACGGTGGCAAACTAGAGTCCTAGATGGTTTTCAGGCTTTTAATGATCTTTCTACACCATTTCCAAATAAAATTTGGAAATTTTAAAACACTTAGATGATTGAACTAAACTCTTGATCTTTGTTTTGATTCACTGCACAAAGCTTAGTGTAATAATACCCACATAAACCAGTTAGTTCACCATCTCTTCAAATAAATTCCCAGGATATTGACCATCCGGCCTTCTCCTGCAGTGTCACTTCAGGGGACTCATCTCATATTCAGATATTTATGGTATAATGTCTGTTGCACCTGCTTGGTGAAGTAATTCATTCCACCTGGCTCTTTCTTTAGCAACTGCTGTTCCCGCTCTAATTATTACAGTTCCACATGTTTTCCTGATCTCCTTTTCAGTCTCCATAGCAATTGTCTTGCGAAGTCTCACTGCTTCCTATCAAGATATGTTTTTCAATAATAAAGGAAACTGTAAACAGTGCCAGTGTTATTTGTGTGTGTGTGTGTGTGTGTGTGCGATATGAAGGTATCCCAACATATATGGCCAATACCCCACGCCGCCAACATTACTTTATCACATTGCCACAGCTTGGAAGCACTTTTTCTTTGTAGATTACATCCTTCTTATCCTTCACCCTGGGATCTAAGCTCAGGTTTCTATTATATCCACTAACTTATATGTAATATTTTCTTTACTTCCAAAACCTAGGGATAAACCCACAGAGAACTGGGACATACAGATTTATTATAAGCATTGAATTGCATCTAGGTATTAGTTATAGTTCTGCTATTCATTAGCTATATTTCAAGTTTAGTTCCATCACATTTTAACATCTTTAATGTTTATTTCCTTTAAAGAACTATAATCTTCCTTGCTAAAATCCAGTATCTTACACAAATACTAACCTGCATTAAAATTTGATAATTGGCCATCCCTGGTGGCCCAGCGGGTTAAAGCACAGCACTAAGAAGCTAAAGCCATTTCTGCATGAGTTCGATTCCCGCCTGCCCCGGAGGTGACCACATGGTGTGACAGACCTCTCCTGCTCCCCTCAGCAGTGTATTTCGTCGATCTGCCTGTTCTGCTCCCCACTCTGTCTCTGGTGAATTCTCTCACCCTCCGCATCTCTGGCCTGTAACCCAGTTCTGTACAAATAAATAAATAAATCTTTTAAAAAAATTGATAATTATTCAGTTTATATGCTTGACATGACAAATATTGTAGAATTGTTGATCACTAAATTAATATGTAAGATAATTTAAAGACACACAAATTATGGTGCACATATTTGCAACTGTCCATAATTGCTGTCTGACCAGTATAATAAATTTAATATTAAAATCAATCCCATTATAGTTCTCTTATAAATTCAGACCCTTGCATGACTCCTAATTGGAAGAATGTCAGCATTAGAAATTTGAGTCCAATCAACATGAATATGAAAACTGTAGAGTTTCACAAAATCCAAATTACAATCCAAAAATTACTGGCTTTTTGAAGAAACAGGAAAATTTATGCATAACCAGAAAGATGTCCATCGATAGGGACTGAACTTAAAAGCACAGATATAAACATTGAAAAAAATATATATAAGAACCTACTTTAATTAAAATCAAAAATGTAAAAGAAAATATGTCTATTATTTACACCAGAAACCCCAGAAGAAAAATGGAACTATAAAAATTTCAGAACTGAAACAGTATCTAAAATAATCTCTAGATGGACTAAAGAGCAAATTACAGGTGACAGAGGAAATAGTGTAATGACAAAATAGAAATTATTCAATCTGAAGAATAAAAATAAAACATTGTAGAATCTAGATGCCCTAAAAAATATACCAGAAATTTCAAAAACTATAAAAATTCAAGAAAGACAGACAATAGAAAATAGGACAGATACATATTTTTAAAAATGATGGCTAATATTTTCCTCAGGCTTGACATGGATCCATAAATCAGGGATCTCTGCAAGTTTTCACTGCTAGTATAAATGGAAGCTTCCAGAAGAGCAACATATTAAGACCAGCTATATGGAACTATTAGAAAGACACCATGGCTCTCTCAGTGTCAACTTAGCGTCCACATATAATTTCCAAATATAGTCATGTTTCTCCCTGCCATTTCCCACTATCTCACACACTATAAAACAACCGTGCTAACAGGGTCCCTAAAAGAGAACATGAAGATCCCATGTGTCTTTATGTGATATTTGTTTCTTTTGCAGTTGATTTACTCTCTGATTTTGAGTCATTTATTGAAAATTATAGGATAAGAAGATATCTACTATTGAAACCCACAAGTTTAATAGTAAGGAAATGGAAGAGGGAATAAAAACTTTTGGTTAATATATGTGTAACAAGCTTTCATATTTATAATTTCTGTTCCTTTCTATACATCATGTAGATGGTTTTTACAAACACCTTCTTCCATTAATCATTATGTAAGTCTTTGTCTTTACAAAGTACTCCAGCTGGTTGTGTTCCCTTGACTGGCAAAAGACACAAACTTTCAATCAAGAATGATCTGGGCCTTTAATAATCCTGACTTATTTGTATTTCTGTGGATTTTTTCTAAAGTTCCATTTCTGAATGACTGAGTTGCTGAGGCATAAAGCACAGAATATGGAAGTTCTCAGAGATATTCCACAGTGTCATCATACACATTCCTCTTACCCCTGTATTGAATAGTGACAGTGTCTAAAATTTGTGCCCTTCTGAAACTCCAGATAGTGATCTGGAGTATTTGGAAACTGAGTATTTGCAGATCTATTCAAGTTAAAATCAGTTCATTCTGAAGAAAGATAAGTCCAAATTTAATACAAATGCTGCTCGACTAACAAAAAAGAGATCTGACCCAACTGAAGAGTGCCAAGGATTGTCACCAAGCCCTGGAAGGTAGAAGGAAAAAAATATATATATATCTTTACTAGAGCTTTCAGAAAGAATGTGTCCTGCTGACTTATTTCTGACTTCTAACCTCCATATCATGACAGAATACAATTCTATGGTTTTGAGTCACCCAGTTTGTAGTACTTTGTTATGAAAACAGTAGGGAACTTGTATACCCCACTGCATAGCAACAACAGAATTTTCCTTTGATAGTCAAGAACAATTTCCTCAGGTAATATAGGAAGCTGCACTTTCCCACTGATTCATTGGCTGGAGGAGCTCAAAGCAAATGAAGAATGAAGAGTGGTCTCAACTTTCAATTCAATGGAATCATGGTTCCCCTTGTAGAAATATCCCTTCCTCTGAAACTAAAAACTTCCAAAGTCATAAAATCATAGATATGAGGTAAAAATATATTGGAACCCTCGGGATAATAATGAGAAGACTTTCTAAAAAGTCTCTATTCCTTGAATCCTAGCTGTGAACGAAATGCCACCAAATCTAAATATCTGGATTTAGTGCAGAGGCCATATCCTGGAGGATCATCATTGTCCTGAGAAGTGTTGCCACCCAGCTGTTGCTAGCATTGAACGCTCAAAAAACCAGTCCACTGTTTGACCAAGCCAACTGATTCAAGATGATGAGAACCATCATAAGAAAAATGAATTCCATAAGCATATACCTATCCTCCTACCTCGTTTGCTTTAAAATAAGTTCCTTCTGTCTAATATCACAAGTGATATTTTGGCATTAAGTTATGGAAGGAAAATCCATATTTGGAGTCATTATTCCAGTGAAAACAAAACATTGTCTCTTCCATGATGGATGTAGTAGAGTATAATCAACACTGCAGTAGATAACTGTGTGAACACCTGAAAATGTTGCCATGTTGGGATTCAATGTTGGTCATTCTGTTTGCAGACTGGTGACTCAGTAGGGATCCTAACCCATTTCAATCTTGGTTAGCATAAATCCATGTTCCTGCACTCTTGCATAATTTCTATCTCTGTCCCATAACCAGTTTGTTTGTTTTTTCTTCTACAACTCCATTAGCAATCACAGAAGCAAATGGGTCATCTACCTTCTTAATGTTTAAAATTTTCATCTAATGTTTCAACCACTTGGTGAACATCCACATGGGACACAGACATATCTTCAACATTCTGTGCTCATTTGGAGAGGTTTACCCACGTCCTTTCCTAGACATCCATGTCACAAATTTATCCATCAATGTTCCTCCCAAGTCCCTGACTGACTATCTTGCCAAACTTTAGCCACAAGATTGAGTGCAAACCTGTACTTCTGGAAATTTCTATTTGTATGCAAAACAAGCAAACAGATGCCCTGCAAACAGATGGAATTTAAAAACTCATAGTCACTTGCTCCTGATCACAAAAGTTTGAGCTTAAACAAAGAAGAGGCATCATTGGCATCTAGGGCACAGTTTTTGTTGTTGATGATGGATCACATATCACCCTGTGCATGATAAGCAGCTGAGTTTGCTAGTAAAGTGGTGTTCTATAAATGAATGTCCCCTCTCTACTAAGGCTCTATCATGAGCCAGAAGCTGTATTTCAAAAGAAGAGTTATTATTCACCAAAAATGTAGAGTTTTGTTTCAAAATCCAAAGGTCATACTCCATGGTTAACATATTTGGATGAGCTACCAGTTCTATATGGCATTAATCTCTTCCCTGTCAATATAAGAACATCAGGTATATTGAAATATATGATCAAATGGCACAGCAGCCTGCACAGTAGTCTGGATCTACTCCAGAACCTTCTCTTGTTTTCAGACTCACTCAAAACTGGCAGCCTTTGGGACTGTGAGTCTGAGTGACAAAGGAGGTAGATATGTAACCTCCAAAGTCCAAAAGGTCTACTAGGAAATGGGTTTCTTTCTAAGCAGTGGAAATGGCATATGTGCAACAACTTGTTCTTTGCCTTAAAAAAAAATATCATGATAGGACCTCCCTGGTGGCGCAGCTGGTTAAAGCACAGCACTGAGAAGCTAAAGCCACTTCACATGAGTTTGATTCCCGCCTGCCCCAGAGGTGACCACATGGCGTGGCAGACCTCTCCTGACCCGCCCGCTGCTCCCCTCAGCAGTGTACTTCGTCGATCTGCCTGTTCTGCTCCCCACTCTGTCTCTGGTGAAGCCTCTCGCCGCCCCTGAGCCTCTGGCCTGTACCCCAGCTCTGTATGCACAAATAAACAAATCTTAAATATATATATATCATGATATACATAAGAACAAAGGACTTTTGGAAATTTTACCAAAGTATAAGGTTGCAGTTAGTATGGCAGTTTTTAATCTGATGGGATGTTAGACTAGAGCCTACATATATCAAAATTCATACAGATGTATGCTTGATATCTATCTGAGTGTTTCACTATATATAAATCATACCTAAGATATAAAAAACTACGCTTTCAATAATGATGTGCATATATGAAATATTCTACCATCTGTAACTTTTGAAGTATCTAAAAGCAAAATGGATTAATGGATAGAGATGGATCTATCTATGGTAAAGCAAATACTGCAACGTATTAATAGTAGAATCTGATGGTGCTTCAGTGGGTTTTCACTGTGCAAAGAAAAGTTGCTTTATCTTTTTCATATGTTTGAAGTGTTTATAATAAAATATTGGACAGATGCGCTTGAGTGCTTTGGCTTGACATCTTGAGATTCCTTGATCACTATGCGAAAAACATCTCCTGTTTTGCCTGCTTGTTGGAAGGAGTCATGTGGAAAAGACCTGATCCCAACCTGCAGTTTGGAGCCCGAGCTATCCAAGCCAGGATAAGTCGGCCAACCCCATCTGCACTGCAGATGGAATAGTGAGAATAAATAATTTTTGTTGTAAGTCTCTGAATTTTGGGATAGTTAGTTATATAACATTAACACATTAACGTGGCAAGGACTATCCAAGTTGCTAGAGCAGTTATTTTCCACATTATCACTCTGTCAAGAGTAGCATTTATATAAAAATATTTCATTATGTGTTGTGCAGAAGAAATTAACTCTGTACACTGGTGGAGAAAAGTGATGAGTATATGAGCAAACAGTAGCAGGTATGATTATAGTCAAATAAACATGCTAAATAGCATTTGAAGGTGACAAAATAGTGAAGTCACTTGCTTCATTGCAGAAGAAAGGCAGCATCTGATGAGATTCCACTGACCTGAATACAACCTAGAATCAGTTTGGGGATGGTCAAGTTAATAGTGAATGCACAACGCCCTACATGTCTCATTATGCTGTTGTGATTCTAGGACTCAACCGCTGGTTATCCCAGAGACAGATGACTCAAGGGAGAGCAATATTCAATCACAATACACTTATCAGCTTGAGCCACAGTGACAAAGATGAATCCATACTGGAAAGAAACTCAGAGAATGTTGAGCGAGGAGAAAAAAGAAAAACTTTGGATTTGATTCATGTTCAATAGATAATCCAATTACATTTAATTAACTCTTCAGATGAATGGAGAAAACTTTTTCAATGTTTGCATGTGCGGTCTCCTCTTTCTAACTCTTTTCTTTCTTCTTGCAAGATAGAGCTCTAGAAATAGACTATGGGCAAAAGAATTGCAAAGAATTTTTCTCTTTCATTGTCCATTGAAACCTATATGAATGTGAAGGCATTTAAAGAGTCCCGAGATGAGCAGTCCTAACCCTACCCAATGGGGTTTCTGTGAGACAAATCCACCTAAATGTGCTCAGGACCAACAGCCTGAAACCCACAGGTTTTGTCTCCTCAAGGACACCCATCTGACACTGTTACAGATTCTCAGTCAATGAAATGAAAATAAATAGGAGCATTTTGACTGCCACATAGAGGCTGATCGTTGTACCCCCAAAACTTTTTTGGCAGTTTGGAGATAAAAGTAACAAGTTTAAAAAAAAAAAAAGTAGTCTGTTTTATGGTTTACTTTCCTCACTACAAATTCAAATGTGGATCTCCTGAGAAGAAAACATCATGAAATGTTCCAACCCTTTCACCACAGACAAATCAAACCATAAATATGAGTCAAAAAAAGAATGGGTTCTATGGAAATAATGAAATTGAATCTCATGAGCCTTTCCTTTGCCTTTTTTTTTAAAGATTTATTCATTTACACATACAGAACTGGGGTTCAGACGAGAGGAGCAGGGGCAGTGAAAGGATTCACTGGAGACAGAGTGGCGAGCAGAACAGCCCAACTGACAAAGTACACTGCTGAGGGGAGCAGCGGGCAGGTCAGGAGAGGTCTGCTGCGCCATGTGGGTCACCGCGGGGCCAGAGATGAACTTACACTTAAGTGGCTGCAGCTAACCTTGCAGTGCTGCATCCTAACCCATTGTGACACTGCCAGGGAGGGCCCTCACATTGTAGTTTCTAATGCTATTCCTTGCCCTCTCATTCCATCACTCGTGGGGTCCTGTAAATCTTCAGTTCCTTGTAGTTTTTTGCCAGGTGTAGGTAGCCCCTTCCCTACTAAGACTCGTCTCTTGCCAAGGCATCTGTGAAATCAGCCTATCCAACCTATCCTTGCTAAGCCTGACCTGCACTGTTTATATTATTATTATCCACTGCTATATACAATTTACAGATTAAAATACACATCTACTTGATCTCTAAGAAAAAGCATATATTAGGCTGCAGAGAAAACAGTTGCTTAGTGTGGAAATCAGATGGTCTTGAGTTCAAGTCTGGATTTTAATGGTTAGCAGCT
>NW_004567138.1:9000922-9001835 GCF_000260355.1 Condylura cristata
TAATTTCCATTCAAATGACAGTAAAAAAGAAGAAACTGATGAACCTTTTGGAAAAGTTTGGGAAACTGACATCCTAAGCAGGATGAACCAGAACAGAAAGTTCCAAATATCCAGCTATTTGAAGAGAGGGAGGCATCACTTCTTGGGTGACTCTTGCCAAATCTTGAAGAAGGTGTCAGGACTACAGGCATGGAGTCCATAACTATCTCAATTTGCCTCAAACTGGGTGCCTATGTTTATAACACTTTTCAGACACGCATTATCAGCATCATTTGCAAATTTTCGTTTAGGAGACTTTGAAGAGCCAGGTTCTATCTCTCTTTGCCTTCCCCATGTCTATCAGCATCTCTCTAAACAAGTGATTATTTTTGAATTGACTGCATAAGTCACTATATGTCAATTACCCCACCTTTCCCTCAATCAGGGTTGTTATCACATCAGTTCCTTCAATAATCTGATCAGGACAATTACAGTATCAACACACAGGACATACAATCAAGTATTAGCAGAGGACTAACTGATAATTAAGAGTTCAAAGAAGTCGTTCTTTGAAAACACAGTCTCTCTCCAAGTTTTCCATGAATAGGCTCATATCCTCAATCTCACTTACTTGTGCTGAGTCCTCTTTCTATGATAATAATTGAGCACCTGACTTGTACATCACAGAAAACCTTCACTTATACGTGTTACGCATAGTACTAGCAAATAGAGTGAGGATAGCAGACTTGAATACCCTCACAGACCACTCAAATTATAATGCATAAGCCGGGGATTCCTTCTAGACATGGGGTTACCTGTTAAAAGACATTCATGGGCTCTCCCTGGTGGCTCAATGGGTTAAAGTACCTCATTATGAAGCTCTCAGAAGCCACTACAGCACGAGTTCTATCCCCAGCCAGGGAAGTGACCCACA
>NW_004567138.1:9002410-9007167 GCF_000260355.1 Condylura cristata
ACACTTTTCTTTCCTGATTCTTTAAGATACTCACCACGATAACTGCAAAGGATGGACATAGTTTAAGTAAATTAAGTGTACACACACAGCACACATAGATAGACATATAATTATATCACCCAGAAGCAGATCAAAGGAACATTCTAAATTTGAGTCCTGGCTCAACTTTTCCCAAGCACCATAGCAGAAGCTCTGAAATTGCTTCCTTAGTAAAGAAATACAGCAAGACCTCAAATAGCATTGTTTTGTCTGGTGTCACTTCAGTGTAACATTCATCAGCAAAAAGGAATCCTGGCCAACATTGAACTAAAGGGCTTTATTTGAGGGACTTACTTCCTTATATGTCATGTTGCTTAACACTGCAGCTTCCAAGAACCCAGCCATAATGCTAAGTGAGGAGATACAATAATTCTAAACAAAGTATTGTTAATGCTTTAAAGATTGTTTTCAAGTTACAAATAATAGAAGGTTGAACAGTATTGTTTGGAATACTGAAAATAAGACCACAGTTTGACAGGAGAGGACTTGTTAGCATAACATTTAGATGATAATAAAAGCATCAAAGCATAGCATTGAGATTAAAATCAAAGAAATTAGTTTTGAAGATATCTACAGATCTTTTCAATGTTACATAATCTTAACCTACACACAAACTAAAGTGTTCAAAAGTATTTCTTCAAGCTCTAATTAAATTGTCAGTGAAATAAATGATGGGAGGCTCTGTTGATTTTACAAGCACTGAATTAAAACCCCACTATCATTTTTACCTTGGTCTTACTAAGGTCATGAGAAATTGGCTTTCATAAAGAAGAATTTAATTAAAGATGTTGAGACAAAATATTTGAACAAATCACATTTTTGCTCTATAGCATAATTGATTGGTAGAATTAAATTTGTAAACTGCAATTTCTTTTCATCTAAAACGTAGGTGTTACCTTGCACTTTCTGGAAAAAATAATCATTAATGAACAGGACAAATTCCTAAATGACACTTTCATTATCTTAGCTCATTACTTCTTATATTTCAGCAAAATACAGATCTTGCATAAATCACAGATTAACTCATTTTTTAACAGAAGTGAAATCTCACTGAACTTTCTACTTCCGTGCAATTGCAGTATCATTAAAACCAAAGATCCCAGGAAAACCTCACAAAAATAAATATTTTGGGTCTTCACTTTACTCAAAAATTAGGAGGGTTAATAGACACTCAATCATAATAAACATCATAATACAGTAACTTATTTTTGGTAACTTAATATATTTAGAAAGTCATCATTTTATTCAAATTTAATTTACTCTGACATTTTGGGAAAATATTTATCTATTATGTAATCCACATGTTATGTTCCTGAAGCACAATTGAATCAATTAAAGCACTGATTTGATGTACTCTGAAGACATTTTATTTTTCTGGATTGAAAAGGACTCTCAAGATATTGAGCCATAGCACTGAGACAGGGGAAGGGTCCTTGCTAGACAACTTTTTAGGAAGTCAATTCACGCAAACTCTCCTCATAAAATAAAAAATAATGAGTAAAGTAATAAAATAAGCCTTAATTCTTGGGCTTCTCAGAAGAATAAAATTTGAATGAAATTTCTAGTTATCCGATTTTAATTGAAACCAAATAAATCAAATGTCTATTTTTGGTTAAAATTCAGAAAAAGAAGTAAAACCAGATAGAGATGCCAATCTTAATATTCAAACATATATAAACAAGATACTCAAAGTAGAAAGCAGACAAGTTTACTCTAAAGTTTCACAGAACAATAGGAGATAAAGAGCCTGCCTTATAAATTATAGCTCTGGGGAGTAGGAAAGAGGACTCTTGGCATGTTTTTGTTTCTTTGTTATTGGTGATAGCAGTTTCCTTTCATGGTTATAAAGATCTTTTTTAAAAAAAGATTATTTTAATATATGCATACAGAAGTGGGGTACAGGCCAGAGGTGCAGGGAGAGTGAGAGGATTCACCAGAGACAGAGCAGGGAGCAGAACAGGCAGATCGATGAAGTACACTGCTGAGGGGAGCAGTAGGTGAGACAACAGAAGTCTGCTTGCCAAGTGGGTCACCTCTGGGGCCAGCAACAAACTTGCACTGAAGCATCTACGCCTTGGCTTAGCTTCACAGTGACGTGCTCTAATCCACTGCACCACCAGGGAGGGCCTCATATAAAGATCTTTGAAATTGCATGTGGAATGTACATATTAGATGCCAACGTTATGAATGTGATGACTGGAATGTGCACCAGAAGAACTATAATCATAGGGAACAGATAGCTACAGAAATGGACCATAGACTAAATGATCTCAATCTTTAAAGATCTGAATTACTGTCTGATGTGCCTACTTCTTGTCTTTCACACTCTCAGATGTCTCTTCTGCTGCCCAATAAATCACTTCTCCCTTCCTTCTAAACTACAACTTAGATGAGACTAAAATATAATTAATCCAGTATTAGCGCCTTAACTCTTAACTAAGAGTCTCACTTCTAGTTAAGAGAATCAGTGGAGGTAGTCAGGGCTTTCTGTTTGTTTTCAACATCAATATCCAAATCTGTTCCACATATTTCTGATTCAGGAGGCCAATGTGAAGCAAAAGGAGCTGTTGTTCTTTTTTTCTTTAAAAAAGAAAAAGATAAATTTATGCATAGAAGAACTGGGGTGTAGGCCACAAGTGCTGGTGGTGAGAGGCTTCACCAGACTGAGTGGGGAGCAGGACAGGCAGATCGACTGAAATACACTGCTAAGGGGAGCAGTGGGTGAGACAGGAGAGGTCTGCTGCGCCATGTGGGTCAGCTCCCTGGCAGGGAAAATGCTGAGACTTAACCCTTACAAGAGCCAGGGAGACCTTGCATCTACTGTTCTTTTAAATTCCTTGAAAATTCAGATCTGAACAATTTTTGAGAGCTACTGCTCTCCTTTCTTTTTTAAGGTCTTGGGGGATGTGCAGGAGGAGACAGGGAGAAGAGTGAAAACAGGCAGGAGAAGAGTACAATGGACTATGAGAGAAGCTTCCAAAGCAGGAGGTGGTGGGGGCGGTGACATGAAATGCATTTGTAGAGACATAAATCTATACCTCTGAGACATACAGTATGATAGATATCAATATTACCTCAATAAATAGATCTTTAAAAAACAAATAGATAACAAGTGTGCCATGAGCCTATGTGTGCTAAAATAGGATATCTCATTTAATCTGCACAGGTCTATGAAGTTGTTTTTCACCTACGTTTTCCTACTAACCAAAAATAAAATGCTCCAATTTGGTTAAAAATAAAATGATTATATAGTACTTACAAAAATGCAGGTACCCTTTTGGGAAAACTTTTAGTTAATGTTTTCTCGCTATTCCTAAAAGGTTTCACCCTAACCAGATGCGACGCAAAGGTACATTCTTTTTTGAAATCCTTGTTCACAGAATAGCAACTCCATCATGTGGTATTTGCTGAAATTGCTTCTAGAGCTATATTAGATTGGGTGCATTTTCATGTCCAAAAGCAATTTTGTAAAGATTCATCAGTTCATTTATTCATTCAACATGTATCCTGCTGATAGTATATAATAAGCATAATATTTGATGTTCAAAAAATAAAAAAAAAGCAAAACTAGTCTATCCTTTCTTTTGTTGAAGTCTATAGAACATAAAAATAAATGTGGTCGATCACAAGATACGCATTTCAGATTAATAATCAGATTGTTTTTTAAACAAACTTATAGAGGTAACACTGACTTATAACCTTACATAGGTTTCTGGTACACAACACTGTAATTCAGCACTTGTATGAACTACATAATGAGGCATTACCCCAATTATGGGGGTCTCTCTCTCTCGGAATGTACTTGGTCATTATGCAGAGAATTCAATAGAGTGACAATATTCAAAATTTCATTGACTGGCACTCAAACAAACTTGACACTGGATTTGATTTCTTTTTAACTAAATTTTTTAGTGCCTTCAAGCATCTAAAAATACTGTTTTATGTAAATGAATTTACTGTTACCCAAAGTCAGAAATACATGCTGGGTTTGATTCTGATGTACCCATAATTTGATAAAAAGTATTATTCTTCAACATTAAGCTTTCATGGTTTTTTGTGAAATATATCTCCCATGCAATGTGAATACTAAACATAATTCTGTTATATATGAAAAACAAAACTCATAGACACAAGACTATTGTCCTAAGAAGGAATTACTGCACAATTTTTACTAAGGGCATTCCTTGGTTTTAATTTCTAAGAAAAAAAGAATCATTACATAAATACTGATATTCACAAACATATACTTACTTGAAGAATTTTAAGAGGATTAAAATATAATAAAACTGAGATGACAATTTTCGAATCTCTTTGTTGGTAAGCACAACTTCAAAATTTCAACTGTTTAATTTATGATGATATTTATTCTACTATTTATTTCCATTGTTTAAAGAAAGAGTTTCTGGGATCATAAGTAAAATAAGGCAGAAGGAGAAAGATAAATATCAAATAGTGTTGCTAAAACAGACAGACCAATGAATCAAATAAAGATAAGCTTAATGACTAACCCTTGAGAGCTATAGAGCTGAAATACCAAGTGGGGAGACGGCGAGGGAGAAGGGGTAAGAACAAAGAGGAAGAGGTGCAAAATGGACTGTGATGATGAACTGAGCGTTGGTGGAGCGATGTGACCGCAAATCCTCTAAGGTGGGGGAGGAGTGTGTTCCTAATGTTACCTCAGTTAAAAAGATAAGTAATATGGGGTCCTCCCTAGTGGC
>NW_004567138.1:9008011-9008516 GCF_000260355.1 Condylura cristata
TGTGCAAATGGCAGGATTTCATCTTTTTTTATAGCTGAATAGTTTCCACTGTATACCTGGAATGTACAAACCACACATTCTGTATCCACTCACCAGTCAGCGGGTGTTTAAGCTGTTTCCAGTTCTAGGTTACTGCAAATAATGCTGCAATAAACAGAGAATGAAGATGCACATAGATCAGTTAAAATCAATTTAAATCCTCTAGGTGTGGCCAATTTGGAGAATGCAAGAATCACATATTGTATTTAGCTATCATTTCATCTTAATGTTCCATAATATTGCCCTTTCTTAGATTTCTCAATAATATTAACATATTGGAAAATATACTTGGTGCACCATTTTGATCGCTTCTCTTCACGTGCATATCTTTTCTGGAACTTATTTTGCATCAGATTCATAGGATAGTTTTTCATCTGTCAAACCTGGCATTAAAAATGCCAGTCTATGGGTCCTCCCTGGTGGCGCAGCGGGTTAAAGCACAGCACTGAGAATCTAAAGCCGCTTC
>NW_004567138.1:9010971-9015285 GCF_000260355.1 Condylura cristata
GGAGGTGACCCACATGGCGCAACAGACCTCTCCTGACCTGCCAGCTGCTCCCCTCAGCAGCGAATTTCAGACACTCTCCTTGTTCTGCTCCCTACTCTATCTCTGGTGAATCCTCTTACCGGCCCTGTATCTCTGGCCTGTACCCCAGTTCTGTATGCATAAATAACCAAATCTTTTTTAAAAATGCTAGTCTAATAGTGGCTTACAAGAGCTAAAAAGATATGTAAAGAAATTTCTCTAAACACAGAGAACTTATGATATCAAGGAAGAACAGATAGGACCAAAACTGTACACCTGCAGATCATAGGAAATTATTGAGTGATTGCTGGTACAGAAGACAAAGAAAGGACTGTAAGATCTGGTAAAACTTCACCATGTGGATGAGAAGGACTGTGTGGCCTGATGAAAGAAAACAAAGTAAGGAGATGATACAGTGCTTAATTTCAACAGTTTATAACCTTAATAATGAATCCAGAAGCACTATAACTCTGTTATATAACTGGCTGATAATGGGAGATAAAACAGACACATAAAAACCATCAATGAAAATGATGCCATTCATCATTTTAATAGTATAGGAAAGCCAATAAGAATTTCTGTAAAAAGTTAGAAAATAAGTGAAAAAAGGGTATCTTTCAAAGAGCAAAAATAGGTAAGATCTGAAACAAATAAAATATATTTTATATGTTGCTATATATAATTTTAAATGCTATTGTAAAAGATTGGATTATTTTAAAAAGCAGTACTATTTTACCACCCTGAATATACTAAATACCACTGCACGGTACAGAATTCCTTTCTCTCTCTCTGTCTATCTCTGTCTGACTCTCTCTCTCATTGAAATTTATCAAATATACAGTCAATAATGAAGAGGGATTAAGCTGAAAGTTAGTGGTAAATATGTAAATTTAATGAGCCAATGTGATGTGTTGTTAGAGAAGACTTCTCCACACTCCCAGTTAAGGATGATTTGGGAGAGCGGAGTGAGTTAAAGACTTGGGAAAGCTGAATTGCTTTGTATACCAAAGATGATAATAAACTATCGCTTCTTTCTGATTATCTTGGTGTGCACTGGGTGAGCTCAAGCTTGATTTGCTGTGGCAATGAACCCATCCTCAATTTCCTGTGTAGCTGAGCCCACTTTTCTGTTATTATACTATGGCAATCTATTTTCACATTATTTGCAAAACATAGAGGTATGATCTCATCAGGAAATCTTAGATTCACACCCAGGAGAAAATGACTCATTGTTTTCCAGTTCTTTTTGAAACTTCTAAATCCATTTTGCTCAGATATACACCCAAGGAGGCACTCTCAAAAAAGATACACAATCCTCTAAAGACCACTTTCTAATAGACATTCTTGTGCCACCTGTAATAAGTGAGTATGTGTAATATGTCCCATCTTAATGCAGGTACGTTCTGTCAAATACACACCAGATTTCAGATTTAGTAAAAAGAAAAAGTTTTATTAACATTGTATATCAATTACATGTCAAATGATCATTGTGCTAAATGGGCAGTCTGTTTAATTCTTATTATTTTAATATTACTAAAATTAATTTCCTATTTTCTTTAGGCTTTTCTTAATGAGACTACTGGAAAATGTTTAATTAATTAGAGGCTCCCTTTTTATTTCTATCGGAATAAATGATTTATAAATATGAACTACAAATTGCATAACATGAAAAACATTTATCTTCACTTCAAACTAATGAAAATTTACATGCCAATTTGGTTTCGAGTTAAGAAGATAAGAAAAAACATTAACACATATTATTAGCAAGGACATGGTAAGATACACATGCTTGCATGTTACTGATGAGTATGCAAAATGTTCAGATATTTCTGAAAAAAATTGGAATAGCTTTTAAAAGCCTTTCACATATCGGTTCTCTTTAATGTAGGAGCTGCTTACAAGGAAATAATCAAACAAGCAAAACAAGATTTATATACATAGATATTAGTTGCAATATTATTTATTTTAGAGAAATATTAGTATACGCTGTATACTAAAAGTCAAGAAGTATTACAATAGAAAATGTTAATTCATATAACTCACATGATAAAAATGTTAATTTCACATTGTACATATTCTGGTTTTAGAACATTCATAATACTAATTTAACCATGGATGCCCATGCATTGAAATACATAAATATCATCATGCTAATCTGTTAGTGTAGTTAACATTGTTTTTATTGATATAATTGCTTTCCATTGTTGCAGATTTTCTAAAAATGAGCAACAAAAAAGAGGAATAGGTAGGTATCTGCTCTGTTCATCCTCCATATTTTCCTTTTCAAATCTCCAAACTTAGAAAAGTCTTAAATAGATGTGGAGACTATTTCCATTATGCCTTTAAATTTATTTGCATTTCACTCCACCAATGTCACCAAACCAAACTAAATTTCTTACTGAAGAACTTTCTACTTATAGATAAACTCCCAAATGTTTATTTGAATGTCCTAATAGCAATTTTAAAATAAGTCACCTTTTATGTAGGTGTTAACATTATCTATGGTTTTTCTGCTTCATAACAGCTCATTAAATTTACATATTTACCACTAACTTCCAGTTTAATACCTCTTCATTTTATTTATTATTGACTATATATGATAATTTTTAATGACATCGATATATTTCACTGTAAAAAATAACTGAGACTGCAGTAATTATTTAAATAGGAAAATAGTGATGTAAATGACTAAATATAATAACAGCATTAAGAAACATGTCAAGACTAGTCTCGGATGTTGACCAAGGATAAACTTAAATTTCTGGCCCTTGTTTAATAGAACATCGTTTAAGAATGAAAAGAGTTATTTACAATCATTAGGGCTATCTCTCACATTTTGCCCAAGTTGGTTATGTTGTTCTCCGTCATCCTTGGAGAAATGCTATCAGAATTGATTGTCATATCCAAGCTAATAGGTATCACACAAGCCTGAACTTAGCATCAGTTAACTGAGTTGTAGAATTTGTGAGATCCTTTGCTTGACAATAAGAATCATTTCAAAATCACTGAGTTAGGGGACCTCCCTAATGACATCACTTCCACCATGGGGCCTGAGTTTGATCCCTGGTCAGAGAGCTGACCCACATGGTGCAGCAGACCTCTACAATTCTGCCCATTGCTCCCCTCAGCAGTGTATTTATATCATCCCACCCGTTCTGCTCGCCACTCTGGCTCTGGGGAATCCTATCACCCCACCACCTCTGGCCTACACTCCAGTTCTTCTATGCAAATAGAAATAAATTAATTAAAAATAAATAAAAGTTCAGTTAAAAGTTACTTAGTAAGATTACAATTTTGTAGGTGAGATGCTCAAATGAAGGGATAAATATGAATGGAAAAAATACAGGTGGAAGTGTATGTTACAGACTTCTTATAAGTTATGATCATAAATGCTTTCCTACCATCTTCTGCTCGATTCTGTTTAAAAATGGCATTACTATAGAACAATCCACAGTTTGGACTTTGGTACCATCTGGCATTTTGTGGCTTAGCAGAACTCCAAGCCTGCAAGGTGACTGTCAAGCAGGAAGACAGCAAAGACCAATCTTAATTGTGCTGGCATCTCTGATAACTGGAATAGTGTTTGTAAAATAGTGGGCACACAACAAATGCTGCTTTTATTCTTTAATGCATAATGAGCAGTCCTGCATGTAATTATAAAAGTGTCATCTTCAGGAAAAAAGCAATCCTGGGCCTTCAAGTAAGTAGAATGAGTGTTCTCTCTCATGATAGTTGGGTTTTTTCATTAATTAAAGCTGACTTTACATAAAGTAAAATCTACTCAATTTAAGTTCATAGTTCAATGGATTAAAATGATGTATATATCTATATTATGTATTTTCTTAAAGACACTGATTTCAGTTCACCCCTGTTATTTTATTGTATTGTGGTTTAAGCCCACTCAGTTCAAAATATTTTCTCATTTGTCTCAATATTTCCTCTTTAATCCTTGAGTTACTTAGAAGAATGGTCTTTAAGTCCCAAATATTTTGTGGTTTTGGAGATAGCTTTCTCTTTTTTATTTGTAAATCAATTTTCCTGTGGGCAGAGTATCCACTGTATGATTTAAGTTCTAATAAATTTATTGAATTGTTTTGTGTTACCATGGCATGTTCAGTGTTCTTTTTTTATTATGTGTGTGTGTGTATGTGTGTGTATCACACAAGCCTGGACTTTATTTATATATATGTATATATACACATATATGTGTAAAATCCCTGTGGACTTCCCACCACCACTTCACCCATGTGCCATCACCATAGTCCCATTTGCTCTTCCCACCCCAGTTTTGATCTT
>NW_004567138.1:9016205-9018385 GCF_000260355.1 Condylura cristata
AAAGCACAGCACTAAGAAGCTTAAGCCACTTCCGCATGAGTTCTATCCCACCTGCCCCAGAGGTGACCACATGGCGCGGCAGACCTCTCCTGACCCACCCACTGCTCCCCTCAGCAGTGTACTTTGTCGATCTGCCTGTTCTGCTCCCTGCTCTGACTCTGATGAATCCTCTCACCCTCTGCATCTCTGGCCTGTACCCCAGTTCTGTGTGAATAAATAAATTTTTAAAAAAAATCAATATCCTTCCTATACACATCACTCAGAGAAGAAGAAATCAAGAAAACCATTCCCTTGAAAAATGAAAAAAAAAAAAGATCAAATACTTGGGAATAAATCTAACAAAATAGGTGAAGGACCTTTACAAAGAAAATTATAAAACATCATTTAAAAAAAAATAGAAAAAGACATAAAGAAATGGAAAGAGTTCCCTTGCTCATGGATTGGAAGAATTAACATTATTAACATGGTTATCCTACAAAAAGCAATTTATGGATTCGATTCCTACAAATTTTCAATGACATTTTTCAAAGAAATAGAAAGAATACTGATGAAATCTATATGGAGCCACAAAAACAAACAAACAAACAAACAAAAAACCTCAAACAACCAAGGCTCTTCTGAATCTTCTGAATAAGAAATAAGAGAATGGAGGTATCACACACCCAGACTTCAAACTATACTATAAAGCCATAATAATTAAAACTGCAGGGCACTAGAACAAGAACATAAATACAGCATAAAATAGCATCAAATAGAATGGCATCAAATAGAAAACCCAGATATAAACCCACAGGCTATGGACAGCTAATCTTTGACAAAGGAGCAAAGAATATGCAATGGAACAAAGAAAGTTTGTTCAACAAATGGTGTTGGGAAAGAGCTGGGCTAGTATGTGCAAAAAAAAAGAAGCTATATTACTACCTCACACCATACACACACACACACACACACACACAAACTCAAAATAGATTAAAGAACTAGAAATAAGACCTGAAATCATAAAATATATAGAAGAGAAGATGCTGGTGAAACACTCTACAACATACACCTCAGTTACATCTTTAAAGATATATCACCCAAAGCAAAGATAGTGAAAGAAAGAATAAACAGCTGGAACTACATCAGACTGAAGAACTTCTTTCCAGCAAAATAGATACTACATAAAACAGACACCCCACTGATTGGAAGAAAAATTTCCCACATAATACTAATGAGAAAGGAATGATTATGAAGATACATAAAGGGCTGACAAAACTCCACAAATATAAAGTGAATAACCCCATTAAAAATGGGAAGGAGATCTACAAAGACACTTCTTCAGAGTCGAAATGCAGACGTTCAACAGGCATATGAAAAAAAAAATCAGCATCACTTGTAGTATGTTTAGTTTTCTTAACACTGCATGTTACTCGAAAAGAATGTTTTCTGCTCTTGAATGTTTCTGTAATTAGATCACACACACATACACACACGTGTTTGACCAAAAAAACAGAAAGAAACTGACACAAAACTAAATGAAATAAACCCAGAAATATAACATCAGAATTAAGGCTATGAGGGAAGAAAGGTAAAAAGAAATGTGGAAGGAGGCACAATGGTCTAAGGTAAAGATATTCAGATGGGAGTGGAGGTGGTGTATATTTGAAGAGGGGTGAACCTAGTCTCCCTAATCATGTGCATTGTTGTAAGTCAATCTTATCTTAACAAGGAAAAAATAAATAAGGGTTTAAATAGCATAAGAAAGAAGTTTACCCTTGAAATAAGACACTCCTTCTGGTATCATAGGAGGCAGGGTCTTCATTAAGCATATCGATTTCCATAAACAAAATTCATTTCACCCTGAATGCATATAATTTCGAATTCCTCTTGCAAAGTGATTTTCAGGGTTATGTGATGACTTTTTTTTTATTTAAAAATGGAGGATAGGCTCTCCCTGGTGGTGCAGGCATTAAGTCTCTACACTATCAAGGTACTGCCAGCCACCGCAGCACGAGTTCAGTCCCCGGTCTGGGAGCTGACCTATGCGGTGCAGCAGACCTCTCCTGTCTCGCCTGCTGCTCCCCTCAGCAGTGTGTTTCAGTCCATTTGCCTGTTTGTGCTCAGTCTCTGTTGAATCCTCTTATCAGTCCACCCCTTCCACCCCTCTGCCCTGCACCCCAGCTCGTTTGCATAAATATATA
>NW_004567138.1:9018991-9029822 GCF_000260355.1 Condylura cristata
AAAAAAAAATTAAAACAGACGCTGTATTAACAACTATATGATCACAGCAAAAGGTGGAGTTTCCTAAAAAATCAAAAGTGGAAAAAACTAGTAAATGTGTGTTTGTTCAGATTAAAGGATATAGGAAAGCAATTTTGAAGGTTTTTCAAGAGTTTACCCTTGAAATATGGCACTCCATCTGGTATCATAGGAGGCAGGGTCTTCATTAAGCAGTATCAGATTCCAAAAACAAAATTCATTTCACCCTGAAGGCATATAATTTCAAATTCCTCTTGCAAAGTGATTATCAGGGTTATGCGGTAACTGTCTAAAATAATTTACATATAAAATTTGCAGAAGTTTGTACAGCATGTTCATACTCTCCTTCACCCCAGCTAAAACTAGGATCTGAGTGATTGTAGATGAATGGAACAAGAGGAACACCATATTTATTTGCTTATAAAGTATTTGCATGTCCTTCTTTCACTGTTACATGTTCTGTCTAGGCAAATAAACACATCCGTGGCCAATTCCGCTCTCATTAGGGAGAAAATTAGAGAAGGGAAATAAATATGCAGACTTTATGCATATTAAATCATTTCATTCAATGCCACATATATAAAAAGTATTTCTTTAGACCAAATTCCTTTATATTTTCAAAATTTCCTATACAACCTAACTGCCTCTAAAAATATACTGTATTTTCAAATAAAAGTACAAGGCCCCATTTGACAGACTACTTATAAATCACTAACTTATTTTTAAGATATTTGCTTCAAAGTATTTGCAATGATTTTTCATTCTACCTTTTCTCAATGGTAAATTATTAATATTCTTATAAAATACTTAATGCTTTCTGGGATTATAATATAACTTCTTGTATGGTTATCCTGTCCTCATATTTCAAAAATACATTAAAATTTAATTTCACATTTGCCATGTCATTGTTCAAGATGACAAGCCATTAAACAAAGTTTTTATTTATTTGTCTTAGAACTCAATCTGACTTTCCACTGTGAATATGAACAAAACATAAATACAACTGATTTTCTTATCCATGAGAAAATAAAATTTATATGGTACAGTATTTAGGTAAAATAAGCACTGGCACTTCTCTCAAATGAAAGCAAATAAATACTTTATCCCCTATATAATCTGCAAAAACTTGAGAACAATTTTCCACTGTCTGTGTAGTAGAAAGGGATTAGTTGTAGCTTAGACCTTGGCTAAGTGCAGCCCCAGTTAAGCCTCACAGTAGAGTTCCCCTGAGAAACACCATTACCTGGGACTGACCCAGCCCCTTGGAAGGGTGAGATTCTAAGAAGAGACTTTCACTGCTGAAAGGATGCAGTGAGCATAACCTCTCACCTAATGCTGCATATCTGTGAGTACTGTAGGTGTGTGTGGGTAGAGGCATCAAAGCCTAGGAATAGGAGAGGAGAAAAAAACAATGTCTAGCACACAAGCCACTGAAACGGACTTCCTTTGGAAAATCAGACTTGCCGGCATTATCAAGAGAAGCACAGATGCACAGTTCAAAAGATAAAATTAATTTGAACCCTTGAAAGTTGCCATAGGGGCCTCCTGGTGGCACAGGGGTTAAAGTCTCAGAGCTCTCAAACTATGCCAGCCACTGTTGCCTGAGTTCAATCCCCAGCCGGAGGTGACCCACATGGCACAGCAGACCTCTCCTGTTGCATCCACTGCTGTTCTCAGCAGTGCATTTCAGTCAGTGTGCCTGTTCTGATCCCCCCCCCCACTCTGTCACTGGTGAATCCTCTCACCCCCTGCACCTCTAGCCTGTACCCCAGTTCTTGTATGCATAAATAAATAAAAAATAAATATTTTAAAGAAAAAAAAAGGAAAGAAAGTTGTCATAGATATGACCCATCCAGAGAGGGAATGTGAGGGGTGAGAATGATGGTTATGGGGTGAGGGGCAACCATGGACTATGGTGAAAGGGTATAGGTGGGAGAACTCCAGTAACTACTCCTGATGGGGGAGATCTTAAACTGTCAAACACTAGCAGATATGTGAAACAATGATTGTTTAAAAAAAAAAAAATGAATAGGTACAGTACAGAAAGAGCCTAGAACCCACGCTGAAATCCTAGAAGTTTGTTAAAAAACTAACTTTACTCTATATCCTACAGTGAAGGTAAAAAATAAGTTCTTAAAATAGTTTCCATATGAAACTGGAATTAGCCTGAAGACTGCAACACCTGAAAGCTAACTGGTCTAAGTTTCACTTGTTAATATGGTTAACCTAAGCTTTGGTCTAAGTTATTTACTGGAATGTTTAACCTAAGCTTCAATTATAATGTCTTTTTAGTTGCACCGTATTTGCAGAAGTAACTGAAATATCGCCACCTTTCAATAATGTTCTCTCATAGGCTAGGTTTGTCTCATGAAGGAGACATCACTGGTGGCTGAGGGAGTTGCCATAGTAGACAGTGACACCTTGCTCTGCTTCACAGACGGGCAACATTCCATGCACGCAGGATACAAACATATCCTATAAAAGCATTTAAATATAGGGCATCCACAATAAGTCACATAAAATGCCTTGGTGTTTATATTTTCAACACCCCAGAATTTGTACTCAACTTTATGTTTAAAATCCAAAGTCGATTCTTAAACTCTGTGTTTTTCAGTTCATCAAAGTTTGTGTATGAAAAAAAACATATATATAGTATTTACTACAAGATAATATTTACTGGATATCATGTATTTATTACAAGATGATATCTACTGGGTATCAAAAGGAATTTTAGATTAGAGTCAGAACAAATAAGTTGTGCTTTGAATGAAGCTAAAACAGTATTTCCTGGTTAACAATTTAAAAGTTTAATTATTATGAGCCAAGAATCATTCAGCCCATATAGACCAGCACTATTTCCAATCTCATACTATTCAGCAAAATTGAGAATGAACTGAGAGTTTTGGATTTACTGACACCCAAGTCAATATCACCAAACTACTAAAAGGTCAATGAACACAGCATTCATAAATTGTCACCCATGATAGGAAAATCCAATGCATCTGAAAATAGATAGAAATAACTCCTCATCACATTCTTAGGATGGTAGCCAATACAACATTTAATTCTATCACTGAAATACATGACCACTACATTTTGTGCCAGTGAGAGTTGAATCCCTCAATCATCAACCTCTTTCATTATTGACTTGGAAACATCTCAACTAAAAAAAAAAAAAAAAATACTCCCTGGTGGTATAACAGGTTAAAATGCAGCACTATGAAGCTATCAGCAGCCACTGCAGCACGAGTTCAATTCCCAGCGAGAGAGGTGACCACATGGCACAGCAGATCTGGCCTGTCCCATCACTGCTTCCCTCACCAGTGCTATTTCAGTAGATCTGCCTGTTCTGCTCCCCACTCTGTGTCTGATGAATTATCTTACTCCCGACATCTCTGGCCTAAGCTACAGTTCTTCTATGCATACACAAATAAACCTTTTTTTTTTTTTAAGATTTATTTATTTATTTGTGCATACAAAACTGGGGTACAGGCCAGAGGCTCAGGGGCGGTGAGAGGCTTCACCAGAGACAGAGTGGGGAGCAGAACAGGTAGATTAACGAAGTACACTGCTGAGGGAAGCAGCGGGCAGGTCAGGAGAGGTCTGGCTCGCCATGTGGTCTCCTCCGGGGCAGGTGGCAGGCGGGAATCGAACTCATGCGGAAGTGGCTTCAGATTCTCAGTGCTGTGCTTTAACCCGCTGCGTCACCAGGGAGGGCCCCTAAATAAACCTTTTTTAAAAAAATTAGGGAAAAGTTGAGAAATCAACAGTGATGTATTTCATCTGGACAGCATTTTCCCCAAAGATAAAATGTTCTAATAAGAGTAGAATAGAAAGAGTCACAATAGCATACAACTCCAAAAATTATAGTTTAACAAGTTTAGTCCTTCATTGTATCAGAATCTCCAATAATGGAATAAAATAATCCAACTTAATGATCAGAGAACTTCATCTTACTTCTATACAGTGAAGATGAGAGAAAGCATTGCAACTTAATCTACTATACTGATGTGACCTACAAAAAGTAGAACAAAGCATAACTTGGAACTCTTTATTAGTTTCACTAAGTCTACAAAGCTACTTCCTCATGCATATTTAAGTAGAATAAAAAAGACTAACACAACATGTGTGAACATTTACATTCCGAGTCCCATTTCAGTGAGGTCACAAGGCTAGAGGGTGACCACACAAGCATAAATCAGCGAGCTACAGGACCCTAAAAATCTTGCAGCTCCCACAAGAAATTATTTTGTTTTCCCTAGAGGGAGATTCTCCAGAGGCTATATATGGGATTGTTAA
The DNA here is from genome assembly GCF_000260355.1 of Condylura cristata. Classification (NCBI taxonomy): domain Eukaryota; kingdom Metazoa; phylum Chordata; class Mammalia; order Eulipotyphla; family Talpidae; genus Condylura; species Condylura cristata. The sequence goes on from NW_004567138.1 coordinate 9,023,309, forward strand.
CCTTGGGTTTGAGGAAGTGCATGTGGATCTTGCCATTAACACACTCTTTAATGAGCCTTCTCTTCGTTTGTATTGTTTCTGAACATACCTTTTTTGTCTTGGGAATAACTGATGCCTTTTGCGTGAGACCAAAACATGTAGTCTATGAAAAAGTGAAGAGCAAAACCATACAGATGGGGAGAGGGGATGGAGTCAGAGCTCACCTGACAAATGACTCAATCAACCATGTCTTTGAAAGAAACGTCCAGGGAAATCCAAAAAGACTGACTTGGGAGAACTGCTAAGTGAATGAACACATGGCAGTGAGCAAGTGTACTGGGAGAGCGTGGGTGTTCCTCACCTTTACCCACACTTGCTAAGGAGTCTCATCACTCACTTCCAACGTGGGGGTGTTCAAGTTTACCTTACGCCAAACAAGCAAGTGTCCATCACCAGCTTAGTGTCCAGTGTCACCTCAAATCTAGGTTATCTACCCAGCTGTAACATTAGATTCCATAAGTTAAAGTCAGTTCCAGAAGAGTGCCTTTCATTTCAGAGATCAATCACAAGCCCAGGTTTCTGACCAACCAGTTACAGTCTGAAGCTTCCAGTGTCTCTCCCCTTGGGTTTAATTACTCTCCTAGAGAAGCTCACAAAGTTTTGGAAACCTGTTTATTCCTGAAGGTTACCTGATTATTACAAAAGGTACTGAAGGATACGATTTAATACCAGAGGAATTAATACATAGGTTGAAGTCCTGGACAAAGGAGCTTCATCCTTCTAGAATTTAGGGTCCAGCACAAAAGACTTCACCAGCAAGTGCTCTTCAAACCCAGAACCTTCAGTATTTCATAGAGATTTCATTACATTGTCATGATTGATGGATTCAACTTCCAGTCTTCCTAGGAAGACTGGATTCAACTTCTAGTCTTCCTTGCCCCAGTTTTCCTAGGGGCAAAACATCTCCACACCTATACTCAAGTTTGCTTACCCTGGCAACCAGACCTAAAGTCAGTTCATCGACACAAACCCAGTTATGGTGAAGAGGAGCTTGTTTTGAATGATCAGGTACCCATTTTACCTTTATAGTTCTGAAGTTTTTCAGAAACTAAGGAAAAGAAATACAGTATAACAAAAGATGCTCCTATTGCTAATATTCAGAAGAGAGCTCTCAGCCAGGAACACTGGATAAAAATCAGACATATGAGAGATATATTATGATCTTCTGAATGCCCAAATATGCTTCTAATAAAGCACAATGCAATATTTGTTCTATATATCTCGTTCGTCTCCTGGGATATATTCATTTATGGTAAACTAGTAATCTAGCAATTAAATGTTTCTCTGAGATCTGTGAACTTCTTTAGCAAATTATTTAAACCCAAACAGAGAGTCTTGGAAACTGGTCTCTGTCTGGCTGAATCAGAAGCACAGGTGATAGCCTGAATTTGGAATTGGAATCTAAAGTTAGGAGATGAACAGTCTGCTAAGATTGAGCTCTAAACCAGTGGGATCTTATGTTATCTCTCAATAGATAATTAATTTTAATTGTAGGTCACTCCACTGGTATTGGGACATTGATAGTATAGAAAAGTACACAATGCATTATAATAGGAGTTAGACTTAACAAATACATGTATATAGACACATACACACAAATATATAATGCATGTATTTAAATATATGTAAACACATCCACACAAAGTATGTATATGGGGTACTGTCATCCCAATTTTATAGCGAAATGTAAATATAATATGCCATTCATTTCATATGGCATTTGGACAAAATGGATGGACCTCAAGATGATTATGTTAAGTGAAATCATTCAAACAGTGAAAGTGATGTTTTAGATCCTTTCAATCATCTAAGAAATATAAATAACCAAACACAGAGATATCCCAACAATGGAAGTAGAAAAATTGAACTCAGCAAAAAGAAGATAACAGTCACCATGGGGAATACAGGAAAGGGTGGAGAGGATTAGGGGAGGGGATAGAAGGGGATGGATATGGTAGTTTGGGAGAAAGGAAAATATTCAGAATTAATGAGAATTATAAAAGATATTCTATATTCTAGACATTCACATATACACTACATATGTGTTTACATACATAGATAGAGATGAAAACACTGAATAGATGAATCTGCTTATCTGATATTCCAAAGTTCCTTATGTTATCTTAGCAACTGTCTTCAAATTTCAAGGTTTTAATTTATTTATTTACTTTAAATATCCCTTCTATTTTTATAAACTATGGACACATACTTAACCACTGGGGAAAATTATTAAATATATTTTGTTAAAGTGACGGCCCTCCCTGGTGGTGAAACAGGTTAAAGCGCAGCACTAAGAAGCTAAAGCCACTGCAGCATCAGTTCGATTCCCGCCTGCCCTGGAGGTGACCACATGGCTGGCAGACCTCTCCTGACCCGCCCACTGCTTCCCTCAGCAGTGTACTTCCTCAGTTCTGCTCATTCTGCTCCCCACTCTGGCTCTGGTGAAGTCTCTCACTGCCACTGCTGAAAAGATTTTTAAAATATTTAAATATAGAACAAAAAAGAAAAGAATATTTCTTCAACAAAAACAATGTTGCCTCAGAATGAGAAAATAATTTAAATGATAAAAAATAAGGCTATACTTTCTAAGAATAAGTTCAGGATATGAAGCCCATCCAACACAAATTTTAAAATGAAAAAATTAATTAGTTCCAAAACAAGGAAAAGACGTTCACATAAAACTAATAAATTACGAGGAAGATTTAGGGGAAACTCATAAAGGCTTAAGGACGGAGACCTCAACATTTAATAATAGGACAAAAACTTGAAATGGATAGATAATGTCATCTCAGGTCATAAGGAATATCTGTGGATTCTATATGAGACGCTGAAACAAACAGAAGCATACTGAAAACAGATGTCAAAGCACAGCATTTTCCTAAAAATGTAGCCATTACTTGGAATAAGTGGATAAGAAAAATTTTAAAAGCTCTCTACCTTGGGTGTTTCAGGGAGTCAAAGCTGATGCAACTGCTGAGTTTTCTTCATCCAGACATTAGACACCTAGACATTAACATCTTGTTTGTATTTGTGGAAAGTTCAAGGGTTATCTAGACTATGTCACAGCAATGTAAGACCCTGTTATTATCTAAAGTATTCTACCACACACAAAGGTCAAGACAGAATCACAGAATAGTATTTGTTCACTCTGCACCTGAGTTTTGAAAGGATCCTTGTATTTGTTTCCTGATCCTTTAAAAAAAAAAAAAAAAGATAATACCTCTTAAAGGAACAGAATTAAAGATTAATGTACCTAAGAATCTACATTGCTTTGCTATTTTTTGAAATGGGTTTTCTTTCATTTTTTTAAATATTTATTTATTTAATACATTCAAGAACTGGGGTACAGGCCATAGGTGCAGGCATGGTGGTGAGAGGATTCCCCAGAGACAGAATGGGGAGCAGAACTGGCAGATCTACTGAAATACACTGCGGAGGAGAGCAGCAGGTGGGACAGGAGAGGTCTGCTGCGCCATGTCAGTCAGCTCCCTGGCACAGTACTGGGAATAGCTTGAGAGTACCTTTGCCACCTTGGAGGTGTTTTCTCTTATTATTTTTTATTTTCCCTTAAATCAAAAGACTCCCTATAAAAATGTACAGATCTAGTTTAAGTATCACACTCTGAGGGTGGCATCATCAAAACATTTTTGCCCAGGAGGAGACATGATTATGGATTCTAAATGGAGCCTGCTTTTGTCCAAGTACAGGATAAAGATTTTAGGGTAAGGCTTTCAAGCAACATTTGGGCAAAGAGTTGCAATGATTTACTTTGTTTTGAATTTGCAATGCATCAGTTCCTTCTCTTAGGAATTCAGAATGCTACTAGCTAATTGAAAGAAGGAAAGGAAATTGGCTTTATTCTAGAGATCTGTTGTCTTATTACTATTTTTGACATTTGCTTTAGAATGTTGTTTGTCCTCTTGCAGTGACTGGAAAGCTTCTTGGAGCCCACATGGGGAAGGGAGACATAAACGGGATACTGGAATCAGACACAGATACATGCAGGTTTCAAAAATCCCAGTTGCAGTATTATAAGACAGAAACATCACGTGTCTATCCAAAACTCAGCTTCTTTGTCTGTTCAGGACATTAATTTTATTTTTTTTCTCAGAAGAATGATCATTAGATTAAAACAGGGTAAACCTTAATGTGGCTAGCATAATGCTGGACAGAGTAGCCAGTATTTTAATATCCTTGCCCCATACAATTTTTTCTTTATCTGTAGACCATCAATATAGAGCATTTAAAGACAGAAAAATTAAAAGTGAATCCTTGGCCTTCATGTGTGAGAATGGACATAAAATAACAGAGTTAGTCACAGCGGCAAATAGTGATAGATTCTAGATGAGATCTAAAGTTAAGATGATAAGATAGAAGCCATCTAAAACCCCCAGTTCCCAAAAGTAAGACAAAAAAAAAAAGTTTCAATAGAGTAAATGATAAAGCAATAAAAAAATAAAAAATAGGAAGAGAACAATTTGTCCTCTGATATTGTTGAACACACATGTGAACTTGTCTAGTAAAAAGATGTAAAAGAGCTAAAATATTGTTTGCTAAGACACATTCAGTCACATACACATGAAACTTCAATTGACTCTCAGTCATAAAATAGGTACTCAGCTTTGTGATGAGAAAAACAATTTTTCCTTTACTAACCCTATCAGATTTCCTATACTTTTATCATAAGCCTAGAAACTTCTGCAAAATCTTAGGAGAGAAGTGCTAACAAGATATTAAAGTGCTTTGTGAATTATCTTATATATAAGTAAACCCAAACTTCAGGTCATGAAACTCTTTACCACCAACTCGTAACACAGGTTGGTAGACACATGTCACATGACAGAATCTGTTCTCAGTTTTAAGGTGTTGAAAACAACTGATGGGGGAAATTACCAATATTCTATGTGCAAAACAACTTGAATCAAGTTGTCCCTTAATAAGCAAGGATTCTCCCTCCAATGATTCCATCTAAGCCCAAGTCAAATATGCCATAAAAAATGATAAATAAGACATTTTCCTTTCTCTCTCAAGAGAGAGATACAGATAGATGATGATAGATAAATTGATAGAGATAGATAGAGATAGATAGATAGATAGATAGATAGATAGATAGATAGATAGATAGATAGATAGATAGATAGACAGACAGACAGATAGAGATATATGCTTTTTTATGTATTATTTTTGGGGGGAGATTGGCAAGCCATGAAAAAACATTATTAGTTTTAATTTTGTGGAAGAGAGGACAAATTGTTCAATCATGAAGGAAGTTTAGGTACAATACTCTTGAGAATTGTGTAAGAATCTAATTCTTCCATGACTTTCCATACTAAACATGAAAATAGAAAAGAGAAAATAGAAAAGGAAAAATGTTCTCTAGACTTCCAAAATTATGCATCAAAAGAGAATGCCAGCCTATGGGATAAGCTTGCAAACACAACAAAATAGTCATCTAATCCAACTTGTCATCTTCTCAGTGTTTGTTCTTGCCTGAAACCTCATCCTCATATCTTCTGTAAGAGGTCACACCACAGTCTCAAAACAAAACAAACTAATAACAACAAGTCTGCAGCTACAGATTCATTCAGGCAGCTGTAAAGAAGACAATTTTGGATTGTGTAATAATTAACCCTAACTTGAGTAACTTTGCATAAGATCATCTGGGAAATAAAGATACTTTAAAGATCTAACTCAAGTCTAAGACTTGTTAGTTAATATGCTAAAAAACGGTTCTTTCTGGACAAGGAAAATAAAAAATGCAGAACAGGGACAAAGTAAGAGGAAAGACAGTACATCAGTCCCAGATTTCTATTCTAGTTTATGCAAGAAGATCTCTGATATGAATAGACTGCTAAAGTAACAAATTGGTTTGCCTGGAATCACCATCTATGAATTTTCCTTGACTAGTATGTTTTAATCAAATCCTTACTCCCACAATAATAGCAAGACATAACAATGTCTTAGAAATCCACCTTTTATTGTCTCCAGCAAGATTCCAGAATAGCTGAGGAAAAGGACATAGATGCAAACAGAAAAAAGCTCCGTCTCAACATGCCTGAGGTTATCCCCTGTTTCTCATAAACTGGCTCCTGAATTATGCCACATTGTTTGAAAACAATAATGCACACAGACTATGTCTGCAAGCTAAACTGACGATCCTGCGATGAAGGCCAAGTTCTACAAAAATAAGTCAAGCTAAAAAAGGAAACTTGACTGTACAAAGGTTGAACCAGATGTTTATATAGACCCAGTTGAATCATATGATATAATTTAGAGAACAACTCATGTGAAACAGATGACCAAGGCCTGTCCTTGTGTGCTCCAAGTTTTCTGCTTACGATTTTAGACTTGACTTTTCCATGTTTTCTGTTTTCGAGATTCTTAATGCTTCACTTAGAATTATTTTTAAAAAAACAAATGAAAACAGCATTTGGAGGACCTTGGGCTGCTCCCCCTCCTATTTTGACTCCTCCCC
>NW_004567138.1:9030009-9033519 GCF_000260355.1 Condylura cristata
CCTCCTCCTCCCGTTTTAACCTCTCTCCCTCCCCTTCCCCTGCTGTGTGCCTCAGATCTATGACAGCTTGCAAGTTTTGTCTTTTTCTTGACCTTTTGTTCAGTTTCTCTATATTGCACAAAGAAGTAAAACTATCTGGTATCTATATTTTTTCTTCTGACTTATTTCACTTCACATAATTCCTTCCAGCTTTATCCAGGTTACTGCAAATGAGTTTATCTTTTTTGGTCACTGAGTAGCATTCCACTGTGTATATGTACCACAACTTTTTGATCGAAGGTGGTGGAAGAACTATGAAGGCTATACCTGCTGGGAGAATCTAAATACTACACAAACGTGAACAATAATGTAAGAAAAATAGTACATTTGGGAGGAAATGTAGCCTTTACAGAAGAAGACAAAGATGATGGATATAGTAGGGGAAAAAAACTTGTGTTAGAATAATTCGACTGTTTCTAGGAACATCAGGCTCACAAGTGATCACTGAGAAAAAAAAAATGTTTCAAAACACTGTGTGAAGCAAATGAGAGCGCCCGTGGCAAATCCCTTTCAAAGCCCCCTAATTAGAAACTACCCACTGGGGAGAAAGGAGTAAGGCTGAGAGACCTAGAAATGGTCTAGATTTCATATGTATTTCCCCTCTGCCTGAAATGCCCCACTCATATCTTTGGCTGATGCATAGAAGAATGTCTACTCACTTTCTATTTCAACTCTTGAGTTAACTTATTAACTTGCAAAATACTCTTCCAATAGCTTCCACTTACTCCAGCTGTCTGATTTAAAAAAAAAATGCACTTCATTGTTTAGCGCCTTGTCCAAGAATTTCCTAGTCTACAAAGCTCTTTTTGAAGCACAATATATGGTTAAAGCTGCCTCTTCATGCCACTGCTAGCTTTAATGCTTTCCTCTATTATGGCACTAATCACATGGTAGTGTAATGCTTTTTTGAAAAATTATTTTAAAGATATATTTATTAATGCATGCAGGACTGGGGTATAAGCCAGAGGTGCAGGGGTGGTGACAGGCTTCATCAGAGACAGAGTGGGGAGCAGAACAGGTAGATCCAACAATGTAGACTGCTGAGGGGAGCAGCGGGCCAGTTAGGAGAGGTCTGCCTCACCTCCCTGGCTGGGGATCGAACTCGCATTGAAGTAGCTGTGGCTAGCTTGCAGTGCTGTATCCTAAGCCATTGCATTACTAGGGAGGGCCAGGTAATGTAATGTTTTGAAGCTGGTATTGTTTTCCATATTTTTGTCTCTCTAAGAACAGTAGGAATTGCTTGAGCAAAGGGATTAATGAATTTTGTACCTGGAACCTCTTACACAGAGTTTGCATCCAAAGTAACAAAAAAAGCACTTAAGAGTTAAGTTTTTGGCAAAAGCAGGTTAATTGCTTTGAACCAAATGTCCCACTAAGAAAAAACTAGTAAAACTATATCGTTTTTAAGCCATATTGTACTGTACTAGGTTATTTAAGATATCAAAAAAATTTAAAAGATATTGACATCAAACACAAAACAATTATTTCATCAACAAAATGGGTTTATTCAGAAACAACAGCAAAAAAAGGCAATTCAGACCCTCCCTGGTGGCGCAGCGGGTTAAAGCACTGCACTAAGAAGCTAAAGCCACTTCTGCATGAGTTCGATCCCCGCCTGCCCTGGAGGAGATCCACATGGCCTGGCAGACCTCTCCTGACCCGCCCGCTGCTCCCCTCAGCAGTGTACTTCGTTGATCTGCCTGTTCTGTTCCCCACTCTGTCCCTGGTGAATCCTCTCAACCTCCACATCTCACATCTCTGGCCTGTACCCCAATTCTGTATGAATAAATAAATAAATCTTTAAAAAAAAAGGCAATTCAAAAAGACCTCACCCAAGACATACATTCCCTTCTTCCAGAACAAAAATCAAACCAATCTATATAGATTTTAAAGGAATTGTAAGAAAAATGCTCATTGAAGGAAACTAAGCTGTATAGTGGCTTCTCATTTGTCAGCCTGTGACACTCCCTCATTGGTTGAGTCATTGCTAGGCAACGAGGAATCCTGCCTCTGTTGGAGCAAGGTAACCTGTCACCATTCAGGTCTTCTAAGCTGAGATGTGTTGGGACCTATAGACTGTGCTGATTGCTTGGGAGTGAGAACACATTTAAAATGGATTTCTGCATATCAGTTTCCACAGGGCCGAGAATGGAAGATCTATTGTAGCAGAATTATATCTTAGGCATAAGAATGAACTGAAAATAAGTAACTCTCTTAAGAGTTGAAGCCCAGTTAAATCATCTCATTCTGAATGAGTTGCAGTGATATGTCAACCAAGTTGCCTCCTAAAGCAATAGTGAATCATCTTTGGAGGGACACAGTCTCAAATTATTTCTAGGCACACCATATGATGCTCAGATCTAATAATAATAAAAAAAAAGAATCAGACATATGATAAGAATTCAAAGAAAAATTAAGTCCAGCTAGTTAAGTTTGAGAGGAGGTTCTTAGGAGATAAATAAAATAGTTATCAGACCAGAAATTTAAAATGATGATGAAAAGCATATTGCAAGGTTTATGAGGACTATCATTACAGACAACTAAATGCTACTACAAATGTTGTTAAGGTATGGAAATATCATAGAGGAACTTTTTGGACTTTATCTTGAGCTTGGTGATAAGCATGTGTGTATGCAGAGATAAAAACTCAAAAGGTTATTTGCTTAAGATATTTCCATTTTAAAATATTCTTTGAAGGTATAAATTCAAGAGAAATGTATGTATCTGTATATCAAACACATACATATATGGGAAGTTCAAAGTAACGTTCTTAATATCAAAAACGTGGAAATATCTGCTGTAGATTCGTTGAGTATATTGTGTTGTATTCAAACAATGTTGTAACACAGCAAGGAAAACTTCATGATTTCTTCTTTCAAACAACTTTCATTTATCTTCTGAGATAATATTGAGTAAGAATCAGACATGACAAATCCATCCAAGGTGATTTCATGTATGTAAAAACACAGTTTAGATGTAGCATAGCGATTAACTTTGGGAGGAGATGAGGATTTGAAGTACAAACTAAGGGAATTTGGGTAATGCTGAAAATTTTCTCTTTACTGACCTGTGTAAGAATAGGTCCACAAGTATATTTATTTTAGGACAATTCACTGAGTCATGTTTTATGATTTGTGTACTTTTATCTATGTAAGCTTTACTGCACTCAAAAACTTATATAAAATATATAAATAAAGACAGGAATTCAATAAATGTTGGTGAATGAATTAATGTATGAATGAACAGATCAATGAATCTTGTTTCAAGAATTTACAGCCACTAGAGAGAAAAGGTAACAGAAGCAGGTACTAAGAAATGAATAAGCTAACAACTTCACCTAGATTTATTGGAATTTATGTCACTGCTAAAATAAGGTGGACTATTGGGCACTTGAGATAAATGTCTTTCAGGATATTACCTAATATTTGACTTAGTCATAAATTCTTTCTGTTATTCTGGCCTAAATTACTC
>NW_004567138.1:9035069-9124944 GCF_000260355.1 Condylura cristata
GGGTAAGGAAAGGTCTGCCACACCATGTGGGTCACTTCCGGGTCAGGGATCAAACTTACGCTGAAGTGACTTTAGCTTCTTAGTGCTGTGCTTTAACCTGCTGTGCCACCAGGGTCGGCCTTGATATGTTTTTAAAGAATGCTTTAAGAAAAAATTTTGTAGGGATGGAGAGGGAATAGAATCAAAAGTGGGGTAGGAAGAGCACACGGAACATTGGTGAAGGCACATGGGTGATTTGGTGGTGGGAAGTCCATAGAAATTACAACTGAGATGAAAAAATGCACAAACGAAGAATGATGTAAAAAAAAAAAAAAGAATATAAAAACAATAGGTGAAAAATTCCAGGATTTGCAACTGTCAGTCCTGTATTTTGTAAACATACTTTGGGCTCAATTCTTGATCAATTAAGACTCTAGGGTCTGGCAAAAGCCAGTGGACTGAGATGTAGCCTGGATTGTGTTTGGCTCAGAGTCTATGGGCAGCCTCAATGTCCACTCATGGTTCTTCAGCCATGGACACAGGACTGTGACCAGCAAAGACAGCCTCAGTCTTCCTTTACTAAGATGCACTTCTGAGCTGGGTGAGAGATGACAAACCCTGGTTAAGGGCAGGAAAGACTATAAAAACCATTGAAGGGTTCACAGCATCAGTGGGGACCACGTGTCAGTCTAGAGAAGGGCCTATGACTTTGTCTCAAAGGGAAATGGAGAAATTCTTTCCTTCCCACAAATCAAGACAAAGAAAACAAACAAAATACCATGTAGCCAGTTCCTCACATTCTTTTAGAAATAAGCTATGTGCAAATTTTAGCAGATTAATCCTAATTAGTGTAGTCTTTTGTATGACCTATCACCCTCAGCATGTTTGGGCTATGACATATCACTTCTGTTATTATTATTTACTTAGTATTTTTTTCTTTTAACTAATTGGATTTTTTTACCTTGAATGTACCAGTTGCATCTTAAGCAATATTGAAAGAATCATGAACTTAATATACTAGTTATATTTTATCTAATATATTTAAAATAAATATGCAATTTTAAAATGTCAAAAACATTTATCAATATTGTTACCATTTCAAATGTGCTTACTTAGCACTGATACAAAGGACCCTACACTTGGAAATCTCTATGGCACATCTTGCTTAGTACAGTGGCTCTTTCTGACCCCCTTAAGAGAATTTGAGACAAGAATGTATAGGGAAAAGGATTTATATTCCAAATTAAATATTTTTCAACACCAATTTGATCAACAAGAAGCTGCAACTCTGTTGGCTTATCTACACCTGTTTGATGATTAAAAGGCTTCTCTAGAATTGAGAAATTGTATCCTCAGTTCTATACACTTGTCTAAGTGAATGTTCCCTCATAGGAAAGAGGGGGAAAAATTAAGCCTAAGCAAAAACAGAAAGCCTTCCCTTACATACCTAAGAGAGAACTTTTTGGGTTATATATTTCCTTTGAGTAGATGCCACCAAAGATACATCAAGAACGATTATATTAATATACATGCACATACTTATGTGTATATACATACATATATGTGTGTGTATGTGTGTATACATATATATATCCCCAGTAGCAAATGAGAATTTGAGCTGCTCAAAATCTTTACTAACACTTTATGTTGTTAGTTTAAAACATATGTGTGTGTGCATTATAAAATCATTTTGTGAGCATTGTTTTAATTTGCATTTCCATGGTGAATAATGAGTTTGAATACATTTTCATGTTTTTAGAGAGTTTGGTATATTCTTTAGTGATGTATCTTTTAAAGGTTCACATTCAAACATCATAAATAAATAAATAAATAAAAGTACTTGTGGGAATTGAGGGAATATGAGATTTAGCCAAGATTACTCTGCAAATGCTGACTATAGTGATTGATTGTCACGTAAGAGTAGCTCAGTAAATACAAATTTTCTTTTCATTCCTTTTTACTTTCTTTAGCAGAAATTGAGCCCTAAATTTTCTGCTATGTACAATTCGCTTTGAACTTCCTCAATTCATAGTCAGAAGCTCCAGATGATATTATACAATTGATTAATAAGACACATATCTTACATATGTCATGCTCTTTTTAAACTAACTGTTCTAAAGAGAAGTCAAATAGGCTATCCCAAAACGTCCCACTTTGGCCTATAGATTAGCTTGAGCTCAAGGTAATCATAAACCAGCAGATTAAAAAAATAATAGTAACCTCTTTGAATTACCTAAACAAATTTAGATCCTGGGAGTCAGCTCTGGAAAGCTAGCTATTCCTACAGATGACTTTTAACTGAATGACCTAAGTGTGTAGCAGGGTGACCATCTATTAGCCAACATCTGCTCTTCTGATGGTGCTCTGGGTAACCCTCCTTCCCGGAGGCCCAGGTCCCAGTTCTATTTTTTAGTTTAGGATGGTAGTTTAGCTCCAATTGTTCAATTTGTCTTTTTATCACATCGCTTTGGAACCCTCCTACGTACAAAGTTGACTGTTTCCTGCTCATCGGTCGCAAGTCACTTTAGTTACTAGGCCAGCTATAGAACCTAGAGGAATAACGGGAAAATCTTCCACATTCCATGTGTCTCCCTCAACCATCAGACTACAAACATCTCGAGGGCAAATTCTACCATCTAAATATTTCTGGCATCTGTCACTCCTTTCCTTTTACATTATTACTTTCTAATATAATCCATCATCATTTCTAATCCAGATCATTGTAATATTTGTATTGTGAATAACTCCCAGCCTCTCCCACAGGGTAAGCAAAGGCTCTCCTATTAAAGACACAAAGCATGTGTCTTAAGACGTTTCAGTACTTACTCTTGGGATCATATCTCAAAACCTCAAACTTAAACCCAAACAAAGCCTTGTATAATGTGGCCTCTACCTATGCACACAGCCTCTGACAGCGTTACTGTCCTTCCCAACCTACCTTTCTAATATAACAATCTTTCTTCTGTATCACAAATTGTAATATTTTTGTCACTTAGAGACCCTTGGCATTGTAGTATTTCTTTTTTCCTTTTGTCCAGAATGCTTTCCCTCAGCACAACTGAATGTTGTATGGTCAACTAAGCAAACAGCAAACCCCTAGAAGTCTCTTGAACATCTCAAACTCCTTGTTGTCAACTCCAAAGCATCTTGTACTGGGACACTGAGCCCTAAGCACAGAAACCTCATCTGTCTTTTCATTGCTGTGTTTTCAGCAACGAAAGCCATTCTGACACATACGTATCTTTACCGAATATATAAACACATTGGAATGAATTCATTCCTGTCCAAACAGTTATCCTTTATTTTTGTAGGGGAAAACTACTAATCTAAAAAACAAGCCATATATTGAATCATTTAATTTTATTCTAGCGAGACTATAATCCTGAATGCCCTTTTTCAGTCCCCAAATGTGAACACCATGCTCTTTGTCATGCTTTCCCCGTCAATATACACCATGCCACCCCTTCGCTGCACATTTCTGTATGAGCTGTTCACAAAGGCAGCCGCAGACCCTCAGATGAAGAGAGAGCCCCGCACGCCATCCAGGTGAACCTGCTGACCTCCCCACCTGGAGCCTAATTGTAGCACTCCTTTCCAACGTGTGAAGCCAGTGAGACTTGAAATGGATAAATTTGCCTGTCCGCTACTCAGAGGGGGCTGAGGTGTCAGTTCCAAACCCACTGATAAGGAAATTCTCTGATGGTAACAGCAGGTTTGACATTGATGAAGCCTCCCCATCTGGTGTGTTTAGGGGAGCAATAATGAATAGGGGTGGCAAAATGTGTTTTCCTGGCTCCTGGCCATCACCATATTGTGTCGAGGCTTCTCTCTTCCACTCTCCTCCATCCCCTTCTCAGTGTGACTTGAAAGAAGGACTGTTCTGGAAATGTTTCAGAAAGCTTTCCTTTCCTCCTCTGACTCAATCAGACTAAGTTCATTTGATGGGGAAAATGCCTTCCCTTTGATGCCGAAAGTTCTTTCACAGAGAAGGAAGTTTCATATGCAGCTTAATGTCGTCTCCACATCCCCTTGGAGGCCAATGTGGTGTCTAATGGAGTTGCGAGATGCATTTTACAAGTCAGCAGCATCTTAAACTTCTGTTCATGCTCTGTTCAGTGATCATTACATGCTCTCCTTTTTCCATTTGGATACGCTGGGTGGGTGGTTGCACAGTTAGGCATCCAAGTTGATCTAACACACTCCATGTACTACCAAGTGTGTTTTTCCTTTAAAATGATTTGCAGAGTCCACGTTTCACCACTGTGAATATGAGCACATGCCCATTTTTTTTCATGCATGGCATTATTTCTGAGTAGCTGTGAAACAGGCATAGAAGATCCCAGTGCGGTAAGTTTCCAAGCCACCACTAGTATGGATTGGCATCCAGTAAGATATAAAGAACGATCATGCACTATTGTTATTGGGGATAGACCTCCTGCTGTAAAAATATCACAGATTAGTTTACTCCTATGTAAGTCTTTCCCTGGTTTCAACAACTAAACATTCATTTGTTTTTTTCTCTAACTGACCATGTATTGGTAATGTAGAGGACAATTTACTTGCATTGCACTAACAGGCACTAAAATAATCAATGAAACTTAGGGATTAGAGGGCTTTAACTGGAGTTAGCTAAAAAAATATTCTTCGTTAGGAAACAAAATATCCTTGTCAAGGTCATAAACTAGATAGTGAAAGAAGCTGAAATAGAATCAATTCTCTTAATTCCTAATTATTTATTTATTTGTCTAACACAATAGTCTGCGTGTATCATTTGTTTAGTGAATAAACTGATTGCTTTTTAACTTGATCATTAACACTCAAAATAAGCAATCCACTATATTGGTAGTCTTGAATATCCATAGTCTATGATAATGTTATAGTTACAGTCTACATTTACAAAAGATAGTTTTAATTTCATTATTGTAAAGATTTGTTTTTATTATATTTACAGATAGACTTATGTAGATTTTTCAGATAGACAGATATACTTATATATACCTATGTAGTATATATAAACGTTCAGTGAACTGCATTATAGTTATTTGTTGGAGAATTACTAATCCACAGCTAAGTTTTAGTTCCAGATTGATAACCACCTGTTTCCACACGATCCTTGGCTGCTACTCTTTAGATGGTATGTTTGTGTAGATAAAAACCTTTTCAAAATAGTTGTAAGCAAAATATATTTGTAACTTACATATGCTATGTCTTGTAACTTTCTGTAAAAGAAGTGTATTACCAAAAGCATTCGATAATGGACTTCAGCTTGCTCTTGATTCTGGACTGCCTCTCTTGCTATTTCTTTCCAACTAAAACAAAGACAAAATAACTATATGAAATGTTGTATCAGAATCCGATATTGCTTAGAGACTTACATGAGCATCTGCTATTGCCAACACAGATAGGTTGTTTACTGTGTACCCTCAGAAACTCATTTTATGTTTCAACTACTTTTGATAAATCTAAAAATCCTAGCTATGATGGTGTGTCTCCACGTGTAACTGTGCTTTTTATAATGGGATTATAGGTTCCTCGCTTTGAGGAAGCTACATAATGGTCTTCTGTCTCAATGTTGTATCAATACATGGATTGTATTCTCAGCTCTTCTCCTTAACCAGTCTGCGACATTAAGCAATGTCGGTAGGACTATAATGAGGGGCCCTCCCTGGTGGCGCAGCGGGTTAAAGCACAGCACTAAGAAGCTTAAGTCACTACAGCATGAGCTGGATCCCCGCCTGCCATGGAGGAGATCCACATGGCTCAGCAGACCTCTCCTGACCTACCCACTGCTCCCCTCAGCCGTGTACTTCCTCAATCTGCCTGTTCTGTTCCCCACACTGTCTCTGGTGAATCCTCTCACCATCTGCATCTCTGGCCTGTACCCCAGTTCTGTATGAATAAATAAATAAATCTTAAAAAAAAAGAATATAATGAGGCTAAGAATTGCTAAGGATTAAGCAATTCTAAAATGAGGGAAATAATATTTCCAAGTCAGAACATTTGTAATTAAGTGAAATTGATGTACTTAGAACATCTGAAACATGGTACTTAAGACATCTTAGCTATTACTTTTGGAATGCAGTTCACAAATCAATCAACTTCATTTTCTCTCAATGAGGAATTCTATCTGAAATGTCCCCAATAGATAGTAATCTAGATTCTGGCAAAACATTTTAATGGATTTGTGAAAATTTCTCTTCTATCACAAACATCAAGTGTACAAAGCCCATCACTGTTTTTTCATAAATACCCTGAGTCCTAAACAGTAAATAAATTTTATAAATGTAACAGCAGCCCTTTATAATTTGAGAATACTTACCTCTATCTTAATTAGTACCGTCCTTTGTGACTTTTACTTCCTTATTGATGTGTATAATTAATAAGGTTAATAAGAAATTTTCAAGTTCAACTGAGAGACATTTGGAAACTTTTTATTTAGATATATACTAACCATTTCCATTGAGAAGATGGCATTGCAAATGTGGCTTAGAGAATAAAACATTGTGGTCAAAATAAGTGCTTTTCATGTTTGGCTTCCAACATCATCGGTTTTTATCCAAACAAAATAAGAAATTATTAATAGTTCACTTACATCATCCTATTATTTCCTCAAACTACCATTTCATGTACTTGCTAGGAATCAGAAAATTATAAAGATATGTTGCTGAGCGAGGCCATTTTGCCTCTCTAGACTTTAAAACGATTATAGTTTGTATATTTTCTAATGTGTTTGTTTATAATAACCCTGATAAAGAGTCTTTCCTGCCTTTTAAAAAATTTGGTAGAAGGCTTGATATAACAACCTATTTAACCATAAACAAATTTTCTTCAAAACATATTTTCCCCAAAGTATATTGATGGAAATAACTTCTAACAATAAAACAATTTTGAAGGTATAGGCAAATGCTTTCTAAGTTATAAATGGAAAGTTTTATAGCAATACTTTCTCTTTACCATTATATTATTCTAATTTTCACATTTATTTTTGCTGCTTTTACTAACATCAAGTAACAGGCTTATTCAGTCATTAAAGTTTCCTTATGTTCACTTTAAATTTTTCTTAAGACATAAATTTTCTAGAACCCTAATGAGATTCCTGTTAGATGTTTCTCTTTATGTCTCATCTCAAAGACATTCAATCACCTGAACTTTTATGCTATACTTCCTTAAAGATAATCTCTTACATCCATGGAATTCATCAGATTTTTCTCAAAAGTCCATAATCCCTAGTTTTCTTTGTTCCTACAGATTTGAAATCTGCAGTTGTGGTACAAAGAATCACAGGTCCTTTCTTTTTATTCTTATTTAAGTAGCTGATGGTTACTAATATCAACCTTGATTTTTCTTTCCTTGTAGAAAATGATAGTCATTTCTTACAAAAATGCAAGAGATATTTATATGATGCTGAAGTTCCTTTTATTCCATTTACTAATAACGTATTGCCACAGTGTTTTTCTGATAGATTACTATAACTGTAATTCGCATCAGCCTTCACACGTGAAATGTTCCATTGCAAATGTTCCATTGCAATTTTGCAAGTATTTTTAATCATGTGTAAAATATTGAGCTTTCAGTTTTAAGTGGTATACAATAAGTTCTTAGTTACTTGCACTAATGGAAAGGAACAAAGCAGAGGATAATATTAAATACCACATAAATCCCAACATGTAAGTGATGCTCATGAGTATGCAGAATTCTGAAAAGTGTGAATAATAGGAAATAATCACTGTATGTTTTGATAATACATTACTGGGAGCAAATTTTAAAATGCATATTTTCCTTATCTTGTTCACCTCAATTTCTCTCTCTCTCTCTCTCTCTCTTTTTCCCCCCATAATCCCCCACCCCATGGCAGAAAGAGATCCTCTCTTCTCTCAGACTAATAAAAGCCATAAATTTTCAAAATTTCCTACAGAACAAGATATAGGTAGCCTGGGAGTGAAGAAGATAACCATCTCAGTGGTCAAGTCTTAGATAACTGGCCAAATGTGTAGCACAAGAGACTGGGTACAATCTTCTGGGTTGATTATTTGCCAATAACCCTTGTAATGTTCATTATCATATACTGAGCATCCTGCCTCTACCAACATTTTGCCTCTTAATTTAATACTCACAGTACCTCTCGAAGTGTGTATTAGAATGTTAAGTTTACACTGCAAAAACTAAGACTCAGAGTAAGTAAATTGCTCAAGTACACCTAGATGGTATTGATATTACTTATGAAAATGGCTGAATGAAGGATTTAAACTAAATTGAATGTAGTCCAAGCTCATGGATTACTGTACAGATTCCCACAGGAAGATCCTACCTTTCCAATATAAGAAATTTAGTCTAATCACATCCATAAACAGGGCTCATCTCTTGTCTCTGATGAGGCATTTTCTCTTCTTTTCTCTTATACAAGCAGCACACACCGATGTCTACTCGGCTGTGCTGTTCTCTGAAACACCTTTGAGTGATTCTTTGGGGGTTTTACTTGAATGCAAATGATGTTTAAAGATTTACTCTTTTTAGTCTAAGAATGAGAGCAGGCATTTTATGCTCCTGGAAGAAGTCAGATTTATCACATATGCTGCTGTCCTGGGACACACTGTCTTGGCTATAAGGCGAGGCACCAATTGGCTTGTGTAATCAGTCATGCATTGTGTAAGCTCAGCTCCCTTCTTACTGCTAGGTCTGCCCATATTTCCCACAGCCTGAAATTTATTCACATCAGCCTCTACCTAGCAGCAGATAGTTTGTCTCTTTGATATGTTATTGGCTTCCAGAAGCCTGACAGTTTTCCCTGTGTAGTTTTAATACATACTGATGAGTTTCTTGAACTATTATGCACTCTCAAAAACCCTTACAGTAACCCAAAGGCATTTCACCTTATTCACCAGTACCCAGTGTGGGGTCTCTGGGCCACTAGGGTTTCTTCAAGGTCCCAAAAGGGTTTTGTGAGCTTTTTTATTTTTCAAAATTCTAAAAATGTAGGTAAAAATGATGCTTTTAGAAAAGATGAAGCAGGGCGGTCTGTACATAGCATCGAATACCTTTGATTGTACTAAGGTTACTAGTTTGCTCTGGTAACCCTGTCAAATAATACTTAGAATCTCTATGGCCCTCCCTGGTGGTGCAGCGGCTTAAAGCACAGCACTAAGAAGCTAAAGCCACTTCCGCATGAGGTGACAACATGGCGTGGCAGACCTCTCCTGACCTGCCCGGCTGCTCCCCTCAGCAGTGTACTTATTGATCTGCCTGTTCTGCTTCCCTCTCTGTCTCTGGTGAAGCCTCTCGCCACCCCTGAGCCTCTGGCCTGTACCCCAGTTCTGTATGCACAAATAAATAAATCTTAAAAAAAAAAAAGAATCTCTAGCTAACAGTTGTGATGAACACTGACTTTTAAATATTAAAAATTAATCAGTAATGATGTCATAGTGAAGATTTATTGACAAAATCCTAAATCTTTGAGTCCAGAAAGATAAAGTAATTCAATGTACTCCTTGGGGATGACAAGGTTGATAAGTACTGTTTTTTTTTTTTAAAGATTTATTTATTTATTCATACAGAACTGGGGTACAGGCCAGAAATGCGGAGGGTAATAAGATTCACCAGAGAGAGAGCAGGGAGCAGAACAGGCAGATGGACGAAGTACACTGCTGAGAGGAGCAGCGAGTGGGTCAGGAGAGGTCTGCAGGTCAGGAAAGGTCTACAGGTCAGGAGAGGTCTGCCGCGCCATGTGGTCACCTCCAGGGCAGGCGGGAATCGAACTCATGTGGAAGTGGCTTTGGCTTCTCAGTGCTGTGCTTTAACCCGCTGCACCACCAGGGAGGGCCCAGATAAGTACTGTTTTAATAGTAACAATGACTATTGTTTTAGTATATTAGAATAATGTCACCAATCACATTTTCTACCATAAATCATGTGATGTATTCAATGTCTTTTTAAAAACTTGGAAAATGTGCAAAATAGATACCATTGCCTCTTATTAATATATAGGCAGAATAAGTTAAAAGACACTGACATCCTTCTTTATAATGTTAACAAACCCTGATTATTTTAATGCCTTAGAAAAATTTTCATTTTAAGAGAAGAAAATACCTTTTTAGGTATGGACAGTCAAGCTGAATACACTCATTTGAAAAATTATGCACTTTAAGATTTTACCTAATTTGAAATCTTTTCTGATAATATAATAAAGCTCACAATGCAATTATAATTTGTCATTTTGTGCTGTGTAGACATGGAAAACATTGAGTAAATCAGTATTTTCTGTTCCTATTCAGAGCCAAAATCTCACTTTTTAAAAATTATATTGAACAAATAAGCATATGAAGACAATGGTGTCTTCCTAAGAAAATAAAACCACAGGCCAAGTGATTGAGGAAGAAAGGTCACACTAAGTTGATGATGCTTAGAAAAAATAGTAGAGACTCATTTTCCAGCCAACAATATATAATCCAGTACCCTAATCTTATATGTTCAGTAGTATAATATTTACTAAACAAGGGACATTGTTTCTAACAATTTTTCATAAATTTAATCTATCTAGTTATCTATCTACCATCTATCTATCTAATCTATCTAGTTATCTATCTATTTATCTATCATTTATGTATCCACCTGTCTTCTATCATGTATTTTACTTCCTAGGTTCTCTTTGTGTGTGTCTTGCCCTGTTCAATGCCCCTAAATCTCATTGTTCAGTAATTGGCAAGATTATGGACTTTTAGGAACATTCTTTTAGTCTTTTCACTGAACACATGACAATCTGTTAAATAATATCCTGTGACCACATCATTTTCCTAATTACATATTTAAATTCCACTTTTATAATTATTTTTCTGTCAATATAGCATTAAAACCTTACTCAAAATTTTTCCCAAGGTTGAGACCACCTCCCCAATAATCAAATAATCAACCCATCAAATAATTTAGAATCTGTAAGGAAATCCGTAAGTGCCAATATATGCATTTAAGAACCCTATGTTATAGATGAGCTTCACATTAAGAGACTACACATAAGTTTTGCATACAATTACTCCCTAATTAATGTACTTTATAATTAGATTTGATTTTACACATTATAATTTGTGAACCCTTAAGCCAGTACAAAAAAAAAGGTGATAGACAAATATTTTATATATGTCACTATAAAAATACAATAATGTAGACAACCTTGCTGCCTTTCAAAGTTTAGAATGAAAGACTAGGTTTTGTCGGTTCTGCCTCAGTATTCTACATCTAAATTTCCAGCAATTTAATCAGAATAATTTACACTCAGATGGCAAGCAATGAGAGAGGATTTATGAAACTGTGGTAATGAAAAATTATTCAACGCCCTGGGCAGTTACTGTCCTCCCCTGCTTTTAGACTCGGAGTCCTTCACATGGACCGCTGGGTTTAATGTAAAAAGAATTCCTACTCCTGGCACAGTTTAAAAAAGAAACCAAACCTGCTTTTCCAGGACCCTAAATCATCTCATCAACTAATTTATCCGATGCAATGGAACTTCCTCAATAACACCTTCTTATCCCTAAACTGGATGACTGTTCGTATCCCATTTGATGGCACTCAAGTTTTGAATACAAAATAGTTTATAAAAATTGGACAAGTGGGCCCTCCCTAGTGGCGCAGTAGGTTAAAGCACTGCACTAAGAAGCTAAAGCCACTTCCACATGAGTTCGATCCCCGCCTGCCCTGGAGAAGATCCACATGGCGCGGCAGACCTCTCCTGACCCGCCCACTGCTCCCCTCAGCAGTGTACTTCGTGGATCTGCCTGTTCTGCTCCCCACTCTGTCTCTGATGAATCTTCTCACCCTCCGCATCTCTGGCCTGTACCCCAGTTCTGTATGAATAAATAAATAAATCTTTTAAAAAAATTGGACAAGTGTGGAGAATAATAAAGAACAATATAACTGAACAACACTTATAAAAAAAAAAGATTGACTTGGGTCGACAACATGAGGTAGACTGAGTCATGTACTTCTCTTGGTTTCACGGAAAAACTTCAAGCAATATAACAACACTGTGAACTTTGGTTTAACTGTGCATCAATGCAGTATACAAGTACCACTATGGGATTTTTCTACTCGAAGAAATTATTCTGATAGTCTATATATCAATGACAAGCACTCAGAAACCAGACAGGCAACACAGACAGCAACAAACACAAATTGGTATTTCCCAAGGGACAACTGATTCCTGTCTATTCTAAATCACAGAATGGAGAAATCTATCATGTATTAGTAAATTTAGCCATAGCTTTGCAATTAAGAGATAATGTCAACACTTGGTGCATTCAGAATCCTTAGTCTTTTAGGTTATTAAAGCAACATATCCTGGAGCAGAACTCAAAATAACTGGAAGTCAGTTAAATTGCCACTAAGCTGATCCTGTCCTATGCCAATTAGGTGACTCCCACGAATGAAATTCTGCTTTCCAATTTTTTATAGTTTGTGAAATTATGGAACACGATTTAGTTAGTTGATCTCAATGGTCCTCTTTCATTCTATTACAAATAAGTCTGTATGAATATAAGGGAAGTCAAACTAAGCCCTCACTATTAGAAAATTAATCTTCAAAGTGCGCTTCCTAAATAAAAGATAAGTTATGAGCAAGTTAATAATGAACGTTATATAATAAATCTGACCATGTACATCTACAAATCAATAATATAAACATAATCACTGGCTATTACTCAAGCAAAAGTTTCAGAAGTGATGCTGTATCTCCTAGCATAGCAGCAGCAGGTTGATTTGGAGGTTTGAAGGTTCTATAGTCTATAGCTACTGTATTTTGTAAATGAAATAAAGTTGTCATTGAAAGATTTTTCTGTTTGTGCACAGATGTCTATCACATCCTTCCTAGTTACAAATGAACTAAGAGTAACCTTCCCCTATGTCAACAAATGCTTCAAGGGGATATATACATAATAACCCATATTGATTTGGTCTTTGTTCTATGCATTCATGCATAAACTTTTAGACTTGTAAATCTTCAATTTACAAATATTTTTTTTCTGGTCCCTGGGATTTTCTGTCTAAATTTTTATCTTTCTTATTTTCAACTTGGTGTTTTTTTTTTCCTTTACTCCCTTCTATTATGCTCCATAACTGCTTAAATTACTTGGTTTTCAAACATTTTATGTCATTCAACCTTATCTCTTACTCCTAACCTCTGCCAATTTAAGAATAGGACTGTACATAAAACTTTGAAAGTCACCACAATAAGTCAAGTCCTGAATTACTGTCCAAACTCTTTGCCAGGCAGCTTCCATTTATCAACTTTCAAAGTTTTGAATGCCAAACTTCAAGTACAGCTGTAAAATTTGAGCTACATCTTCATGAAATTCAACAGAGAAAAACGGGTAACTGCAGGAAATGAAACTTGGATCAAACCACCACTGCTTAAAATTAATTTCCTAGAATTGAGTAGGAACAAGAATTCTGCTTTATAATTTGAACATAAAATATAAAACTAAAAATAACCTGGAAAAAAATGAGAACCATGAAAAATCTTTGAACTGATCATTTAATACCTTAAAGAATATTATGGAACAGAGAATCCTTGGTGATGATGAGAATATTCACAAGCATATTTAGAAGCTCACTGATCCCTTCCTTTCATTCCCAGTGGACTTGCATCTAATTCAGTTCCAAAAGAGAGTTGACACAGAGTTCATCTGTCATATTTATGACTACCAATCATTTTTGGACTAACTCTTCTAATAAAGTAAAATCTCACATTATGAGTTTCTCCTCCTCCACAAAGTAGAATTGAGAATTCAAATATTCTGCCTTTCCATGGGGGCTGGGGGATAAGAGGTGGGGTGGAGGGAAGGATGGGAGGGAGTGAGGATTAAGGAACTTCATGAATCAAAATCTTCCACCGGAGACTTTGATTTCTAAGTAAATAAATAATGTGGAGAAATAGGATTGATGTAGACATTTAATTTTATGTTCAAGAATGTCAAGCATATATCTACTTTTTGATTATAGGTGCAAAGATGAATCCCTGGTGCTTAGCAGAAACAGTTGCAAAAAAAGGTGAATTCTTGGTTTTTGTTGTCTATTGTTCCTCTTCAGATCTGGGACAAATTTACTTAGACCCTTAACCAGAAATCGATTTCTTCTCCTCTCCCCCACATCTATGATTTGTAGAGCAATTTTATATACTCCAATAAGAAAGGACTCTGCTTTTATTAACCTGAGTATTTCCTGTTGCTTGCAACTAAGAACAATGACCAAAAACCTAATCAATCCAAAATCATTTGTAGCAGTGAAAGTAAAGTGTTTGTGTGTGGGGGAAATAAAGATAAAGCACTTCAACCATCAATGTCAGTTCTAAGTTCATGAATGGATCAGAAGAGAAAATTGTTACAGAGAGAAATATCCATAAAAAGGGAGGTTCTATATACCCTATCCAACCTAATATAGAGTGAAGCTCTTAGCAAGGGAAAGCTAGAAGGAGACTTGGGAGAAGACCTGGAGAAGTAAATGGATGATAGAGACATGTGAAGGAGACCTACTTGCTTTTCACGCTTGTACTTGTACTGGGGACTTAAGGGGCATGAAAGAAGAGATGTGGAGTCAAGACATGTAGAGAAGATTGGAAGAGACATAGGTGGGAAGCCTGTGGGGAGGCTGGCAATGGCAGTTGTTAATTACCTTGTTGTGTATTATGATTTGTTCTTTTCCTTCCAGACATGCTAACCCTTCCCTATATGTCCCTATGAGGAGACACCTTAGACTTGTGGCAAGCTTTGGGGCCTCATTTACCCCACTTTGAGTAACTTTGGGTGTCATATTGGAAACTATTATCTTTTCTCATCTTCTATCTCTATGCACACTCTTCTATTACACTAAATACTTTTACACAAGAGTTTGCATTGTCTTTATGAAGTGAATGGTAGAACCCAATTAATACATGAAACTTGAAGGGCTTGGGGTACCCCTCAGATCTTCACCCTAAGAAGATCACAAAACCTATCTATATAATGCAATCCTACACAATTTATAATCACAAATTCAAAAGTATGCAAAGTGAATTTTAAGAATATAAAAATTAAATATGAAAATTAAAAATGTTAATACTGACCCTTTAAAATGGAATTAAAGCTGTTCTGTAAAAACTGTATCTTGTATACATGAGGTTATGACTGTTGTGGAAAAGTCAGCATATGCCTTTGACACACATTTTGCATTTTTAAGGAACACACATTATTTTTTATATGTCAATTGACATACATTTGTTAATTTATACTTTTCACTTTAATAATATTCTGCTTACTAATCTTTCTAGCATTCCTTACATTTTATATATCATAGACTGGAAGCAAATGATAATACAGCCACTCTTTCTTTGTACTACCTGTTTATGGTTGATAATGAGAAAAAATATGCATCAGAAAAAATACAAATTTTGATGAATATAAACATACTATTTACTACCTAGGTCCCTATCTTTCACAGTTAAGAATATCATCAATATAGTACGTTTTATTGCTATAAAACGATCAAGGGTAAATTATAGTTAGTTCATGATCAATCAGAAATTTGAGTCTAAATATTCACTGTCCATGTAACTTTAAAACTCCTCACTGAATGACTAAGTAAAAATTAGAGTCTGAGAAGGCTGAGGTAGAAAGAAATTGCAATGTGCAATACCAGCATTAAAGTTATATGAAGAAAGAGCTCCAGGAAGCTGAGTTTTCTGAGTCAGTTGATGAATACTAAGCACAGAGTAAACCACAGAGTGATACAAAGTTGCTGAACATTTCCCATGGAGAAGCAAGTTATCTTTGTTCTAAGGAGTCAGACTGAGTCCTCTGTCATACCCACAGCACTTAGAATAAGTAAGTGGGTGTTGGCACTGGAGCTCAACTAGCCTTCGAGCAAAAGACCATTTTAATGCTGCTCTAGCAACAATAGAAAACACTTAGAAAGCGATCAAACTAATCCTCAAGTAAGTGGCTTCTAGAACAAAGGCCCTCCCTCTTGAATAGGATTGTATTCATTTGCTAAGGCTACTGATAAAAACACCATAAACTAACAAGGGTAAGCTGAACAACAAAAATGCAGTGTCTCCCAGTTTTGTTATCTGCAAAGCCTAGATCAAAGTATAATAGGTTTAGTTCCTTCACAGGATTATGAGGGTAAGATCCACTCCAGGACAATTCCCTATGGTTGTAGACAGTCAATTCAGTTTCCTATGAGGTGCTTCTAAAATTTCTGTCCTTATCCAAATTTCCACTGTTACAAGGACACATGTCATACTGGTTCAGAGGCCGCTCCTGCATCAAACTATAGGAGTCAAAGAACTACAATTCACAATTCCACATAAAATAACTGCTGAAGCATAAAATAAACAGGAAGCGGATCCCACAAACACAATACATGAAAGTAAATAAAACAGAAGCAGAAAATGACAGAGGGTAGAATTAGCAGAAAAGGATTTTGATAAAGCTTCAATGTACTCCTGAATTTAAAAGAAAATATCAGAGGCCTGGGGTGGTAGAGAACAAAGGAAGGGAGGGGCCAGTGGCCTGTGTTGGTGGTGGATGTAATGAGTCAATACACCTCTGAACACACACCTCTGATTAAGCTTAAATGTTTTAAACAATGTTATCTCAACTAAAAATATACTGTAAGAGAACAGAAACAATATGAATAAGAATCTAAAGCACTTCTGGGGCTTCCCTAGTCGCCTAGTAGTTAAGTCTCA
This sequence comes from Condylura cristata, assembly GCF_000260355.1. NCBI lineage: Eukaryota > Metazoa > Chordata > Mammalia > Eulipotyphla > Talpidae > Condylura > Condylura cristata. The sequence continues at coordinate 9,051,757 of NW_004567138.1, forward strand.
GGGCTAACACCACTATGGCCTAAGCACCATCCACAGCCAGGGAGCTGAGGCAAGCAGGACAAACAAACTTCTCCTGTCTCACCCACTGGTCCTCTTTTTTTTTTTTTTTAAAGATTTATTTATTTGTGCATACAGAACTGGGGTACAGGCCAGAGGCTCAGGGGCGATGAGAAGCTTCGCCAGAGACAGAGTGAGGAGTAGAACAGGCAGATCAACGAAGTACACTGCTGAGGGGAGCAGCGGGCGGGTCAGGAGAGGTCTGCCACGTCATGTGGTCACCTCCAGGGCCAGCGGGAATTGAACTCAAGTGGAAGTGGCTTTAGCTTCTCGGTTCTGCACTTTAACCCGCTGCGCCACCAGAGAGGGCTGCACTGGTCCTCTTACTGGTGAATTTCAGTAAACCTGCCCACTCAATCTCTGGGGAAACCTCTCACCTCGGGACCTCTGGCTTATATCACAGTTTTTCTATGCAAATATATACATAAAAGAATCAAATGGAACTTATTGTTGAAAAAGAAATAAATTAAATAAAAATTTGCTATATGAAATAAATAGTAGATTAGACATTACAGAAGATCAAAATACATGAAGACTAAACAAGAGAAACTAAAGCGAATCATGGAGAGGAAAATAAACAGGGGGATAAAACAAGTTATCTAGTTATGCGTAGGTTGAGTCCAAGGAGGAGGAATGAGAGGTAGAAAGAAAATAATACTTGAAGAATTAATGACAGAAACTTTTGGAAATATGTTCAGAAGAACAAAGGAATATATGGAATCAGAAAACAAATTCCAAAGTGGTTGACGTGACAATTAGTTTGATTATAAAATTTAAAAATACTCAACTCCACAGTAAAAAGTATGTGAAATTGATGTAATTAAAAAAGGATACAATGAAATTTTTAAATATAAAGACAGAGATAAATTAAACATTAATCACAATAAAGCAGTTTTTCTCCCCACCCCCCTCTGCTTCACTTGAAGAAATATGAATGGACTCTGCCTCTGGGGTAAAAAAAAAAAAAAAGTGATGCCAATAATATCAGACAAAGAAAACTTTATCACTAGGACTATTATCAGTAATAAAGAAACACATTTTTTGAAAGGGGTTTTTAAGGGTTAACACATGAAGAAAATAAATCTTAACAGTTGCACTGGTTTTGTTAAGGGAAAGGATGTCCTAAAGGAACTCTGCAGAGTCTTATGGACTCCACCCCCTACTCCAGTTTTCCGGACCCTACGCCCTACTCCAGTGATTGGAAACTACAACTCCCAGCAGTACCAGGGAGAGAACTGCGAGGACCCAAGGGCGGAGCTAGCAGGAATTCTGGGACATTTGGGGAATAAATAGGACACTCTCTCACTCTTGCTCAGGAAACAGCTCTCTGACCGTGTGACTCTGTGTGTTCAGTCAGCCTAGCCATAAGGTATTCCACTTACTTTGTATCCTGCTCTTTTCCTGGGTTGTTTCCTATTCCTTTCCCCTTTTGTAAATAAACCCATTACTGACCCTTTTGTGTGTGCCTGCAGTGTAACTGAGTTGTGAGCACCGGGTGAGGCCCCACAGACAGGCGGCCCAGTCCACTCTGGGCTGCCCTGTAACAGTTTGACAACAGAACTTCAAATTAACAAAACAAAAACTGATATAATCTAATGGAGATATAAACAGACCCACAATTATAATTAGAGTTTAACACTCTTAGTATTTGGTAGAAAAGAAGGGAGAGAAGAAGAAAGAAAATAGAAAATCCAAACAGCCAGACTTACCTAACAGATATTTATAAAACCATACCTATCATAATAGCAATAATAAATTACTTTCAAAAGCATATTGCCTAGTTATGAAAACTTTTCAAGTTGAAAATGAAATAAATGATATACCTATATATTCTTTATTACACAAATAATACAAAAGTTCTATATTCTATATATTTTGATTATCATGCAATATATAGGTACACAATGATATAGAATATAAACATAGATTTTAATTTAGAAATTAAAAAATAGCATAACAGAAGTATTTTTTGATAAATTATTGTAGAGAAAACAATTTGAAAAGTTTAATGGAAAAAGTCTTTGAAATAAAAGGGACTAGCAAATTCAAGAAAGAGGATAAGGTTAATAACAAAAAAATATGAATAAAAATTGTTAGCAACAAGAAAATAATATTAAAAATAGTGAGACTCTTTTTCTTAACTAGGTGCACTTCTTGTTGAAAATATGGGTGAACTAGTATTCCTAAGAAAGATACAAATTATCAAAATTTACTAAAAGCAAATGATAAAAACAAGCATTCTAAAGAACTTCATCCCAGAATTACACAAGCCTTGATGACTTTGAAGCTGGAATTTTCAGATCCACATTGCACATTCCTTTTATTTAAACTACAGAATATCTATAAAGAAGGTACTGTTTTTATGGAAACGTAAACGTGAAAGTATAGACAGGACCTTTCTGAACATGAAGAGTAACAAGGAAGGAAAAACCTTGAAAAACATTAAAATACTTTTATAAAGCTATGTAAGTTTAAGCACTTTACTACAAAAAGAAAAATAAGGAGATTAATACAGATAATCTAGACTCAAAGGTATCAGGAATCCCACATATAATAAAGATGGCATTTCAAGTCAGTGAAGAAATTATATTATTTTAGTGACTACTTTGGGAATGATCATAAAGTTATTTAGGAGAAAAATGAATCTGGATTTCTGTTTTTGTCTTAAACAAAATCAATTCCAAATGGGTCAAAATGTTAAAATAGAAATCATTAAAATTCCAGAAGGACTCTTGGGATGCACTTAAAATTAAATTTTTTCATAAAAATAATGAAATTCATGTTTGAAAGCACAATTTGAAAGTCATAAAATACCAAACAGGATGGAAATGTTATGGCAAAATATCACTTTCGTATACTCAAAGAAAAATATGAAAGAATTTCTTGAGAAATGTTTATAACTTCTTTGACTTCCATTCTTTAGATATGAAAAACATCTGGTAAGCTGATGGACTATAGAGAATATTCATAGATAAGGACATTAGTATATAACTTCATGGGATGCTTTGTCAATACATCATAATTTAAAATTAAGGCCTAGCAATTTTGTCCTAGCAATTCTAAGATTTATTTTCAGAAACAGACTTACCATGACAAAAGTCTTAATACTTTGATAGTAAGAAGACTAGAAACAATGAAATTGCATGAACAGAAATAAAATGATTTATGCTATCAAATAAAATCCTGCAGACCTGTGCTTTTATGCATACATACATACATAGTATTTACATATTTTTAAGATTTATTAATTATGCATACAGTCTAGGGTACAGGCCAGAGGTGCAAGGGGGTGAGAGGATTCACCAGAGTCAGAGTGGGGCACAGAACAGACAGATCAACAAAGTACATTGCTGAGGGGAGCAGTGGGCAAGACAGGAGAGATCTGTTGCACCATGTGGGTCACCTTCAGGGAAGGGGATCGAACTTGCACTGAAGCGGTTATTTGAAGAGGTAAGCTTGCACTGCTGTGTTCTAACCCATCGCACCACCAGGGAGGACCCATGATTACATATTGTACAATACACACACATGCATTCACACACAATCACATACCATATCATAACATACCATAATGTTATATCACTTTTATAATACAAGCAAGTACATGTTCATCTATCCTGAGATAAAGATTGCTAAATAAACGGTGGGTGGGTGGGGGGGGATTTTGTAAAATCTGTAAAATTTTGTTTATCTGATTCACAGTAAATAAAATATTTTTATTTTACATTTTTTATTTAGATTTATACAGATATACATCTCAACATATTGAAAGATAAATTTGTGTAAATGTCTATTTCTTTCCGCTTTTGCAAAGCATCTATCTTCCATAAGTATACATTATTTAGTTACTTTTTTAAGATTTATTTATTTGTGCATACAAAACTGGGGTACAGGCCAGAAGCTCAGGAGTGATGAGAGGCTTCACCAGAGACAGAGTGGGGAGCAAAACAGGCAGATCTACAAAGTACACTGCTGAGGGGAGCAGCGGGCGGGTCAGGAGAGGTCTGCTGCGCCATGTGGTCACCTCCTGCGCAGGTGGGAATCGAACTCATGCGGAAGTAGCTTTAGCTTCTCAGTGCTGTGCTTTAACCCGCTGTGCCACCAGGGAGGGCCCATTTTTATTTTATTACCATTTTATCTGGTTAAGCTCTTCTTGATAAAGTTAATTCCCATGTATTTTATATAAGATGTTTATTATTGTATATAAAGATTTCTGTAATTCTTGTGTTTCATAACTGATTTGATTGATTCCAGCAGGTAGAATTCCTGTTTCAGGAAAAAATGGAGTGCCTGGTGAATCTTTTGCTATTTTTAAAAATCCAGAGATGGTTAAAATGCATTTTTTTAGGACCTTAACACTGAACACAGGGAAGATTAGAGGGAAATTTGACCACAGAAGTTGATGCTAATGGTACTCCCAGATTCAATATATAACCTAATGTTAAGTCCCATTTTACAAAAAAACCATTAACTACAACAAGACTATAAATCAGAATAAAACATTCCCACTTTACTGAGCATTGATTTAAAAAGAACTGTTGCCTGAGCATAACTACTTTTTCCTTTGTAAGTTCCAAATCAATTGTATAGACTTCTTGACAATGACAAAAACTACCATAAAGGTGAAGTTTTGAGGATCTTAAATTTTAATTTTCACATCTTGGCCAAATTATTATACATGAAACGTGGATTTCTCCTATGGTACATGTCACTATCTCAAATCCATTTCACTAAAATATTTTTCATTTCAACACTGATAGCACAAGATGACAAGTCAGAGAAGAAAATGGTAGGCAATATTCTCATGCTAAAAATGTTCTTTCTACAACTGTATTTGCCCACACTGCATTTGGATATTATCAAAGAAGTAATTTAATAATCTTATATTTTTAATGGAAATAGTAAATATTCTCTGAGGTTTCAGAAATAGGTTTGCCTTCATAAATACATAAAACAAGGAGAAATAATTAATGATTCTCAACCACAATGGCATCAGTTTATCTGCTACTTTGTGGGTCAAAGTAAACCACAGGTATGATCATTGCTTTCAATGCAAGTGGCTTCTGGAGCTTATTATAGCTCCTTGTCATCTACTCTAATCAGGGAAAGGGCATTTGGTTAATCAAATTTATTTTGGGGTTGAGAAATTATTAAAGTACATAAGACGTGGCACATGGACTCTGACTTTTACAATGGGAGACAAGGACATGATTTAATGAGACCCCACTCTAGGGAAAGTGACTGGGGAATTATAGGCGTTGAGTGGCTTGCATGGAAAATAGAAGCAACAAGAAGTGTTTGCTTGCCACGGACTTTGGAAACTGGCTAAAAGCAAAGATAATGGAAACCACACTGAATAGAAAAAACACAATTATTTTAACAAAGAGAATTTAATATTAACCATAGTCAACCAGGAGTCAGAAAGCAGAAAATGTACCACCATTATTAAAACGCGGCACAATCACGGTAGTATGACTGTAGAGTGAAGCTACACGCCTAGGACTGAAAGAATAAATGCAGGGCTCTGGGCAAGTAGAAGCAGAACCGCTAAACCAGAGATGCTGTCTGAAAGCTAACTGGTATCTCAGCAGAGACTCTACGAAGCTGGGACTCAAAACTCCTTCAGCTGATGGGTACCTGTATCTCACAGGGAGGGTAGAAAGCCACCAAGTGAAGTCAGCTGTTACCCCTGGAATGAAGCTGAGCTGCCAAGGTGAAGAATCACAGGACTGACCCTGTCAACACTGCCACGTCACTCCCCTGCACCAGTCTCTAGTCTAGCTTCAGCTGAGAGGTCCACATTGGCAGAGCCAAAGAGGAAACCAACTGGCACAGGAGAATTGTGCACTGGGAAGTACTAGCCCCAGAATTATATTGTTATGTTTATCATTTAATATAATAGTATTGTCTATATTAAATACATCAATGCACTTAGTATTATTGATATAATATATTCATAGTATTCATATAATAATACTTGTTATTGTTGAATGAACATTCAATAATATGTAAAGGGACAAGTATAAGCTTAGTTAAGTGGGGGAGCTCATTTGGCTAAGGGTGTTGTGTATTCCAGTTTCAAATATCCCTTTTAATAGATACATGTATATATTATAGAAATGTTTCTATAAATATTTTATGTAGACACACACATACACACACACATACACACATATACACAACTATATGTGGTCACACATGTGCATGTATGTGTATGCATTCATCAAATATTTGTAGAAAATTTTCTATGATATATACATATATACTAAAAGGGATATTTGAAACAGAGGATACCCAACATCACTAGCTAAATGAGCTCCCCCACTTAAACTCAGAGTATACTTGTCTCTTTACATATTACTGAACGTTCATTCAACAATAACAAGTATTTATTTATTTAATCTTAAACATACTCATCTCGCTCCTAAACAAGGAATTGCAAACTTCCAGGACTTCTTGCTCTCCTGAGTCCTTCTCCAATGCAATCACATCAATGCTTGTAGAATATAATCGAGAAGAAAAAGAAACTTATTAAGTAGTTTGTGGTTTTTAACTTCTGCTTTTCTTATTAATTTCGAGGTTTTTCAAATTTTTTATGAAGTAATTTTATTTTCTTACAGCATGACTAATTCTTGTACAGCCTTGGATTTCTCCTCTCCAGCACAGTCCCTGTAGTTTTCCCACAGAGGAGCACTGGTGACCCATCACTACAGCACCTCGTGCTCTTCTGTCCTTGCCCAGCCCCTCCCCTGCACGGATGCCTAAGATCTACCGTCAGCTTGCAAGTGTTGTCTCTTTCCTAATTCTTCGTTTGGTTTCTCTATAGGCGGTTTTTCAAAACACTAAAAATGGATCTCTCATTGGACTCAGTGATTCCACTCCTCAGCATCTCCCCCAGAGAATACAAAAGCCCTCATTTGAAAGGAAACCTGAACCTCTATGTTCACTGCAGCTCTATTTGCAATAGTCAAGCTATGAAACAACCTAACTGTCCCAGAACAAATGAATGGATCAAGAAGATGTGGTGCATGGGTGCACAAGTTCTAGTTATTAACAGGCAAAAGATGGGAACCTACTTTGTGTTCTGAAATTTTTGCTTTCTGGATTTTCCCTACTCTAACAGTTACCTTAAAGGTTCCTTTGGGTGCTTGAAAGAAGGTCCACTTTTTTATTTGTAAGTCAAAAATGTGTGTGTGTATGTATTTATATACACATGTAACATACACATCACATATGTGAGTACAAACTGTGTGTGATGTGTGTACAACTTTCCATCTATATATGACTAAAAGGTAAACATGTAATCACCCAGATTTATGCTATGTGCATTTAATTTAGACATACCTCTTTATGCAACAGAGGGTCCTCTCTATGTCCATTTGTTATGTCTGGGCAGAGAGAAACAATTTAAAATATTCTAATATCTTATTTCTGCCACAATCACCCTATAAAAAAATTGATGGACTTTTCTATTCTCCCTATCCCTCTACACAAAAACTTTTGTTTAGATGTTGAACCTAGTGAGACTGTGCAGCAGGTGGATATGAAAATAGTTACACATAATGAAGTTTTCTTTGAAGAGCAGATCAGGATCTCAATCAGGTCAAAAAGATCTGGGGAGAAAGTCAGGAGAGGATGTTGGTTGTTCTTAATGGGATTGGGAGGGGAATTGCGGTGAAGATTCTCAGCTGCATGAGCTGGGATTTGCATGGTAAGAATTTTTCCTCCACACTGAAAAGGGGTGCCTGGCTTTCATCCTAGCTCGCTGAGACATGGCACAGAAATGGAAAGGTAGTTGAGCGCTTGACAGCTGTCAGCAGTCAAGAAGCAAAAGTGGAGTCAGACACTTTATCGAATGCCCTGTTATTTTGACAATAGGTGTCCTGATGCTGTGCAATGTGGTGTCTGAAGATCTGAGACAATCATATTTTCTGTTTGGGTTGCAGCCTTTGTCATTTGAAAGTGGCCCTCTCTTTCATGATTAATGATGTTATCCTTGGAGTCAACCTTCCCTTACATGAATAATCAGATTTTTGCTTTCTGTTTGTTTTCTCTGGCTTGCTTATTTTTCTCCCACATTTTTACTTTGGCATTTCTGAAGTACATTGATTTAAAGTTCAGAAAGCTATTGAATTCCACGTGAACTTTGATTTTATTGTTTTTCTAGTTAATTGTACTGAATTTATGTCTATACTATCAAAGCATTGTTTTATATATATTGGTTTCTGCCGCAAATATGTCTTGCAAAGATTTCAATATGGTTGTGGTTTGTTTTACTTTGTATGCTTTGTGCCTTATTTCTTCTAATAGTAACTTGAAAATATAGAACAGCATAACTTCTCTAGTTTACCTTTAGAAATTATGGGTACATAAGTGCATTAACGTTTCCGTCTTTTACTTGCAAACTAGACTGAATACAAGATAAAGAGTTTAGTATTTTTAAAATTCTGGCATCAGTCCCTCCCCATATCCATCTGATTTTCATAAGACTGTGTTTTAATTAAAGTGATCATATACAAACTTAAATCTGCTGATCATAATTTCAGCAGCTGTTTGTTATTTGTATTGTAAAAAGCAAATTATGTATTCATAGCTAGTCCTTCACATCTTTTCATTTTGCTAGAGTTAACTGCTGATTGGTTGAGTGCAGTCAACATATTAGGTTATCTTGAGTGACACCTACAAAAAGAATATTTTATTGTCTCAAACACTTGCATATAAATATGCATTTTAAATTCTCAGTTCACATTTTCCCACATAGTATCATCCTAGTTGATCAGCAATATATTGGAATTTAACAAACTTCAAGAATGATAAAGTCACTATAATATGTTACCCTTGTGGATGATGTACATTTGCATAGGTCCTTGTAAGAGTCAATAACTTACTGCAATGTCTTAATTGTCCATCAGTTTATGTCAATTTGGAAAATTCAGGTATTCCTAGGTATTACCCAATGTAATGCCGATTGCTAATTTCACAGTCTTCCTACAATACATGTTGTCAGAAAGTACACATGTAACTCTCCTGCTCTAGCTTGTTTGATATATATTTCATAAAAATTTTAAAAATAAAGGTTCATTAAAATGGTAAAAAAAAATTCTATCTGAAACTCCAAATCTTATAAAGTTGATTTACCTTAAATACTTATTGCTTTATACCAATTAATTGCTTAAATATTTATTCTTTTAATTTCCTTAATCAAATGCAGAAATATTGTGATTATTTAATTCGTTATTGCTTGGAACAATTGATTCACCTAATGAAATTTTTCATTTATATAGTTTATCTTAACAAATATCTATTTAGATCATTGTACTTTATTATTTCTGGTAGGTCAATGTGTCCATTCAAGTCATTTCAATTTTACATAATTGATATCTATTAGCTGTAATTAATGTCTTCAGTTTCTATTAATATGAAATTATCTTTTTTCTATATTTATCTTTCATAACTTTTTTAAAGATGTATTTATGCATACAGAACTGGGGTACAGGCCAGAGTGGAGGGGCAGTGAGAGGATTCACTAGAGAGAAAGTGGGGAGCAGAACAGGCCAACTGACAAATGGGCCAGTACACTGCTGAGGGGAGCAGCAGGTAGGTCAGGAGGATTTTGCTGCACCTTGTGGGTCACCTTTGGTGCAGGGATCAAACTCATGCTGAAGTGGCTTTAGCTTCTCAGTGCTGTGCTTCAACCTGCTGCGCCACCAGGGAAGGCCCTAGCTTTCATAACTTTTTAATTGGGTTGAGTCACATACCTTAAAAATCACCCAACTAAACTGTACAGTTCAGTGGTGATTAGAGCACCATGGAGTCATGCAATAATCATCACTGTCATCACCCCCAGAAGGTCCGACACCCATTAGTAATCACTTCAAATTCTCCCTGTCATTAATTTGTTTTCTGTCTATGCATTTGCTATTCTGATTTTTTCATATAAATGAATGATACTAAAAGCCCTTTGTGTCTGCTCTTTATAAACACTTATTGTGTTTATAAAGCTCAAGTTTTTATCTCATAGTATCTATAAGTATTTCACTCCTTTTTATGACATGTATTCCACTTATCTGTTCTTTAGTTGATGGAGCTTTAGGTTTTTATCATTTTTTAACTATACTAAGTATTCTTTATATATTCTGGATGTATGGCCAGATATATAATTTAAAAATATTTTCTTCCATTCCATGAGCTATCTTATTTCCTTGATGGTGTCATTTAAAACGCAATCATTTTAAAATTTGAACCAATCCAATTTATCTATTTTTATTTCTTGTTGCTTTTGTGGAATATCAAAGAAACTATTGTCTACTTCAAAGTCATGAAAAGTTACTTGGGATTTTTTTTCTAATAAGTCCTTAGTTTTTCCTTTTAAATTAAGTATATGAACTTTCTCATTTAATTATTGTGTATGGTATGAGGTGTGGATCCAACATCATTCTTTTCTATGTGTCTATTAGTTATCCCAGAATTCTTTGTCAAAAGGCAAATTTCCTCCACTGAATTGTCTGAGCCCTGGTATCAATTGACCAAAAATGTAAACATGTACTTCTAGACTCTCAATTCTACTCCATGTTTATGTTTATCCTTACATAAGAAATATTCTATTTTAGCCAATACAGATTTTCAGTAGCTTTTGAAATGGAAGAATATAGACTATCCAATTTGTTAATGTCCAATACTGTTTTTTTTTTAAAAGATTGATTTATTTGTGCATACAGAACTGGGGTACAGGCCAGAGGCTCAGGGGTGGTGAGAGGCTTTACCAGAGACAGAGTGGGGAACAGAACAGACAGATGGACGAAGTACACTGCTGAGGGGAGCAGCGGGCGGTCAGGAGAGGTCTGCCGCGCCATGTGGTCACCTCCGGGGCAGGCGGGAATCGAACTCATGCAGAAGTGGCTTTAGATTCTCAGTGCTGTGTTTTAACCCACTGTGCCACCAGGGAGGGCCATCCAATACTGTTTTAAGTATTCTAAGCCCTTTGTATATTAACATTAATTCTAATGATAAGTGGTAAACTTATTTAAAAAACAAACACCTGGAATCTTTATTGGGGTGCACTGAATCTGTAGAGCAATTGGGGAAAATATCCATTTTTTAAGTCTTCCATTCATGAGTATGAAACACTTCCAATTTATTTATTAGTGCTTTAATTTCTCAACTACGTTTTACATTATATATGCAAATTTTGAACTTCCGTAACAATTTTTTTAGCTTAATAAAGTTAAACTTATACTTTTTGATGTTACTATAAATGTGTCTATTTTAATATATGTTCAGCTTTCCAGGTTGATTTTAAGATTTATCTTTGTCTGACCCTTGGTTGGGTCTCTCTGTTTTCTAATTCTTTTATGTGGACTCTAGGATTTTTATAGACAAGATTATGCAATTGGTAAATAGGTACAGTATTACTTTTTTGTTCCAAACTACATTCCCTTAATGTTTTCTTTTTATTAATTTACATAGTTAAAACTTCCAGTACAATATTAAATAGCGGTAGTGAAATTGGATTTATTATCTCGTGTTGCCATTTGTGACAGACTACACTGAATCTCGACCACTGTCTTGTTCCATGCTGACTGTTTTCTATTATACCATTTTAATTATCTACTTGCCTCATTTTCTGTATTTTAAGTGATTTTGCATTGTTTTCCTTGGAGATTTCAATGGGATCGCTACCATCTGAACCTATGGTATTCAAAAAGTTTGTGCTAATATTGCTCTATTCCCACCTCGATCCTCAGTGCTATTATTGCTGGACAAATTGCATCTTACAGATGAACATGAATTTTTAGTCATTTTAGTTAATTATGTGATATTGTTTTTAAAATTAAAAAGAAGAAAAATGTTACAAATGAAAATAACTTTATATTGCCTGTATGTATTGTCTGTATGTTACTGTTATTTCTTCACGTGGATTCAAGATACTTTCTAGTATGCTTTCCTTTTCACCCAAATGACCGCCTTTAGTATTTCTTGTAAGGTAGATTGCTAGTAACATATTCTCTCCCTTCCTAGAGTATCTTTCATTTTCATTACTGTTCCTTTCAACTCCAAATTTCTATTTAGTTTTCTTTTTACTAGCTTCTCTCTTTTAACTGATGTTTTCTCTTAGGTGAAACATAATTTTCATACTTTCCTGTAATTCTTTAGATCTGACATCCCAGATCTAAATATTCTGAACATTTTGATAAGAGCTGATTGAAAGTATTTGTCTAGTAAATCTAATATCTAAGCTTTTTCAAGGAAATGGCTATTAACTGCTTCTTTCTCCCTGTTTATAAGCCAAATATTCCAGTTTATTTACATATTGCCTATTTTTTATTGAAACTATGTACACTAGGAATATAATGTGAATGCTCAGAAAATTAGAATCCTATACTACCCAGAGTTTGATAATGATTCCAGAGTTTGTTTACATAATAGCTTTCCTGATGAATTATGCAAAGTTCTTATTGTCAGCTTACTGTCCCATTACTGTATGGGAAAAAATATCATTAACAGCTTGAATTGGTAAGTCTTGTAGTCAGTCTATGCTATATGGAATCTATTCTGTCAGTCCGTATTTCATTCTGGGTATTTTCTTAAATTTAGATCTCATACACAACAAGCTCTTCAGTAGTATCTAATCTGATGTTAAGCCTCCTCATCCTGATATTTTCAGTTCTAATTATTTTTCAGTTCTCAAATTTTGCTATTTTCTTATACATATATATTGCACTTTTATTTTAGATACTATTCCCCTGTTAATTTTCTCAATCTTAAATTTTATTTTTCCCATTGTTGACAGCTATGGTTACTATGCAAATCTTCTGAATGTCACTCACCTCTCCCATAATTAGTAAATATTCCTAGTAAAAGTAACACAAGCAGACATTTGAATTCCTGGATTTCCATTTCCCCTGGATCTTGGCTTAGTAACTCATACTCATCAGAGACATACTATTTTGATACTGAACAATCATACTTCTGGGAAACCTAAGAAAATAACCTGAATATGGAATTATTTGAACACAAAAGTTCTAAAGAATCTGTTAATGAAAATGCTTATATTAAACACAAACATTTAAAATCAGAGAAGAATGCATCAATTTGTTGCAATGTCACATAGCCATTATTAATAACATTTCTTACTGTTTTATGACATAATTCACAGTCTTTTGTTTCTCCTTTTACTTATCTGCTTTTAAGTGCTTGCATCTTAACAGCTAATAAAATCTCAAGATAAATAGGCTTTATGGAACTATGTTTTAAAATAAACATTTTTATCACATACTATAAAACAGAAGGAAACATCCTCAAAGCTGTGAGAAAGGTAATTCTAATTTTCTTTTTTATATGTTCCTGAAACTTTTACACCAAAAATTTATTCAATAAGCCAATCATAATTTAAATGAAAACAACTGAAATGGAGCTTCAAAAGACTTTGTTCATCTCATGTGTGTGTTTCACAGAAAAACAATTTGTCCCATCATCTCCTCAGTGCAGTTGTGATGCTCTTTCCCCCTCTGCTCTCACCTGTGCTGCTGACCTATTTGTTTTCAAGGCTGTCAGTTCGTCACCACATTTTCTTTCGAGAGGTTGGTTCTGATGCATCTCATATTTTTTCATATCTCTGAGTTTGACTACAGGGATGAACACATGATGAATATTTAAGCTCTCAGAAAGGTTACAAAAGCCTCACCCCTTGGTCATGACTACTGACAGCCTGGAATGGAAGTGATGACAAGTGTCTGAAGTACTTTCAATATAGGCTCTGTCTTCTGTGATCATTTTATAGCAATGCAATCTGAATACAAGCTCTTTCCAGGAAAATTAAAAATAATAGCTGGATAATGGGATAATAATTAAGACCAACTCTTTTTTAAAAATGTAACTGGATAATAGCTATAAATATTATCATCACTCTGATGCTTTGGCAAAGTATCACCCATTATCTTTCTTTCTTATAGAAGTGATTTTCTTTGTTCATTACATTAATGAAATGGTGACTTTTTGTTGGCAAGCCAAATAATTAACCCTCTATAAGGATAGCTGTTTCAATTTAAACATACTAATCTTTTTGCACTTTTCAAGCACTCAAAGAAACATTGCTGCTAATACAATCTCTTACATTGCTGCTAATATAATCTCCCAGTGATGGGAAAACACTGATTAAGTATCAACCAGAAAAATATAACTTCGAAGGTTACATTACAATAAGGTATTATGTAAAGTTAGATAGAATAACTGTGATTGCAATAATGTATTATGTAAAGTTAGATAGAATAACTGTGATTGAACAAAAGAAAACTTAGTGCTTGTACAAATTCAAGAGCCAGAAATTTAAAACTTGAAAGGACACAGTAACAGGAAGTAGGATCTTTAATTCTGTAGCACATGAATTATTTAATAAAGCAGGTTAGGTGAAAAGTGAGTTTTGTATTACATAAATGATTTCTTTGGTTAACTGTGTTTTTTTTGTTGTTGTTGTTGTTGTTGTTCGTTTGTTTGTTTTTCATTTGCAAAGAATCCTTAAACCTGAAGGTGAAGTGAAGCAAGGCATATTTTCAATGCAAAGATATATTTTTAATGTAAACTGTCTTGCTGATGAGCTAATGTCAAGTAAAGTTAAGGCAAATGATGATCCGGGAGACACACCATCAGCCAATGCACATAGTATCAGGAAGCTCTGGTTTATAAGCACTGCTAGAAGTTAAACAGGAAATAGATTTGGGGACACCTTTTCACTAATCACTATATTGCAGCTGGTGAGAAAAGGGACATTAGATCCAGTAATTTGAATGAAGTCCAGGCAATTGTTGGGTTAGTTCAGAATTAGGTTCAAAATTTAATTCAGCCACCACCAGAATAAAATTAGGTACTAGATCATGTAAATTCTACTGTAGGTTGAAAATAGAGGTAGGATTTTTATCTTAGGATCCTTTTACAAAGAGGAAAGAATTTAGATGGAAATAATATTTCATCCTAGAGGTATATGGACACACAAGACTACACTATGACACAAAAGTTATCTGGTCTCTTCACTTTAAATCCAATTCTAGCACTTCTGAATGATAGGAAGTATGAGAAAAAGAGAGTATTCAACATTTGGAATAGAAGAGAGATAAAAGATGAAGTTAGAATGGTGCAAGAAATTCTTCTTTGAGTGAGTAAAAAAAAGTAGACACAGGTTTCACATGGATGGATGGAGAAGGGATTAGAAAAATGGTAGATGGAAATGAAGGCATTCTCCTTCATTGTTTATTCCTATGATAATCTATTTCCTATCAAAATCCTTTAAATTATCCTGTACATAGAGATGGCTATCTCCAACTATGCAAAATCCAAGTGGCATGAATGTCTTGTGCAGGGGTGTGTGTTATAACATACTCTAGACTGATTATTCCTCAGGCACTCCCACTAACAGAAATTTGCTGTCTCTTCCATTGTTGAGACCTGTAGAGCTAAGAGTCAAGGAACTGGAATGACTCTTTTTACCTTTATACCTAAAAGCCCATTCTGAGGTTCTGTAGCTTCTCCTTGGAATGTTGAGCTCTTCTGCTTTAGAACTCCATTCTTCCAACATGACAATACCCCCTTGGTGGCAAGGAGGGTTCCATAAATCTGAAAGGTAGGATTGCTACCTGGTCACTTAGATTCCACACAGATCTGAACTTATATATTCAGAGAGCAATGATATGCTGGCTAGGAAGACTGACTCTAATTGCCAAAGAAACTGGGCAAGAGAAAACTATGGGAACCCAGTCTTCTAGTCTGTACCATTCTGTAGTTCTAAGTCCATGAATAGAAGTTAACAGGAAATTGTAAAAACAGCCCCCAAAATAAAGAGCCATGATCCCTAAGGTCTCAGATCCGTAAGAAATAAAACCTGGGTCCCCAACAAACCAAAAAATACCAAATAGTAAAAACTACAATAAGCAATATGTAAAAGTTCCTTTTCCCCTTACCGTTTCCAGCACCTGTAATTTCTGTTTATTTTGATGTGGGCCATTCAACTCTGGTGTCACTAACATGAAACATAAAGAGAAACTGAACAATTCTGTTGTCCAACACATAGGTTTTCCCCAATTATTCCCTGTACAGACATTGTTGTATTAAACTTATTTGTGTATACATCTGACTATATTCAGGACTAATTCATATGAATGGTGTAGTGATGGTGGCAAAAAGCTTAATTGCTGGATTTGAAATTTTATACTCTCGCTGGATAGTGAGGGTATTTTCATAAATGCAATAGGTAGTCATATTCATCACATGTACTTCCCCGACTCTATCATTGTCAACATTGTGCACAATCTTTCATAAAATCTATTTGATTTCATATCAACATGCTGTATTCCCTTGCTCACTTAATTAGTTGCTAAGTTTCATTTTACAGACTAAAATGTATCAGTATCTTTCACTGATACATTTTTAGAAATGTTGCTGATGTCAGCAAATGTTAACAGTCTTTACATATTATTGCCACAAACCCTTTTACATTAAGAAACATTCTAAAGGCCCTCCCCCATGGCACAATGGGTTAAAGCTTCAGTGCTTCAGTGCAAGTTCGATCCCCAGCCACAGAGATGATCCATGGCATAGCAGGCCTCTCCTGACCCAGCCACTGATTATACTTTATCAGTCTGCCTGTTCTGCTCCCCACTCTGTCTCTGGTGAATCCTCTCACCGCTGCTGCACCTGTGGCCTGTACCCCAGTTCTGTATGCACAAATAAATAAATCTTGAGAAAAAAATCACTGTAAGTTACCTCTATGTTGTTTTTTTCTTCTATTTCATTGTTATTTGATTTACACAAGTTTTTATTTTAGGTAGTTAAATCTATTTATCTTTGAATTTTACCTTCTTCTCATCTAAGGGTAGTAATTTGATCATGTGTAAATGATTTATGCACTTTCAGAGAAATAAGTACTTTTATACCACTTTCTTAGCACTTTATATTTCTACCCACATTAAGCTTACATAAACACATCTTTTCATCTTTACTAGTCTGAAAGTCCCTGTGCCTTGTGCCTGTGCTCTACTTATTTCTAAATATCTTCGAACCATATAGAAAGGGCCCAATAAATGTTTTGTTAAATGAGAAAATATGAATTAATAAACACATGCTTTACCAGCTTTGCAGAGAAAGACCTCAAGGCAATGCACATTTATTAACGCTAATGTATTCATTCTTGCTTGTTTACATTTGGATAATAAAATTCTATTTCTTATACATATCAGTAAAAAAATAATTTCAAGCCAAGAATCGACAGTATATCTAGGCATTAAAAAATTTAATCAACAAGATATTTTCTTCCACTAAGACATCTACTAGGATTTATCATCTCATGAATTTAATCTCTTCTACTTCTAATATGCAGTATACTTTTCATGGATTTTATAAGAAAATTCTATTCTGGGTTCCTATAGTGTGTGATTGAAATATTCTACAAAAAAAAAGGCAGTGGAAATATTAGGCAATATATTGAATATGGAATAACTGTTCTCTTCCTTTTCTGGAAATTTGCCTTGCACTGGGTAATTCACAGCTATTCAAAGAAGTTGCATTTCACATAAGGAGCACAGCACATTAACTATGGATTTCCAAGGGGTCGTCACACAGCTCCTTTCATGACTTCACAAATTTGAAGGCAGTCACACAAACTAAAATAAAAATTTTAAAATAAAATTTAGTGCCACTAAAATTAATGCATTCCATTGAATACAGATGATAGTTTTGGAGTCAGAATTGAGATTATGACCATCTTTATTATGCCACCTCCCTTTGAAGACAAAAAATAATTTTGAAATATACCAAAAATTTGGGAGGAGGAAAGGGAATCCAACAATCTACTCAACACAATGATTTCTGACTTCAAATTCAGCCTTTGGGGAGCTGGAGAAAATGATTATTATGTAAATCCCTTTATGCCAAATACTTTGAACTTTAATACTATTCTCAAAGGGCCATATAAACTCACATTTTAGGGGAAACAGCATTGTAGGTGAGGTTCCTTAAAAAAAGTGTCACTTTGCCTACAAGTCAACTGTCCCAGTGTGTTATATAGATCTGTTGATCCCAGGAAGGGGGAGGAGTGGTATTTCCAACAGCAAATTGGTTCCAGATAGAGGGAAGAACACAAAACTCTTAATCTTAACTGTATATGCTATTATTTTTTAATATTTTTCATTGGCTTTTTTATTATATATATGTATTTATATATATATGCATATATGTGTGTGTATATATTACATTTTTTCATCTCAGGTGTAATCCCTGTGGAATTCCCACCACTAATTCACCCATGTGCCATCACCATAGGCCCTCATGCTCTTCCCACCCAGTTTTGTTCTATTCCTTTCTTCTGCTCTGTAGAATGTCTCTGGTTTATAGCTGGTAGTTGATTTTTCATTTTTACTTTATTGCGATTATTTTTTTTTCCTGATCCCTTATGCTCCTGTTATGAGTGAAATCATCCTGCATTTGTCTTCATCTTTCTGGCTTATTTCACTAAGCATGATCCCTTCCAATTCCATCCACATTGGGACAAATAGCACGAGTTTATCTTTTTCAATTGCTGAGTAATAGTCCATTGTGTACAAGTACCACATCTTCTTGATCCACTCATCTGTTTTTGGGCATTTGGGTTGATTCCACATCCTTTCTATTGTAAATAGATTCAGACATATATTCCTATGTATTCTATCATAGGTCTCTGGGTTTCATCCTTCTCAACCAATACACTAACTCAATACATGGTTAAAAAAAGCAGCAATAAAATCCGGCCTTTTAGACATACGTCATTCAAGTCTACCCTGTCCTTTATGACTGCCATAAAACTATTTATTTTCTCCACCTTTGCCTTGAGTTGATGCTCAAGATCTTAAGCCATCTTTTTCTTTCTAGTTACCATCCATTTCATACCACAATACCACATGGTATCCCTACATCTTACCCTTCCTTCAATATTCATACCTCCCCTCAGTTTAACTAATTTTCTCTTCTAGAAGAGGTTTTTAGTCATTCTTATTCATTACACTGAACTCACATCCTCAATCCCATGTAATTTAGTCATGGATACCCTGTTCCAGAATTTTTTCTCCTTTCAAAAAGAACAGAATAAGCTAATTTGTGCTATCCTGTTCTTTATTAACAAACAATACTACCCAAAAAATGCATGTTCCTAATTAAAATTTCTAGCTAAAAACTTATCTAGAAGCAGTCTACCATAAAAAATGATATTTATTCTAGTTCTTCTCATTCTGGCAATAGAAATACATTATAAAGGGACTTTAATATCATTGATTTATTATTTCTTCCTGCTTGTCATGAGGTTTATGCTTTCAGCCAAACTATCCCACAGTGTTTCATCTACAAATCTCTGCATATGTGTAGAAACAAGGGGTACAGCACATGACAATGGATTTCCAAGGGGTGCTTGCAAAGCTCTTTTCACAGTCCCACAAATTTGAAGGAAGTAAAACAAAGTAAACTACAAAATATCAGTGACAATGTTAAATGGATATTTCATACTTTAAATTATAGATGATTTCTGCAAGGAAATGTTCTTTAATGAGTTTTTGGGTTTTTTTAAGAAATAAAATAGTGTTTATGTGTTTCAAGGTCTAGTTGCTCAGATAAAATGCTATGCCTAATCCAGACTTCAACTGAGATGAAAACAATTTTTTTTTCCTTTGTTTTCAATATATGGATTTGACAAATCTTGAAGTGAATGGTTAGATCCAGTTTGGAACTCAAATTTATTCTCTGTAATTTTGGACAATGCTTTAGTAGTCCAAATTAAAAAAAAATGTTCATTCAATAAATATTTCTTTAGTGTCTTTTACATGCCAGGCATCGTGTTAACTCCTAGAGCTGTAACATTTCACAGGATGGATAAGATCTCAGAATCCATGGAGACAGAGCTAATGGACCTTACACTCTAGTGAGAAAGAAAGAGAATGAATAAAGAAACCAACAGTCAAATAAATAATTGAGATAATTTCAGACAGTAGTATGAGTACTAAGATAATAAAACAGAATAATGTATTAAAATGATGATGTAAATGGTGAACAGAATTAAATCCATGCAAAAGAAAATCTTCCAGAAATAGAATTATTGCCATAAACAATAACGAAACTGGGCAATATATTTAAAACAACCATTTGTGGGATTTGGACAGATTTTTAGGTATGCAGCCATATAAATCTACATCTGCATATACTACATTACATTCACTCCTGAAACTCTAATCCCCACACCCCACCACACAGGTAGGCCATTAGCCAATTTACCCACAACGGCTACCCCTTCCGTTTTAGTACTCAGGCTTATGGCCTAAGAGTATAACTTTTGCTGGTCATTCATTTGTGGTTTTTTTCTTTGTTTATAACCTATAATTGAAATCATAAGATGCTTGTCTTTCTCCATCTGATTTATTTCATTTAACATAATACCTCTGGGTACTTGTCCAAGTTACAGCAAATGTCAAACATTCTTTTTTTTTTTTCTTTTTATACCTGAGTAATAGTTTGCTATAGATATATGCAACATTATAAATATATCTATGTATTTATACACACACACACTATATCTTCTTTATATTCTCATCAATCACAGAACTTTTAAAACAGAGGATGTACTTTGATCTCAGAATCAAGAAAACAGTCGATTTCAAAAAGGAAAAGTTAAGCTAGGAAAGGAAAGAACTAAAGCTGGTTAGATGTGAGTCAAAGAAATATTATTTTAATAAGGTTGCTATCGGAGTGAAAATATCAAAAATACTTTTCCATAAAGAAAAATTTAAGTATTTAATTTAAGAAAACTCATCTCAATTTTAAAATCCAGCTTGAAATAAAGCAGCAGGAGCTGAGAAGTGGGGAAAAAATCACACTTAGTTTCTTTAAGTAGTGAGCTCAAAAATATGTATTTTTACTTTCGACTAAAATAAGAAAAATGTAAATTATGGAAGCCTTAAGAATAGCACATAGGCTTTTCCAATTAATTGGAAAAATATCTAAGAAAACATGTTATATAAAAAATAAAAAGATCATGACAAATACAAAAAAAAGCAATAGAATGAACTAACATGAATGAGACCAGATAATTATTAAAATAAATATAACATAAACATATAAAAGAATAGACTAAAAATGAAAATTAAAAAAAATATCTTAAGGCCCTCCCTGGTGGCGCAGCGGGTTAAAGCACGGCACTGAGAATCTAAAGCCGCTTCCTCATGAGTTCAATTCCCGCCTGCCCAGGAGGTGACCACATGGCGTGGCAGACCTCTCCTGACCCGCCCGCTGCTCCCCTCAGCAGTGTATTTCGTTGATCTGCCTGTTCTGCACTCCACTCTGTCTCTGGTGAATTCTCTCACCCTCCGCATCTCTGGCCTGTATCCCAGTTCTGTATGCACAAATAAAAAAATAAAAACTTTAAATAAAAAATAAAAAAAAAATATCTTAAGTGGCAAAATTTCAAAAGAAATTCGAAAGTACATGTATTTCCTCAGTTTTTGATTCCTAACCTTGAAATTCACTACTGCACACCCCTGCCCTGCTCTAGATACAGTGAACACACAGATCACAACTTTGCAAGTGTAGGACTTCACGTATTTTTATGTATATTATTTGAATTAATACCATTGTATTTCCTCTGAAGAGTTCTGAATGAATATTTGTGGCTAACTCTGCAGGACCTCAAGTGCACCCTTCCACCCTCGCTAATGTTGTGCATGGGTGAGCATACTCCCCAGTAAGGCGAACAAGTCAACAGAGCACAGTGCACTTTGTCTTGCAAATAGCTGCAGCCTACTACTTTGTTTCAAGTAGAAGCTACAAGAAGCCCTAGGTCTGGAACAAACATACATCCCACCGGGTGCATTGGGCACATCTCCTGTTTTTCCCTGCAAGTACAGACCCTATATATACCCATGGGCAGTCCTAATAAACAGACTTTGGACTCCAGACCCAGGCTCCTGCTTCATTTTCTTGCGTCTCCGAGTTACCTTTGGGTGAACTTAGCACCCCTCGGTGGGTTACCAACAAATATTAAAACAAAATGGTAAGATAAACGGTAATATCAGCACATGCAAATGCCATATCCAGTTAGACATATTTACAAATAAAATTTGAAATGTAGAAGTTCCATAAAAAATGGAACTCACCCAATTGGGACTTGATGGCCAGTCTGCGCATTCTAAGATGGGAAAGAATGATATTTTAGGCAGATGTTCAAAGGCTTCTCATAGAATGAAATGGCTGTCTAGCACAGCATACAGAGCCAGTGACCTTAGTACAAACAGTGTAGAAGAAGAAAATGGGATTTTTTTTCAGAAAAATAAAACTCTTCCAGATATTTAGTTATTTATACCACTCAGTCATTTAAGTGTAAAGACTATTAGTAAAGCAACTGATGTTTGTTCTTACCCAACTTTAGTTGTTCTGATGATAGACCTATAATGTCAACCTGGTATTTTCAAGAGAGACAAATATTGTTTACTTGATGGCTGACTTTTGAAAATGTTATTATATTCTTTTTTGAAAGGGAGAGAGCAATTCTGACTGTTGTCATTCAACCAATTGTGCTTAGGCTTGCTGGGCTTGGCTAGAATATTATGGAGACAATAGGTCTTGTTACATGCATTACAACTATGTGTGCCATCCATCAATAACAATTACTCTGACAGCTTCCTACTTGCAACACACACTTGATACTTGATGATGTGACACACATAAGTGCATTTTGAAAGGAATCAAAAGGAAATACCTTGCCAGCATTTTTATTGTTAATGGTCAAAACTGCCTGAGAAATGTAAGCTTCCATTTTCTAGAAACCATTTAGATCTATGTAACAGAGGGAAGCTTTTTAGATTCCTCAGTTTATTTTCATTAATAGCACTGAAAGGATTGATATTAGGTTTAATCTCTAATTGGGGCGTCTTGATCATTCCTCACTGCACTCAAAGAAATACATCACCTTACTAAAGCTTCAACAGAATGAGTTGTCTAAAGTCACACAGCTAGAGAAGCATTGAATCCGGATAGAAAAGTTCAGGTCTGTAACTGAAAGGTGCAACCTGAAGAACTCTGAGGGACTTCACCTTCCTCACTGACCTTAAATATAGAACATTTTAGAATCTTTTATTGTTAAACAATGGAGTCTTAAAGTGAACTTTTGAAAATACCTTTGATGCTACTCTATTTGTGTTAGCTGCAGTAGCTGCCAATATTTAAAGTTATCTTTGGTTCTTACTTTACAATTTTAGGATAAGCCTGTATTTGCAGGAATATTTAAACAATCTCTACTTTTACTGGAAAAAAAAATGAAGACATGAAGATATAGAGTATACCCCCAATCCATGGTGACCTGAACAGCCACTGGTAGACACAAGAACAGGGTGAGACTCCAGTACTTATTTGTTCTACAAAGGCCTTTGTCCATGACAGTTGATGATGAATTATTAGAAAAACTACTTCAGTCACTTACCCATATTCTAGAACATTTGTAATGCATGCACGACAACTTGGCATATCAGGCAAATACTTGTTCCTTATCAAAGTAGGCACAAACATAAACATTCATTTTTTTCTTTCCTTTGCTTTTTCCTGCATCCCAGTAATAACAAGGTTATTACTAGTATTGAGCTACCTTCAACTCTGATGCCTTCAGGCTCCAGTAAAATTAGCATCAGCCTGATGACCCTCAATGTATCCTTTCTCTTCAAGCATGAAAAACTTTCTTCTGTATCAAAGACGAAAACAAAACCAAAAACATGCAACGCATAAGAAAATAGCTGTGGTCACTTTCTTATGGGAAGTTTGATATAAGGAGTTCATCGAGGAGACAAGAGTTATTTATACGATATGCTGATCAAATCATGTGGGAAGTCCTTCTTTTAATTAACCACAAAAACAACTTTTTATAAAAATATAAAACAGGGCCCTCCCTGGTGGCGCAGCGGGTTAAAGCACTGCACTAAGAAGCTTAAGCCACTTTCGCATGAGTTCGATCCCCGCCTGCCCCTGGAGGTGACCACATGGCATGGCAGACCTCTCCTGACCCGCCCACTGCTCCCCTCAGCAGTGTGCTTCGTTGATCTGCCTGTTCTGCTCCCCACTCTGTCTCTGGTGAATCCTCTCACCCTCCACATCTCTGGCCTGTACCCCAGTTCTGTATGAATAAATAAATAAATCTTTAAAAAAATATATAAAACAAACTTCCATTTTATATGTTTCCTCTATGAAAGAGTTGTTTTTAGAATGCAAATATTAATATCCACATAATGAGAAAGGATTTTAAAGGATTATATTAGTAAACTCCTTATAGTGAAGCAAAGTCTAAATATTACTAAGAAGATAGAAATTTGCTACAAATGTTGTTTTTATTAATATAAAAATCTAAAGGAGCTGAAAAGGAGTCTGTTGCCTTCTAGTCAGTGAACTGTCAGTGAACCAAAAGTCTGCAGACTCAATTATTTCTAGACTAACCGATGATAAAAAATAGTAAAATCTAATTCAGGTTTACTTCCTCTTTGTGGTTTAGCAACAAACTCCAGGCAAAGGTGTCACTATTGAAAGTTGAATGTGACATGAGATTTTCACTGTGGAATTTCAGGCATTGAATAAGATCTTCAGAAACCCCAATATGTCTTATAGAAGTTTGAGAAAACTGGCTCCAATTTTGTCTCTGCTATTCTGATTCATTGTTGCCTTTCTAAGTATTTTCATCTATGACGTGAAGAAGAAAGTTGCTAACATCCTTCAAAAAACTAGTGAAATAGAAGAAAAAGATTGAGGAGTAAGGGAGGGAAATGACCGGGTGGCTGATGGTGGAGGATTATTGGTGTTTTGCTGGTGGGTGTGGTGTGACTATGCTTGGTCAAACGAATGATGGTCAACACAGACACACACACACACACACACACACAGAAGCACATTGACACACACACCTTTATGAATTATATTTATAATGGTATTGGAAAACAGTTGTTTTTTTTTTCACTTAATATATACATTTGATAGTATCAGTACCTTCCTAGCACGTGATTTTTAACTACTGTATGATTTAATGACTGGAATTCATAATTTTAAAAAGGAAAATGTTTGGTAACTTAAATGGTTTCCAGGTTTTTCTGCTTTTTCCTTTGTTTTGTTAATTATTATCAACAAATCAGTGTCAATATGTTTCTCTTCTGTTACTGAATTTTTCATGCAACTATTGTATTTTTTTATCGATGCTTCTTATCACGTTAGAAGTATCCTCAGAGTCCTATGAACGATCCTCTGCTTTCTCTCCTATTTATGTCAGAAATACAGCACTGGAGATGGGCTTGATAAGTGTGACCTCATGTGACCAAGGTCCATTTAAGCTCCACTGTTGGGCATGGAAGTCGTTGCAAAAGGTCAGAAACACAACTAAGAGCTATGGTTAGGCTGCAAAAGCTTCCGAAGCACAGGAAGCTCCCAAGGTCAGCGACTCAGAGCTCCAAGCTGGGTGTTGGGCTGCACAGAGCTGATGGTTTTCTGGGAGCTCTTGCGGATAGTTCCACTGCCAGCCTCAGGCCCCACTCACACTCAACTCCGTAAGACAAGGACAACTTAGTGGGTCTTTATGGCAAAGGACACTGCAAGATGGGCAAGGGGGATGAGGAGGCAGACCTGAGGAAGAAGAGACTCTTAACTGCGTGGGTCTACTGTAGCTCCACGGTGCTTCCCAGATGCTGCCTTGGGGTCTTCGTTACAATGAACTTGAAATCATGAAATACAGAAAAATAGTTTTTATTACTATTATTTGGGGATTGGGAGGGGAAGAAGAGCTGACAGATGCCACACTTCCTAAAGAATTGGTGCCTTATGGGCCCTTCCTGGTGGCGCAGGGGTTAAATAAAGCACAGCACTGAGAAGCTAAGGCCACTTTTGCATGAGTTCGACCCCTGCCCCAGGGTGACCACATGGCGCAGCAGACCTCTCCTGACCTGCCGCTGCTCCCCTCAGCAGTGTACCTCGACTATCTGCCTGTTCTGCTCCCCACTCTGTCTCTGGTGACACTCTGGTGAACCCCAGTTCTGTATGCATAAGTAAATCTTAAAAAAAAAAAAAAGAATTGGTGCTTTATTAAAATGCTTTAATTTGGGGGTAGCAGACTACTACCTAGGATAAATGGGTATATAATTTACATAAGTAAGTGTTTTCTAATCAATCAGGTTTTTCCCTGTAGGTATGATCTTTTAGACTATAATTTTAAAGCTTAACTAGGTAGCTATAATTTTTTGACATTTTCTTAAATCTGGTTAATAGTATGCTTTACAAAGAATTTCTTTTCTCAATTCAAAACTATCACCAGGATGCATCTCAGTTTTTATTTCATTCAATGAACAATGATGTTATCAAAAGGTTTCACGCTATTTCAAGTCATCTGTCCTTGTTCCCAGGACTTCAAAATTGCCCCAGATGTGATCAAGCAATTTATTTTTTTATAACTTTTCTTTTATTCTCTCACTATTCAATACCAGCTTTTACTAGCTACTGTTTTCTTCATATTTCCTTCTAACAACTCTCCCTATGTGCTTCCAAATGTTTTTTTTTATTTTCATTTTACACTTTTAAAAATGTTTATTTATTTATTTATTTTTTAGTTTCTTCTGATTCAATGTAACTAAAGAGCCAACTTTTCAGAAAGCAGGCAATAGATAGTCTGAACAAAAAAACTTAAAATGACTAAATTACTGCCTGGAATTTACAATGGCCACTGTTTCCTAATATTACTTAAATTTACATATAGACTCTCCTTTATGTTCTAGCATTTCTAAATGGTTAAAACTAC
This sequence comes from Condylura cristata, assembly GCF_000260355.1. Classification (NCBI taxonomy): domain Eukaryota; kingdom Metazoa; phylum Chordata; class Mammalia; order Eulipotyphla; family Talpidae; genus Condylura; species Condylura cristata. Next base: position 9,078,626 of record NW_004567138.1, read on the forward strand.
TAGTTGGTGACCTTTAAATCATCAAATGCTACTGAAAGAGAATAAAACTCTTATGATGAGGAGGAAAGAGAAGAAGGCGGAGATTGTGAGGTTTACTAGGAAGTGCACAAACCTTGTAATCAAGCATTAAGCAAGGAAGTCCCTGTCCTCTCTGCTGCATTGTTAAGCCATTATGCAAAGATTCACGGAGAAATGGCTGGCCTAAACATTACACTCAATGTCTGAGGATTTGCTGTTTTTTGGAGATGTATCCTCTCAACCTCTTATCCCTCTGTTTTCCAAGTTCACTGAACAAAAGACAGCTGGTGGCAGGCTTTTACAAATATATTTCTCCCCATATATTACATCTAGGCCCTTAGGATTTAGTCTGTCTTTGGGTTACACTGATTTTCTTTGGTGGAATCTCTAGAGGTATGGAAATGAGAATTTTAAAAAAATAATAATAATAATCTTTGAACGGAAGCTGGGAAGAAAGGTCTTTCTTGAAATTCTAGAGAAAGAAAACAGTAAAATAAGACATATGTTTCGTGTATTCCAGAAGTTTACACAATTAAGGAAATACTGCCCAACGTAGTCTTGCATATAGATACCAGTCTCTCTTTTTAAAGATTGTCAAGGTCTATATTGCTTCCTGGGCAAGAACAGGATTACCCTACAACTTAATAAAAACAATTTGCCCATGAAGATGAAATCCTTCATGTTGATAACCTAAGATTTCTTTAAAAAAGGATATAGAGGGTCCTCTTTGGTGATACACAGGGTAAAGATACAGCACTGCAAGCTGGCAGCTGTCGCTTCAGTGCAAGTTCTATCCTCCGCCCCAAGGTGATCCACATGGCGCAGCAGACCTTTCCTGTCTCGCCCACTGCTCCCCTCAGTTGTGTACTTCGTAGATTTGCCTGTTCTGCTCCCCACTCTGTCTTTTACCACCCTTGTACCTCCGGCTTGTACCCCAGTTCTATACAAATAAATAAATAAATCTTAAAAAAATAAAAAGATATAGAGAAGAAACACCTCCACAAAATGATTTTTTTTTAATGTTTACTCCACTATAATTGCCAAGAAAGAACACACATTCATCATGGTCCCCAAAGACTACTTCACCCTTCAGGCCTGTCAGACCTCTTCCCCCGCAGTCACATGGCTGTGCTAGCGAGGAGGGTCTCTGACAGGGAATGTATCGTCAAGTCATGTCAGAAACACTATCCGAACACACTGGCCATCATTCCAGGGCCAAACAGAATCATAAGCTGATATTTAACTGCACCCAAACACAAATCTAATGAGGAGGCTAGGAAGAAGTTAACAAATGAAAATAGTTTTCTTGCTAGAATAACAGAATGGGGAATACTGAATTAAGTTTCTAGTGACAGAAAGATAAGCCGATATGTGGTATTTGATAGGATATAAATTTTAAAAATTCTCAGATTCTAGAAGTTGAAGTTTTACAGTTTCAGAGACTACTGTCATATCTGACAGAGAACAGACCGCACATGCAGCCAGAAAGCCATTTTCCTGGTTATGAGAAGCATAATTCTTTTCCAGAAGGAGCCCTTCCTTTGGATACTTATTAGTTGACTTAAAACAATCAAGCAATTTGATTGTGGAGAAAATAAACTTAACATGGAGGAAAGAAGCTTCATTTCCCTTCATCACAGCTTACTTCCCCTATCAGAACATTATTGCTGGTATGATTATGGATTCCTACCTTGGATGATATTTGATTGATGTCATTCTTATTGAAATACAGAGCAGTGATTATAATATACAAATTTCCAAAACCACCTAGGTAATTACAGGCCTGCATAACAAACTCCATTCTTTATCCTCTCCAAAGGAAGTTTCATTATCCCTGTATTATCTTGCACACAGAAAGAATTTCCTGAAGGTGACCTTTTTCTAGGTGGTAACCATAGTAACAGATTTCCAACCGCTAACACTCTGACACCACTTGCAACTGCAAATGTTACAGGGATGCTGAGGATTGATGTTTTGGGTTGCCCTCCAGAGGCAGAAGCTGCATAAATACTTACCAATTTGAGAGGAAAGATGTTAAAAGAAATTTAAAGCCATATTCCCTGCTCTCTTGCTAATCAGAGAGCAATCCATTTTTGCCAGGATCTCTGTAATACCTTCACTTAGCGACTATCAAAGTAAAAATAAAAGCTGTGGACCTTTCAAAGATGAGTGTGTGGGGGGCGGGGGGAGCTTGATTCTTACTTTCCTCTGAAGAAGGACACTGGATGGATAAGGAGGTGAAAAACACTCTCCTTTGGGAGTCTATTTTTTATTGGAAAGTACCTCCTAGAACTTCCGTGAGCTAGAATGGGAGTTGCATGCTCTTGTCTGTAGGGAACTGGTTTAGCTGTGGAACCCTCGGAACTGCAGCTTCAGCACTGATTGCTGCACCACAGCATACACACACCACAGTTCTACAGTCCAATTTCTTGAGTGAGAAAACTTTCAGGGCAGTAAAAAGGTCAGAAAGTGGATCTGCTACCTAGAAGCAAGCCAAGAAAACACCAGAAAAGACAGTGGAGGTAGCTACAGACCAAAGAAGAATTCAAGCATTACTGATACAAGAGTTAAATATTAAATATGTTTAATATTTTAGTAAGTAAAAAGCATTGTACAGAGCCTCTTCTTCCCCCCTGGGAAAAAAAAAAAAGAGTTCATTTATATGACTTGGCTCACTAGTTCTTAAGAGATTCATTCATATATTTTCAATAAATAAGTTCACCTCTGCATTTGTTTTCAAAGATGTAAGAAAACTGATTTTCTCATTTCGTTTGTTTGAGGCATTTATTGGTGATGCCTAGTAAACTTTCACCTTAATAAAGGTTTGTTCTGAAAATCCAGTTGTTGTTCCTTTTTTTTTTGGTACTTCTATATGTTCTGTCAACATTTTAGTCAATTTTGCTCCATAAATAAATAGATTTATTGAGAGCCATCATTATTCTCAACTATAATTTGATATGACTGAGAGTTTGTCTATCACATTTTTTACCAAAACAAACTACAATTTGATTTTTAGTCATTGGTCAATATTATTTCACGTAACTCACAGTTCTATTTCAGTCTTGGTTTGGCTGCTGTAAAGAAAATGTTTTTTTAAATCTTCCTTAAAATACAAAATAAATTTTCATCTATGCACTAATATTTGTGAAATGCTCACTTAAGGACATCATCCTGTTGTAAGAAAATATCTTCAAAATTTTTAATGATCAAAGAATGACAATTATATAGATACAGGAATAGTTCTCCATACAATACACACACACACACACACACACACACACACACACCAGTTCTACAGTCCAATTTCTAGAGTTTATTATTGGTTTGGCTTTTAATTTTATGTTTCAGACTATCTTTCAACTGCTTGTCACCTTTGTATAAAAATTTTCAGTACTGTCATAAAAAAATCTTTTAAACTTCCTTGTCTGCATCCAATGAATTTTTATTGGGGACTGACTACATGCCAAGCTAAAAGTAGAGGATAGAGCAATGAAAAAGAAAAAAGTCAAAAACATAGATTTTTATGATTTAAGTGTGAGAGACAGATATCAGACAGGTTGTAAAATAAAAAATATTTTGGCCCTCCCTGGTGGCGCAGTGGGTTAAAGCACAGCACTGAGAATCTAAAGCCACTTCCGCATGAGTTTGATTCCCACCTGCCCCGGAGGTGACCACATGGCGTGGCAGACCTCTCCTGACCCGCCCGCTGCTCCCCTCAGCAGTGTACTTCCTCGATCTGCCTGTTCTGCTCCCCACTCTGTCTCTGGTGAAGCCTCTCACCGCCCCTGAGCCTCTGACCTGTACCCCAGTTCCGCATGCACAAGTAAATAAATCTTTTAAAAAATAATAATAATAAAATAAAAATAAAAATAAAAAATATTTTGTTCTCTTTCAGAATATACACAGTTGACATGAAAAACAAATAAATGAATGAAAGTAACTATTGGAATATAGGTGAATATATAGGGGAAACTGAACCTAGGTTTGGAAGTCAAGAAAAGCTTTCATGAAAAGACTTAATTAAGCATACACTTGAAGGGAATAAAGTAGGCAGCTCTGAGATTAGAAAAAGATGGAAACTGCTGTGGATTTTTATGGAACATAAGTAAATTCAGTGAACTCATAACTTAATGGATGGGAACAGAATAGCAAAGGTAAATTTCAATGGAAGACAGGTAAGATGCAAAATCTTAAAGATCATAGTAGAGCATTTTCATATTATTATAACTAAAATGGGGAAAATGATTAAGCATTTTTTTTAAAGATTTATTTATTTATGCATACAGAACTGGGGTACAGGCCAGAGGTGCAGGGGCGGCGAGAGGCTTCACCAGAGACAGAGTGGGGAGCAGAACAGGCAGATCAACGAAGTACACTGCTGAGAGGAGCAGCGGGCGGGTCAGGAGAGGTCTGCCACGCCATGTGGTCTCCTCCGGGGCAGGCGGGAATCGAACTCATGCGGAAGTGGCTTTAGCTTCTCAGTGCTGTGCTTTAACCCACTGCGCCACCAGGGAGGGCCCTGATTAAGCATTTTTAACTAGACAAAGAACATCAATTTTGGTTTGCATGCAGGTTACTTTGACAGCTATAAGCTGGCACTTAGTCACATCTACTAAGTGATGCCAACATCCCTTTTGAGACGGCTCTTCAGCATTATAACCTTCCTCTAGCTGACTAATTATCACTTTCTAAACACTCTGCATAACTCCTACCTCAGTGCCCTTGCACATGCTTCCCCATGCCTATGTCTCAATCTCATTTCTTCTTTTCACAGGTCATACTTTGGGCTATCATCAACATGCATGTTTCTCACAAAGTCCATTCATCTGAGCTGGAGTTCTCTCTTCCTTATATACTCATATGCTCTCCTTTTTTGTTGTTGTTTCTGTTATTCAAATTTCTAGTTTCCTGAGGCTTCATGCCTTTCAAATTTCTTTGAATCTGGGCCCTCCCTGGTGGTGCAGTGGGTGAAAGCACAGCACTAAGCAGATAAAGCCACTTTAGCATGAGTTCAATCCCCACCCCAGAGGTGACCCACAGAACGAGGCAGACCACTCCTGACCTGCCCACTGCTCCCCTCAGCAGTGTACTTTGTCAGTCGATCTGTTCTGTTCTCCACTCTGTCTCTGGTGAATCCTTTCACTGCCCCTGCACCTCGGGCCTGTATCCCAGTTCTGTATGTACAAATAAATAAAGCTTTAAAAAATTTTTTCTTTGAATCTGCTATCTTCCCATTTTTAGAATCCCAAGTGCCTTTTTCAATCAATCTGTAACTCCATTTGAAAATACGTTAGAGGGAGAAGGATGATGGGGAAGACAGGAAGGAGGGGGCCAATGGACTACAGGAGCATACCAAGGGTTCCTCTGGTGGTGAGCATGGTGTCGTAAGGAACATCTGAAGAGGTGTGAGCTATGCCTTTGAATCATGTATGGTGCTGTATACTGTTACCTCAATAAAAACATATTTTTTTGAAAATCAAAATACTTTGGAAATTTTTGTTGTAGTTGATTCATCTAATAGATTGTCTCTCTATTTCCTTGAATAATCTGTATAATTGATGAATTCATTCATATCTATCATTCTTTTATAAAACAACTTGACATAATCTCTGTTTTTGTCCTTCTCCTTTGCCCCTCATTTGCTTGTTTGTCACTTCCCTCTCTGTTGGGTTTGTGTCTGTCCCTCATTCTTTGCACCTGTCACCACCACCCACATTTTGTCTTGCCTTAAGAGTCGCCTGTTCTCTCAATTATATACTCTCTTGAACCTCCCTGTTACTCATTTATCATTTTACCAACATTCTGCTTCTCTTCATATTACTTCTTTTTCATTGCCCTTATAAGTTTCACTCAATTTTCTCCTCTCTTCTCAATCATTTGTTTCACTATTAAATATTCGTTAATGTGAATACTTATGAGAAGTTGTACAAATCTGCTAGCTAATTACTAAAATTCTACTGAAAGAGAGCCATAGAATTATGAGTGCAGAACACAGAAGACTTTCAATTTAATCTCACAGAATCCCATCAGTGCTCAGAGACTTTAACTGCTTAGTTTTATGGAAATTATACTATATGATACTTTATAACCGACATATGAAGAGGTTACATGTCTTACTGAAGTTACACTATGACTTCAGACAGTCTTACTCTTCAAATGAACGGAAGAGCTGGTTTCAAACTCAAGAACCTTTCAACTGCTCCTAAAATAAAATAAAGATTGAGAACAAGAATATTTTCCTACTGTTTTCCCTTACTGAATCATGACAACTGGGTATTCATCCTGATTTCAATGCAAATCAAACAACATCAGGATCCCACGCTACTTAAAGAAAGTCACAAATGTATCACAAAATCAAGACTTCCATTACATGTTAGGAAAGATACATAAAATCTATTTCATTTTTTCCCCCCAGTGGATACAATTACAAACTGAGGACAGTGAAGGTAAAACAACAAGAAACTCTGAAAATAAGAATGATGAAGACATGTTTATAGTTGTTAGTTGGGAGATAACACTATAGGCCATCTTATCGCATAAGTCTTAGAAAACAGACCAATTCATCAAAAATACAATCGACCATAACGTATCCAGTACTGAAGTATTTCATTTGAATAGGCCCAGGTATTTTCCTTGGAAATTCATTTGAAAGAATAAGCACCAATTCTACACAATCTCAAATAATAGGAGTGGAGTTATTTCTCAATTCATTTATGATCTTGATAAGATTCTTTACCAAAATAACACAAAGGCAATACTAATAAACAGCAACTATATGACAATGCCCTTCAAAAATTTAGACACAAATATCCTTTTAAAAAGGGGAAAAATAGAATTCAGCAATATATTGGGAAAAATTTACACTGTGATAGGTGCAACTTATTCCAGTGATTCAATTTTGATTAAATTTTTGAAAATCAATTAATGTAATACATATTTTACTTAGAGGAAACACTGATGTAATCAATCAATGCAGAAAATGCATCTTATAAAATACAACATCATTCATGATAAAAACTCAAGAAAATTGAAATGAGGTGAAATTATTCAACTTGAAGATTAAAAACAAAAAAAAAAAACAACCAAGGATGTTTATTCTCATCACTCCTATTCAACAGTGTTGAAAATCCTGATGAGTACAAAAGGCAAGAAAAGGAAACAATATGCATACAAATTGGAAAGGAAACAATAAAACTAGTCCTGTTTATAGATGACAAATTGCCTAATAGTACATCTCAAGGATGCTACAAAAACCTAGCATTACTAATTTAGTTCTTCAATGTCATGGGATATAAAATTCCCATATAAAAATCAATAGTGTTTCTAGATACTAACAATGAGTACATAGATACAAGATAAAAATATAACACATTTACAAGCATTAGAAACATTAGATAATTAAGTATAAATTTAACAAAATATATATAGGACTTTTATGGTAATGCCAAAAAGATGAAAGGAATCAATATTCAAATAAGTGGAGAGATATACAATCTTCATGGATTATAAGAGAACTTAGAAAAGATGCAGCCTTCTCCCCAAACTGATGTACAGATGTAAAACAATCCCTAACAAAATAACAATGCAATTTTTGTAAATAGGGGAAAATATAGTAAAAATTAGTATGGGATGGTGGTGAAACAAAAAAATAGCTAAAACAGTTGTGAGGGGAAAAGAATGTAGTTGGAGAAATCAGTCAATTTAAGATTTACGATATGACTATAATGATTGATACACAATGTGTACTGGGATAGTCAGACACTTCAATTAATAGGAGAGAATTCCAAAAGTGTAGCCACTCAAATATTTTTATGTACAATTCAACAAAGAACATTATCCTTTTCAGAAACTAAGTGATGCTATAACAAATAGTAACCATGGGGGTCGGGAGGAGTGTGGCAAGAATGAACCTTAACCTCAGTATTGCTTATGCGTCATGCAAAGATAACTCAAAATGGATAATAAACAAAATATTAGATTCTAAAATTATTGGAAAATCTTCAGGAAAAAAATCTTTGAAACCTAGGGATAAACAAAGCGTTTTTATACCCGTTTTACAACAAAGAGATGATCTGTAAGAGGAAAAAGGCTAAGTAGAACTTTATCAAAATGAAAGATGCTGTTAAAGGAATGAAAACTGGGCGAAAATATTTGCAAACTTTACAGTACACTAAAGAATACATACAGATGATAAATAAGCCATGTAAATATATTTTATATCATCAATCATTAGGAAAATGCAAATTAAAACTATAATTTCATGTCAATACACACTACCAGAAAGACTTAAAAAACAGGACCATAGGGCCCTACCTGGTGGCGCAGCGGGTTAAAGCACAGCACTGAGAAGCTAAAGCCACTTCCGCATGAGTTCGATTCCCACCTGCCCCGGAGGTGACCACATGGCCTGGCGAGGCAGACCTCTCCTGACCTGCAGACCTCTCCTGACCCGGCCACTGTTCCCCTTAGCAGTGTACTTCATCAATTTGCCTGTTCTGCTCCCCACTCTGTCTCTGGTGAAGCCTCTTGCCACCCCTGAGCCTCTGGCCTGTACCCCAGTTCTGTATGCACAAATAAATAATTTTTTTTAAAAAAAGGACCATCAAATGTTAGTAAAGATATGGAGACACTCATAAATTATTGGTGGATATGTAATATGGTAAAACAGGTTTAAAACATTTTGGCAAGTTTTCATAAAACACAACATATAACTACCATACAACCCAGTAATTACATTCTTAGGCACTTAACCTAGAGAAAGGAAGACTTACACTCACCCAAATATATGATTGTTTATAGATGTTTTATTCATAATAGTAAAAATCTAGAAACCTAAATGTCCTTCAATGGGTGAACTGTTAAATTATATTAAATCTACATACAATGGGGATTTATTCGGCAATAAAAGTAGCAAACTTAATACATGTGATAACCTAAATTAATCTTCAGTGAATGATGTTGAGTGAAAAGCCCAGTCCTAAAATATTATATGGCATATGAATCTTGAATCGTGTAATAATTAGATAACATTCGTTAATAAAAATCACAGAAATGGAGAGAGACTAGTGGTTACCAGTGGTTAAACGTGGATATAAAAAGATAGGAAGCAGCATGCTTATGTGGACAGAAATGTCATGCCCCCATCATAGATATTATAATAGTGTTTTGTGAGAGTTTCATTGGGGGAACTGAGTCAAGGGCCAATGAGATCTTTTCACATTTTTTAACTACATGTGACTCTACAACTATTCTGAAAAACTCAATTTAAAAAGAAAATTTGCATAACTGATCCAAAATAGTTTCTATTAATGGTTTCCTGTATTAAATGAATATCAAATTTAAATTGCTTCAAATATAGTTCAGACCATGTAAGTATATATGAGCTCATATAAGTAAATAGTTCAGTAAGTGTTCCCTAACAAAAATATCATAGGAATGTGTTTTGCTGTAGAAAACCAGGTACTCAGAGATTTCAATGGCAAGGGAGGAGAGAAGAAGCTATGATGTTTAAAACCTCTCCAATACTACTCAAAAATAAGGAATTATTTCCTGTTGTCCAGTTTGAGCATTTCTATGATGTTTTCTTTCCCTGAGAAACAAACTTACCTATAACAGCAAGTCAGTTTAGAAGACATTAAAATGATGCTTTTTGCTTTTTCTTAACTTCATGAAATGAATTTTTTTAAATACCTACAAATCTAATATTTCAATTATCGCTTAGTCCTAGTTTCTATTGTTTTATGCAGGAGAAAAAGACTTGTCAAAGCAACAGAGCTCTGTGCTGTATTATATAACTGTCCCCAAACACCTTTATAATTCGTTCTTCATTATTTTTTTTTTTTAACACTTCGCTGAGAAACATTTATCTGGACCATTTGCCTGCTCCTATGGAGATTTTAGAGAGATAAAGACTTAAAAGAAAGAAAAAATGATCTAAGTAAATTTAGCATCAGATCTGCAGTCCCTGAACACCATCTTCTTTAGAAAGCTTATTAGCTTATTATTTTTCATGAAAGCTGAAAGCACATTATGGAGCTATCTATTGTCAGTCAAGCATTTCCACCACATTTTGACTTAGTAGGCCTAAGAGTTACCATAGTTACTAATTAGCTCCTGTGTCCTGAATGCATTAGGCTCACTCCATAGCAGAGACTATTTACATTATGTAAAATGTTTTTGTTCTAAATAGATTAAGAGAATATTCTAGATGCATTAAATCTTATTGCAAATAAAATTAACTCACCTCTCATTAAACTCTTTATTGAAGTTTTTGAATGTAAGTCTCAGAATTACTTTCCCTTTGACTAGCTCAAACTAAAATACAATTTTAAAATATTGCCTCTCTCCCTTTATTGTTTTAAAATATGTCATGTTGGCTGCTATTCTTGTAAACATAAGTTATATTCTTCTGAATCCAAAGTTATGTTCCTAGTAAATTTTGATGCACTTTGTTATTAAAATAAGATTTAAATATAAATAAACTTTCTAAGTTATTTTATTGTAGCAATCTTAAAAACTTTATGCAAAATATTGCGATAGTATAATTTTTCTGCATAACAATTTATAGTTTCTAATTACATGGTACTGGAGACAACATGAAAAAATCAATAGTGCTTGTCTTTCTGCTGATCTCCATACAATATATTGATCATTCATATTAATTTATCAGAAAGAATAAAGGCATTTTTTGTAGTTCTATATTTCAGGTTGGTAGACATTTTAAATGCTTATATTTATAGTATTAAAAGAGTTGTTAAGAAAGAATTTAAATATCTTTCATTTTATTATAGTACGCCATTTTAATACATGAAAAAAATTCTAAATGTCAGCAAATAAAGTAGTGATGAGGAAAAATTAAATTTATCATGTTCCTTATCATCATCTACTCATTTAAATTGGTTAATAAATTATCCAAATAATCATGCACTTTCAAAGTCAGAAAAAGTAAAAGTGAATAAACATTGTCAACACCTAAAATATGTTTTGTAAAATAAATTCCACATCCATCTTGGAGTAGTGTAAATTTCACATGTTAATATCCAAGACAAACAAGTATTTAATACAAAAAACCAAAAACCTCCCATGAAACTCTTCATCTGTGTATTTCACACTTGAAAACTGAGAAGCACTTCCAACCTATACAACTACTACCATAGTCTTCCCCTCAAGCCTTTTCCTTTTGAGCTATTCTATAAATTGTTTACTTAATATATGGAATCACCCACCACCCATCAAGTCAGAGCTCAGAAGTGATCTAACCATCCATCCCCCACATGCATCCAGTGGATCACAAGTACCTTAAAGACTTTCATATCACATTCGCTTCATTTCCTTTTCCCATTGTCTCCTTTCAGGCTTTTGTCTCTCTTTCCCTGCCTCTCTCTCCTGTTGTAAAATAAAACAACCTTTTAACTGATTTCTTCACTCCCAAGCTTGTCCTTCAGAAGCTCACCAAACATGGTTCTCCTTCTAAAAAACAACAAAAATTATGTTGTGTTACTTTTCTATTAAGATTGTCTATACATGAGGGCATTTATTGAATCAATGCTTCCTAAGGCCAACAGTGCTCTACACTTGAGATGCGAGGTTGACAGGGCCCATGAGGGGAGTCATCCTGGTCACGCACATTGAGGAGTCCCTCTCTGCTCCCAACTCTGTGCCAGTGATATAGCCCAGCTTGTGACAGACCTCAGAAACCAGCCTGCATGGCCAGCTTGAACGAGGTGATTAACAAGTGCTTAATAGCTGGCTCCAAAAGTATATATATTAAAATAGAGATGACAGATGGAAACAGATGCTCCAGAAAAGATAAAAATGAAGTGATAGGGGAATTTCAAGGAAAAAGAGAAGAGCCCAAAGGAGCTTCCTTCCAAAGCCCTAGAGAATTTCAATGTCTGATGATCTGGGGAAAAACAGAAGAAACTCTGATCTGAAAAAAGCTAAACACCTTCTGATGAAACAAATGGTCCTTTATGCTGTAATTCTGATCTCTATTTCATCCCTTTCACTGACCTCCCTTCAGCGAGGTATCCACACACTCTGGTACAAAATCTCCAAATTCTATGCTTTCTCCTGACCTCACTTATTAGCAGTTACTGGCTGGTTTCTCAGACTCAGCTTCTTGTCATGTATGTGTCCAGAGATTTATTTTTCCCCTTCAAGCTTCAGTGCATATGTTGCCTCCCTAGGGAAGCCTCCTTGATCACTGCATGTCCTCATGCATGTGCGAAGGAATGCTGGGTAATCTTTTCTATGCTCTCATTTTTTTTTTTTTTATAAAACAGGATTTTTCCAATATGTGGTAGAATTCAGAATTAATGAATTTCCAGGGAAGCAGGTCCTCTCATATACTGCTAGCGGAAGTATAAATTAGCATTGGGAAACTAACAGTGCTCGTGAGAATACTGAGTTGTTGACTTCCTTCCCTTGAATTCTTCCTAACTAAAACTATGACCAGTGAGAAGACAAAGATTTATGTAGAAAAATAATATTTCAGGCTCATTGACAGTAATAAAAAATGGAAATAACCCAAGTTATCAACTCTACAGAAAGGCTTTAAAAACTGTGATAAAATGAGTGTCCTGTGGTGACTGCAGAGGTGTGAATGTATACACTGTTATAAGTCAATATCATCTCACTCAACATAATTTTCAATACAATAAAATTTTAGTAAGTTGATAAAACAACAATACTTTTAAAATTTTCAAAAATATAACTGAACATATACATTAAAATGTGACAGGAGTCATCATTGGATAACCAGCTTGTAGGTAAATTGTAATTTTCTCTTGCTATGTTTTCCAATAGCTATGTTTTAGATTTAATAATAAAAATGCTATACTTTACCATAAATTGATTGAATTAGAAGATAGCAGCTGGACTCATCTATCCATTCATCCATCATTGATAAAGGTTATTCCTTTGGATTTGTGCAGATATGACCTTAGGTTACCTTGATTCTGCCCCAAATCACTGAAATGAACAGTTCCAGAGTCTTCAATCCTGACTTTTCAGCCAGAGAAAGGCTATCTCCAGATAGCATGCTTTCAGAAATTGAATAGTAATAGAGAAAAGTGAGCTCTCATAAATGAATGCACATTGCTTAAACTTTGAAAGCTTGCCCTACCATCGAAGTGGCTGTTGTGACTGCTAATGACCTTCAAAAAACAAGACATTCATTACTTCCAGGTCATACTGACATTTTACTTATTACTAGGGAATAAAGCCACTTTCAAAGAGCCACTGCAAAGCCATAGAAAAACTTTATTAAATTCTATGTAAAACCAATTCTCCCTAACATGTTGATTTTACCCCCTCTTTCAGTGTTTATTATTCTCGGGGAAGTTTGGGGATAGAGGTCACTATGTTTAGAGTGCATGAAAGGATATTTGAAACCCTCTTAAGTGCTGATTTTGGATAAGAAATCTTTTCATTTGCTATCCAGAGCTCTGGGACTAGATCATGAAGATAAATCCCATGTCCCTCCCCTACTGATAGAAGCATCATAAAGATTACTGAGTTGTAAAAATGAATGAGATGTAGGTAAGAGCTATTACTGAATTTTACTGATAGCCATTTTATAATCATTGTGTTAGAAGAAAAAGAAAATGCAGCAAATTGGGCATTGTCTACATCACAGACTGCATTGTTGGAATGGACTTTCCAAAAGCTATTACTCTGAGAGAAAATCTTTCTTTCAAGTACTGACCTTTAAGTCATTTGGATGCAAAAAGGGCTGAAGAATTGCTACCACTTTAAACAGAATCTTTCTTCTTCCATAAGGCAGTCAACAACTGTCTATAATCCATACCCTCAATAGAGAAATCTTGGAGGAAAGCTGGCAAAGATATGCACAGAAGAATCTGTTGCTAAAAAGCAACAGAGCATTCAACTTTCAATGACAGCTCCATTATCTCAATGATTGACTATAAAAAGGAGAGACAGAAGGAGAGAGAAAAGTCTCTTTCTCTTTTTTTAACAGGCTGAGCAACTTCTAAATAGAATTCTTTAGGGAACTTATCAAGAGGCAAAATAATAACTCTACAAGTCTTGGTGTCACTCATTAAAAAATAAGAAAGAAAAAGCCTTGCATATTTTAACATTTTATCACTTAAAGATAATTGAAAGTCTTTTTTTATTTTTTCATTTCTCGAGATTTTATTTTCTTTTGTTGGCTGTCACTTTCATAGGTTGAGTACTGATCCAGAGGCTTTTAGGGTGGAAAAGCCACTAATTCTTGCCTGCAAGCATCCAAACTCCAAAATCTTCAAACTGATTTCCAGACTAAAGTAGACTATTTCCTACAAATGCATTCTTCAGAAATGAAGCATTACATATAAAGTTCCCCATATATAAAGCCAGAGATGAAGTCAGCTTCCAGTGAAAAGAACATGGATCCATAGAGATAGATTTCTTTCTGCCTGTGTGGTTCTTCTGAAGACACGATTAAGCCCAAAGCTTTGGAAAAGCTGAAATGCACATTACCACTCCGGGTATAGAGCAAAACGATAAAGAAAGAAATAATACAGGGTAAGCTCATGGAAGACAACAATGCATGTTTGCTGTATGATGTAGGGTCACTGGGTCACTCACCTTGGTTAGCAGTTCCCCAGATATAAAATAAGGAGTCACTGCTGCACTGGCCTTCCCAAACTCAGTAGAGAATCCTATCAAACAGCAAACTCCATTGCATTAAACTATTTGAGGTCTTCCAGAGTAATATCTCCAACTACAAGTCTGTAAAACAGCCATGATCTAGAAGCTAGAGAAGGTAGAGGTATGTGGTTTTCTTCTTAGAATGGACTAAGAACTGAGACTTTAAACAGATGAAGCGTGTGCTTTTGTAGTGATCAAATCAAAGGGAAAGGCAATAGATTTTAATTTTACAATTAAAATTGGAATTTTACAATACAAAAGCTCACACTTATCTCTGTTTAAAGTCTCTCCTGATCCCACGGCAGGCATTACTAAACAATCAAAGAATGTATGACCAATACAGTGCAGAGTTTAAGTACATTCTCCACTCCTACAACAATAGAAAGAGCACCGAGTTTAGGTCTGAGGCTGATTCTGTGTTACACTGTGGCAAGCCACATAATTTCAATGGCCTTGTTGTTTCTTGTAAAGAGGAGAATTTAACCAGAATTTAACTTGCCCCAGCTCTTTGTGGTTTCAATTGAGACAGGTTTTTGAAGCACACTACCAACAATCCACCACCACCACCATGTAAGTACATTATTTATGTTATATTAAACTATATTGGTTTCAGAGCTTTGTCCCACACAACAGTTTGCCCCCCAAAACAAAAACTTCAGATAGGTAATATCAATATCTTAAAATTAAATGCTTATTTATGGTCCTACTTGAATGAATTCATCATACTCCAATAAAAAATACATTCACACTTCTCCAAGCATTCTTTTCCTTACTTATTAAAAAAGCAATTAGATCAATTAATTGTTTTAGTTACAAAATCATAAATTAGTGTGCAATTTATAGCAAGCCTGGTCACTGGGGAGAATTCTTGCAGAAATCATGAAATCCTTATGTTCTAATGACTATTCTCTCTCTATAATTTAGTATTTACACCCACCTCTCTCAACAAAGTGACAACTGGCACAGTAGGAAATGTGATAGCTCAATTCCAATAGCTTCCATGATTGGACTAAGGAGTTTCAGTGGCAGCTTTTTAAGTATTGGCCCTTATAGCCGTGAATCAACTGGAAAAATAAGATGTTAAAGTGATATACAGAGTGATGAAAAGAATGGAAAATATCGAGTTGTAAAGGAATAGTGGTATGAAGGAAAATATTAAAGAAGGGTCTTTATATTTGCCAACTAACTTGTCAAGGAGGAAGGAATTAATCAAGGAGATGAAGTCATAGAAAGGTTCCAGTCTCACCTTTAGTAGGGAACCAGCCTGGGAGGCAGGACATCATAATCTTTATATGATGTTGAGTGAGGTGTTCCATCACTAAAATCTGCAAGCAATTAAAATAATGAAGTGAGAGGTGTCACATCTCTAAAGGTCTACAGGACACTACACAGACATGTCAAATAATATTTAATATATTATATATAATTGTACATTTTTGCAATGGATCTCTTTCTCAACATTGGGAAGTAGACGATTTTAAATCTTAGATATTTCTTCTCCAAGGCAGAAAACCCCTTTATGTCAACTGAATTAGTTACTCTATTGTTTACAAATAAGAAAAAATTATAAATGGATCAGTTTCCTGGGACTGCCATCAGAATGTCCAACAAACTTTGTGGTTACAACAGAAATTTATTCTTTCAGTTATAGAGGCCAAAAGCCTGGAATTAAGGTGTCAGCAAAATTGCTTCCTTGTGAGGACCTCAGCAAGAGTCTCAGCTCCCCAAGCCTCTGGCAGGTTTTGTTTTTGATCCAGAATGTTCTGTGGTTGCAGCAGCATAACTCCAAACATGAAGTCACATAGTGTAGTCCACGTGGGGTCTGTAGGATCTGTATGAGTCTGTTTCTTTTTTTTATTTTAGCCTGTCTATATAGCAAAAACCAGATATTCAGGTTAGACAAGTAGCTTAAGATGGCACAGCTAGTAAGTTGGTGAGCTTGGCTTCAAGCCCAAATCTATCTGACTGCAAAGTTTGTGTTTCTAGACACCACCAGAGAGTTTTATACTTACCGATCGGTCATGATTTCAAGTACAGCCAAAAAGAAAGGGAAATAGAATATACAGGTATTGGAAGATAATGGGAATTTAACAACAAGCTTAGCAACTCTTACAACAGTGTGGGCTCAACTAAATTATACACAAAGTGCTCCCATTTTGAAGGATTAAAACCAGAAAATGTTCTAAGTGTCATCTTTGGCATGGTTAACACTTACTCTTTGCAAGCAAGCAGCATGGGAGAGATCAGACAAGAACAGACTTAAAGTTCCATGACTACAAGGGACAATTTAGTTTATCAGCATGGCTTTATAATATAGCATGACATCTCCAGCTCAGCCATGTTATAGCTAAATACCAAGAATTTCTTAAGACCATATTAAGGGCCAGAAACTAAAATGAATGCTTTCCTTACATGAGTTGTTTTTATCATCCCATGAATGCTTTATACACTAGTAAACTGAGCCTTAGAAAAAGATAAATCACATCCAAGTCTGTGAGAGATACCCTCAGAAAGCCAAACCTAACCTAATAAATGACTACTTTCCACACCTCAGATAACACAAAGGATCCTATAGAAGCACCAGCTGTCTGAGTATACCATTAGCATCTATGTAATTAATTCCTTCCAGAATGGTTATGAATCTTGGATATAACAGTAACCACTGACAACTACCTAGGATCATCGCTGAGAATGAGAAAGTAGAAGGCTAATGACTTTGGATCTAGATTTTTCTCCACAGGGCCATTAGCCCTGTGAGCAATCATGAAGGCCAGATATTGTTGGCATAAGCATCCTCAATTCCTCGGAGAACAATCAACTAGAAAACATAACTAAAAATTTGGGTTTGATTCATTTATGAGAATATGGTGAGAGCATCAAAGAAACAAATGATTATATCTTTGCTATGTGCAAGTGCATGACTTTCTGAGCAAACTGGCTTCTTACATCTGGGAAGCATGCCTTGAATAAGGTTGATTAAAACAGAAATAAAAGAACTAGTAACATCAGTAATCTTGATGATCATATAGCAGATGGTAGCCTCTTAATGGAAACAGACAAAACAGCAAGCCACATGCCCCCCAGATCATCTTAAATGGAGCAGAACTAGCAAACACAAGGAGGAAGGCCATGATGTGCCACAATCTGATCAGAGCAGTTTCCACTCCTAACATTTCACAGCTAGCTCTGCATACACACTTTCTGCTAACAGGCCATAGCACCTAAGCTATACCTGATGATACAGCATATCGCCAACCTTCCTATTCTAAATATCCACTAATAATTACACCCCTTCAAGGCAGAGGGTATTTGTAACCAGGAATGCATCTCATCACCATTACAGCTAAAATGTAGTGGATAGACATTCTGTACTAAACGACTGTGAACTTGCTAAAAGTTTTACATGGACTTTCCCTTTTGTCTTCAAAATAACCCAGTGAGGTTGATAACAACTGCAGTCCCCATTTTATAGAGGTGGTAAGTGGAGATTGCAGTAGTTATTTACATAAAATCAAAACGATGTATCTCTTATTCCTCTTGATTTGTTCTTAAACGCTTACATTTGGTATAATTTTATTTGTGAGGCAGGACAGCTCCCTAACAGATAATTCTAGAGTCTGTTGCATGCAGGTGTGCAACACAGAAAATCCTGCATTCACCACACAAGTTTTGCATCAGATAGAATTAATGACAGGAAACTATTCTGCCTAGAGAAAGAGATGGGACAAAGGGATTATTTATAGAAGTGTTGGCAGGGTTAACAGATGACAAAAAAGAATCTGAGCTCTTGGAGACGAAGAGTAGAGGGGAAAGAAGAAGGAAGGAAGCAATATTACTGAAGCCAAAGAAAATGGAAACCATAGGGAGGCTGCAGCACCAGAGTGAAAAAATACCCTGAACTCTTTAATCCTCCCTTTCCCCAATGTTTGCCAAGGCTTTCCATTGGCAGACCCAAATGTGAGTCAGTCGAGGGAGTCCAAGCGATAATCTTGACAAGTCAAGCTACTTAGAGCTTGCAGCAAGCACAGATGGTGGAGAATGAATTGGGGCAGACACACCATCGATGTCCAACATCATGGTCCTCCATCTATACTGAGTTTGATGTCAATGGTTGGTGGTCTGAAAGTAGCCCTATAGATAATCAAAAGAGTTACCACTGTATAGTTCTCAGTTTCAAATCTACCTGACCCGTGCTCTCCCTGGTAGCTCAACGGATTAAAGCAACACATTAGGAAGCTCTCCGAAGCCACTGCAGCATGAGTTCAATTCCCGTCCAGGTAGCTGACCCACATGGCATGGCAGACCTCTGCTGACCCACCCACTGTTCCCCTCAGCAGTGTACTTTGTCAGTCTGTCTGTTCTGCTTCCCACTCTATCTCTGGTGAATCCTCTCACCCACCATACCTCTGGCCTGTACCCTAGTTCTGTAAGCATAAATAAATAAATCTTAAAGAAAAAAAAATAACTAAACTCTCTTACTCTGTACAAGTTTTGCTCAGAGGTGAATGACATACTATAAAGGCTAGTGTTACTACATAGACTACCTATCTCCTTGCTGTGGAAGGATGATAATCTACACTCCTCAGCAGATGTTCTTCCTGATACTGCTGCCAATACATCTCCAATGTGCATTATACAGTGCTGCCCATTTTTCAAATTTCAGAAATCTAGGTCCACAAAAATAATGTGGGCTTTAGTGCTACAGTCATAACAGAAACATGGAGGCTATGTGGAAATAAACAATTGGACAAGGAGGTAGACTGAAGACAAGAAATTTGAAGCAGATGAAAGCTTGTGCCACAATCAAGTACAGATTCTTTGGTAGTGTTAGAAAGAGACCATAGGTGATCAAAAAACGGCCTATCAAAGATGCAAGTGACTTGATATTAAAATAGTATTCCCAGCAAAAAAATCAATAAATAACTTTAGACTCTGAGAAAAATATGGTGGTTACCAGAGGGGAAAAGCCTACGGGGTAGGACAAGTGGGTAGATGAAGCGAATTTAATGGTGTTGAATCAATGGCATTAACACTTTGGTGGTGGGGGTGGTGTGGTGTGGTGTGTTCACGTCAAGGTGTGAAGCTGCGCTCCTGTCTTCACTTTCAGGAGATTTAAAACTGGTTCAAGCCAGCATTTACCTTTTTGCTTAGCAATTCTAACATCTTGAGTTAAAAGAAGTAATAAATCAGTCTTGGGGACAAGTATTCAATTAAATAGCGTGTTTCCAGGACACCCTCAAAGGTGATAGATTAAGAAAAAATAACGTCACCTTTTTTTGATCATGTCAGGGTTTCCTTTTTTAATCATGAAAATGACCCTACATAAGTATTCATTGGTAAACTGAGAAACACAGTACATGAAGCAGCAAAATTGGGTAAATAAACAAAGCAAAGCAAATTGCTATTTGTAATATTACTTATTTAATTAGTCTAACACCTTTAGGGAAAAACTAGAAGCCAGGCATTGAAATTGCACACACCAACTTGGGCATTTTTTATGATCCATTAAGCTTTCTTGTATAGAAAATTAATTACGTTGCCATTCCATAATTCTCTCCTGAAACATTTATGCAGGTGTGAAGGATGCATTTGACACAATCCAGAGCCCCAAAATACCTTTAACGGAAACATTTGAAATGTGTTGCTAAAGGGGGGAAGGCGGTGGATTGAAATGCATATATAAAGAAAGTGACAACTTTTTTTTAAAAAATTTATTTATTTATGCATACAGAACTGGGGTACAGGCCAGAGGTGCAGGGGCAGTGAGAGGAATCAACTGAGACAGACTGGGGAGCAGAACAGGCAGATGGATGAAGTGCACTGCTGAGGGGAGCAGCGGTGGGTCAGGAGAGATCTGCCTCATCATGTGGTCACCGCCAGTGTGGTGTGGGCGGGGATCGAACTCATACTGCAGTGGCTTTAGCTTCTTAGTGTTGTGCTTTAACCCGCTGCGCCACCAGGGAGGGCCAAAACGCTTGGAGAGCTGGCATTAGGCTTTCCAAGGGTGTGTCTGTTATGGATTTCCTTTTTATCTGGATTTTGACTGGCCTTTAAATGTTCAGACTATTTCTAACAGTGAAAGAATGTGAAAACTAATATACCAATGTAATTTTCCACTCTGAGGTCCTATAGAAAAAGCTACAGCAGTATAATTTCTCTCTCCAAATCACATATTCATGTGTATTTTTTTATCAACTGTCAGAATACTAAAATATCAATTTTTAATTATCCTATTATCATTTGGAATCCAATACTTCTCTTTTAGATGCATTTATGTTGATTTAAAAGCCCTTAGGTATAGATACCCAAGGAAAAGTGCTAAAACAACTTTTAGGATTGTTTTAGGTCCTCTGTACCAATAAATTTTTGGAATGTGGCATCATTATCCATCAGCAGTTATCCTTGAATGTATGATCACCAGAGAAATCCCCTATTCTATTTTTACACCTACTTCAGTCTGTGTTAGCAAGCTGTAAAAGAGTTCAAATCTTCCTTTAAAAGTGCATTTAAATCTTCATTTGAAGGTGTTTACAATCTGATGCTACTTTAGAAGACCTAGAAATAATCTATCAGGAATGGAAAGTGTTTACAGTTATGAGGAAAGTGACTGCTGTTGCCTTCCAGCATCTTCTGAGACAATAGGTGTACATGGAATGTTCTCATTTTGCAGCTGAGAAACTGAGGCTTAAAGAGGCTAATGACTTGTCCTTTCACTCAGCCAGATTGCAATGGAGAAGATACACAAAACAACAGCAGCCCATAACTCTTGGATTCTTAACCACATGACAAGACTTCCTGATAGCAGAGAGTTCAAATAAGAGGAGAAGAGTACCATTACCCCCGCCTCCTTGAATCATAGACAAACTAAAATAGCTCTTTCCCCCTACCCCCAAACTGTTGAGTAAAATCCTAGATCTCTGATGCCTGAAAACAAGGAACCTTTTCAGGAATGTAATTCTAGACCAGAAAAAAAAAAAAAAATGGTGTCTGCTAATAGTTCATTCCTTGGCCTTTTTGATTCAATGTTTTTAATTGTGGACCCTAATTTAAGACTCTAGGTTTTGCATTTGGTTGGACCAATGACTGACTATCTTATCCTGAGAAATGACCTTGACCTGTCTGCTTAACTGGCTGCAAAATAACTATAATAAGGGTGATCCCTTAGGAGTGATGTGCAAAATAATTACTCTATGCCATCCATGCAGAGGGAAATGCTATGTCAATTACAGATTAGGACTTGGTTAGATGCCAGTAAATCTTAAGCAGGGTAGATGGAGATATTGATCAAGACTGACTTTGTTAAAAGATATATAACATCAAATATTTATAGCATCAGAAAATGCATTTGAGGAGTGTCATCAACATGATAGCTTCCCTCTGAAAATGTGAATGCTAACAGTGATGGAAAAAAATTTCAAAGTTGCTTCTGGCCTCCTGATTTTATTGAAGAAAAAAAAAAACAAAGACAAAAGACAAAACTGCAAAACATTCTAGGGAAAAAAAAAAAAGCAGCAGGCAGGATTTCAAAGGATATTTCAATTGCATAGGTCAATGGTCATGCTCAGCTTGGCTAACCATGTGGGCTGATCATTATCATCGCTTTTGAGTATCCTTCTCCAAATCAACCAATTATTTACCAGATGAAGTAATCTCCATGAAACATCAAGAAAAGCATTTGCCTAGCCCATGTTTTGTCTAATTCTAGGTGGATCAGTTTTGAAGAAACGGTTTAATATGTGGGCAATGGAGTTCATTTCTGATGAGTTATAAAGGTGCATCAGAGCCCTCTCTAGTAATAGAGTGATGATTTTGCTGCAGACCACAGGAAATGATTTATGAATGATGCCTGCAGAAAAGACCAGGCTGGCCTCCCAATTAATCAAATTCTAAAGCATCTTAACAAAGGATGCCTTTCTGGTCATTGGAAGCTCATTAGTCGAAGACGACCCCGTAGTTTTCAAATAGCCTTAGAAGAAACTGTGTAATGAAAATAATCTATCAGCTAGGAAGTGATGAGTGCTATCTCTTAATGAGACAGGAAACCCAGTGGTATGTTTAACACAAATAAATAAATAAAGTCTACCCTACATTTGCATAATTTGTGGAGGAACTTGAAATATTTTTATAAAAAACAGAAATGACCTCTCCCAGGAGATCCTAAAACTAAATCCTCAGTTTCTTAATGATACTTTACGTCATCCCCTGAGCTGAGAAGCATTTTTTTCTCTTTGTTTCAAAAATTAATTTCATTGTATTGAGACAAGGTAGACAGTCTTTTTTAGTCTACTGTTCTTATTATGAAAAAAACTCAATCCGGAAATTTGCTTGGCAAGCTGGGAGTTATAATTCATCAACGAGGGTGGCAGAACTGTCCAAATAACTACTGCAAGTATGGAAGGTAGCAGCCCCTTCTCACCTGGGTTAGCCTGAGCATTTCCTCACATGCCCACATGTTTTGACATCAAAACAGCATCATCTCAGATAACTCAAAGAATGATAACAGCGAGCACTGAGTCTCTAGGATCACCCCAAAGCTGCATCCAAGACCAGAGGAGCTGAGCTCCAATGTTCTAGAAGATCTGGTACAAATTACCTTAGTAAGAAGAAGCTTCACAGCACCACTATCACCCATGAAGACCACAATGACAACTGCACAACTTTGCAGTAAGCATCCTGGGCTTTTATCTTCTCCTAAGCAATGGTGCCCGATAAGCTCAAAGCCTCACTCCTATACAGTGGAAGTCTCTGTGAACACAGCAACTTGAAGCAGCTCGATGAAGCCACAAAAAATCAATAAAAGTTCAAACTATTCCCAGGCAATAATCAAACCTTTTGTGTTATGTTCAACTATAATTAGGCAAATTCCCAGGGTTTCACTGTGAGCTAATATGCTATTTTCTCATAAGCCATTAAAGGCTTTGGTTGTCTATCCTGTGATAAGAGTGTTTTGCTCTTTTACTGTCACAATTAGGTCAGATAGGATGAACGCATTAAGAAAAGAGTTGATTTTGGACTTCCACCAAAATAGATGTGTAACTTCTCTATGTTTCCCCAAAACCTTCCCGGCATTCCTTCAGGAAAGATGGGTGGTGCTAGTGATATCCGAATTCACATTCCAGTTAAAAAGGAGAATCTGGACTGTTGGGGGTTGATCCAACCAATTTGATAGAACTGTCTGGTCGGTCCAATGGATAAGCAGGTGAATAACGCTGTAGTAGAATCAGAGATCTGTGGCTGGTGTAGGTCAATGAGAAATGCTCGATTCCAGCGAAGAGACACAGGGGTATGTCATCATTAGCTGTGAGGAGTGTTATAGACAATTTTTCATTCCCCAAGAATTGAAATATAAAAGAACATAAATGATGTTCTTTTTTCATTAATTAGAGCAGAATCAAATTTACTTCTTTAACTGTGACCTTGCCACTCACTGACTACCAGCTGTTTCAGTGAGAAGGGACCATGGTTGGCATTTACAGCTGATTTAATAGGAATTTATAGCGTATACATACCTAATTATCAGCAGCAATTTTTATATGTGTAAAGGCTAGTGAAAACTCATGAATTTAAATTTAATTACTAGTCTGGATTTATCTATTTGCATGACTGAAACAACCAGTTCATTTGAAAAACCCCACCAGGCAAAGTAAAATCTCACTGGAAGCAAATGATTTGCCTAAGGTCATAAAATGCCAATATGAAAATCCCAAGTGAAGGAAGATTTGTTTTTCACAGTGTCGTGCTCTACTCTACAGTAATATTACACACTGCTTGGCAGTTCAGGGCCTAGAATTCATTCCTGACTTTTAATCTCTTCCAGCTTGATTCTTGGGGGCATGTGACTTAGTCTATCTGTGCCTCAGTTTCCACAACTGTAAACTGGAGATTGTAAAATGTGTTTATTTCCCTTATTTATGGTGGTTAATAGAGTATTTGTATTTGTCAGTATTTGAAAAGTGTGTAGAGTGTGTAGAGTACACACTCAATAAAGCTCAAGAAATTCAAACTGCTATTATTATTCTCCTAGCTAGTTAGCCACCAGAATTGCCAAGACCTTTGAAAAATTCCTGCTCCACTCATATCTATTGAACCAGTACATGGGATATAATGGAAGACATTTATTTCATAAAAGAGCTGAGTCTCCTGGTCAGATAGATTTTAGCACAATTTTAACACTTACAAATCCCCATAATTACCTCAAAGAGTTACACACATCTCGGAAACAATTTGTTCAAACGCATTTGCTTTTATACCCATTACTTCACTGATTTGCATTTCTTTGTATGCATATGGCTGTCCATTAAGTATAATTTATATTAATTATTCCCCATGATGGTTTACTATAATTACTTCTACTTTGATATAAGAAATGACTTTACAGGAGCAGAAAATATATCTATTAAAACAATTGATGGCAGTAGACCTAAATATAAATCTCCTACCTACCTATGAATGGATTGGCTAATGTTCATTATTTTAGGTCTATGATTTGCCTGTCTTCTTGCTAATGAGACTGGGTCTTCCCTTCTAAAAGGTGAGTGCCAGCTCCTTTAACTACAGAAATAGTATGTATTTTAAATGTGGGAAATTTCATCAGAAGTGATATACTCAATAATAGTTAACTTCTTAAAGAGATTTATTAAAAAAAAAAAACAAAAAGCACTAAAAGCAGAGATGTGATCTCCTTATTTGAAATTAGATTTTACGGCCCTCCCTGGTGGCACAAGGGATTTAAACACAGCACTCTGGCGGCAGCTGTCTCCATACGAATTCGGTCCCAGGCCAGGGAGGTGATCCACATGGAACAGCAGACCTCTCCTGACCCGCCCGCTGCTCCCCTCAGCAGTGTACTTCCTCCATCTGCCTGTTCTGCTCCCCACTCTGTCTCTGGTGAAGCCTCTCACTGCCCCTGCACCTCTGGCTTGTACCCCAGTTCTGTATGCACAAATAAATAAATCTCTTTTAAAAAAGAAAAAGAAAGAAGTTGAATTTTAAGTGACCAAACCAGCCCAGGATAAAGCTGCTACCTCAGTGTGGCACCACAAATTGCTTTCTAAAAGTAATAATGCGGGGCAAACATTACTCATTTAGACCTAAAATCTATCTAGGACTTCCAGGGGTTTAGACGCTGTAGCCTGCAGCAGACAAGATAAGAAATACTTCAATAAAGATGCACTCAAAGGATTGTTTCCCTTACATTGGGAAAAAGATTATACAAAATGGTATCGAAAATTATCTTTGAAATTTTTTCTAATATGCACAGAGAAATGCATATAGACAGATGACCTGTTTTTATGCCCCAGACAAATGGCATAATTAGAGATCTTATCAAGATAGTTACCCCTTTCCACACATTTTGTTGAAAAGAGAATAGGCTTAGTATGAGGGACACCTTTTCTCTCTCAGGAAAGGTCCTTCATTGACCTCCTTGAGAGGTGATTAATCTCTCCTAATCTGAATTTTTTCACATGCAAAACAGATTTATTGCAAGGATTAAATGTGATCATGTGAAATTGACTGACTCCTTAATTAATGCAGAGTAGGCATTTAATACATCTAAGGGTTATTTAAAGTTCTTTTATTTATGAATATCATAGGGGAATGCACGACTATGCAAAGATTGGCAATGAGATTAACTGCTACATATTTGAAACCAAATATAGTGATAGCCATCCCCCACTTGTTTTAAATCAAATATTAGTGATTTGTCATTCATCTACAAAATGTTATCATTTGAGAAATATAGTTTCAAATCTCAACAAGTACTCATGTTTCATTAACCCATCTCCAAAGCCCTGAAGCCAATATCTGAGAGAACATTCCCTCTCTAGCCTCTCCCCTCTGAGAACTACCGTATTCTTCGCAAAATCTGTTATTTTTGTGTGGTTTGCCAGTTTGTTTACTTTGTCTCCCTCACTCATTACACAAATAAAGTCTGCAGGGATTATTATTTTAAGTGTGCAAGCCATTTTAAAAGTTGCAAAAATCATTTTATAAGTACAAATTCAAAAGCAAAAGATTATGTTTGCCTAAATAGCCATAAACAGATTTAAAAAGTAAGTTATACATCAGAACGAGATGTGTAAAATAGGTCAACGTCCTTTTTTATCACCATATGCACATTTGTTTGTTATACCTATCTTTCATAAAACTAAAAATTGACAATCATTAAGAGCAAAGAATTTACAAAAGATAAACAAGGTAGAAACTCAGCCCCACTCACAATCAAATAAATGCAAAAAATACCATTTTACCTATAAAATTGATCAGCTATATAGATAGATAGATAGATACACACACACAAGTGTGTGTGTGTGTGTGTGTGTGTGTGTGCAGAGAGAGAGGCTGTAATATTCATATGACCTGGTTTAGAGAATGTGTACTCTTATCTGCTACTTGTTCTAAAATTTCTAAGATGCAATTCAGAAATGTTTATTACAAACATTAAAAACACTCTAGCTTCTTGGAAATGAAAGTAACAACTAACACATCATTACACCTAGCAGAGAAAATTGCATGTGAAAGTTCATTCCAATCACAGAATACCATTTTAGAACACATTTTTAATATTTAACATTAATATTTTAATGAGAAATGTAACTACATCTCTGTATTACTGATGAAGTCACAGACTCAGTTATAGGTTCAATACTATTTCTGACACCTTGTGGCTAAGTCATCTCAATAGAATTCAAAATCAACACTTCTGATTTAAACTATAAAGGGCTGCCCTTTTCTCATTAGAAAATTTCCAATAATGGCTGTTACATTGAATTAACATCAAATGACTTAGTGTACAACTGATATGTGCACACTCTTTTAGCCCAAGTTTTCCTGTTTGTCTCATTTAGAGAAATGTTCACTTATATTCTCAATTAAATGCCAATGTATTAATTTGTTAAGGCTGGCATACCAAGTCTACCAGATTGGGTGACTTAGACAACAAAACATATTCTCACAGTTCTTGAGGCCAGAAATCTGAAATCAGAGTGTCTACAGGGTTGTTCTGGTTTTGCTTTCTTGGGGCCTCTCTTCCTAGTTTCTCTCCCACATCCTGAGATACTTGGATTTGGACCATAATATATATATTCTAGTTGGAGGAAGGTAAAGGGCAAAATTCACTCATGATACTCTAAAATGCTTCTCATTTAATCAGCCACTCAGTCATCATCGAATATCTACAGTTACCCTGGTGATGTACAAAGTCAAAGAGATGGAGAACTTGGCCAGTGAACTGGAAGACTCAGTCTATTGAGGATGCCAAAGAAGTAGCCAAAGATTTATGATGTCATGTGACCCCAAGATGTGCTGAGTAGAGTCCTGTGGGCATAGACGGCACCATCTAGTTCAGTCTCAGACAAGTCATGAAAGGTAATTGAAAGAAGAAGAATTTGCTGACTGAAAGTGCATGTACCAATCAGTTCAACTGTTTTGAGTAGAATACGTAATGAGAGACAATGCTGGAGTAGTTATTAGAAAGAATGCTGGAGAAAGCAAGGGCCATACATAAAGCAAGTGTCCACGTGCTTTAATTTTTTTCCCATAAACCACTGAAAAATTCATAAGCAGAGGAAATTCATAACTCATGCATGTTAGAAAAAATAATCATTCATGTTCTACGGACTAAGTAATCAGGTGCGGCACATGCTGTCAAGTAGATCAACGAATAAGAGTCAGTGGCAATGAAGTCAGGAATGAGAAAGACTAGAATCAAGCCAATAGTTTTAAATCATAGCATCTTAATGGATGCACTGTTTATTCATATCAATTAAAAGCATATTTAATGCATAAATATGAAGATGCAGAAAAAAACAACTGCTTTCATATCGTTAATTTAAAAAGTAAAAGTGGTAATTTTGCCTTTATAGGAGAAAACAGAGATTTTTATGGTACCAGGCCACCAAAAAAAATACTGTGTCACTCTCCCTTGTGATTACCTGCTTTGGGAATGAATGAATTAGCTTGCACAGTAACAAAGTCAAGGCTGCCAGTTGATACCATAGTTCAACCAGAGGAAACAAAAAGAATATGCTTATCACCACCAAAAGCAATTGTGGGTTGTTATACAGTCAGATTAGAAGTGGAAAATACTTTTTTCAAAGTTGAGCCATGTTAACAATCTGAACTCAAATTGCAAATGCATTCTTAAATGAAAATTTTCACAATATTTGGTGGAACATTTATTAATCCCTTAAGTGATCTTCACCAATAGTCATTAGAACTGTTTGCCATGCTGTACAAATCATAAACTTGAATCAGGTAGTGGAAAAGAGAAATTGACTTGTCTGTTTTGTACATATTGGAATGTACATAGTGGTGGCCACTATGTGATGTTTTTGGAAACACTGTAAACCATATTCTAAGATGAACTTTCAATTATTTGCTGGTAGATATTCCTTCATAAATACCTGAAATATCTCTAACTTCCTGTAGCAATTATTACCTATCCTTATACAGAACTATTTTTAGACTTAAAATAGATTAAGAAATGATTTGAAACTGCTAAACATGGAGCTTCCATATCCATTTGACCCAGCAATCCCACTCCTAGGTGTCTACCAAAAAAGACACAAAAACACTGATTGAAAAAGACACCTGCACCCCCATGTTTGTTGCTGCTTTATTTACAATAGAAAAGACATGGAAACAGCCCAAATGCCCAAAAGTAGATGACTGGATTAAAAAGACATGGTACATATAGACAATGGAATATTACTCAGCAACCAAAAAGGATAAGCTCAGGCCTTTTGCAGCAACGTGGATGAAGCTAGAAGGGACCATGTTTAGTAAAGTAAGGTAGAAAGAAAAAGAATAATACCAGATGGTTTCAATCATATCAGGGGCAAAAGGGACCAGGGTAGGGAAAAGCAATTGTACTAAAGAAAAAACAAAAAATAATGAACCACTATATACTAAAGACATTTTACAGGGGTAGAGGGGGGAATGGGATCAAAAATGGGGTGGGAAAGGTGCATGGGACCATGGTGATGGCACATGGGTGAACTCGTGGTAAGAAGTCCACAGGGATTACAACCAAGATGGGAAAAGGCACAAAATGATGTAAAAATAAATTAGTAAAATTATATTTAAAAAATGATTTGTCTACATCTGATTCTATTCCCACTCATAAATTATAAGCTACAGGATAAAATAGGATTTCCTTTATTTTTAGGCTTTTTACAGGTCAACTGTCCCAAATGGCTCCCCAAACTCAGAAAGTTGTGTTTATCAAGCAAAGCTTTTATTAAAACAACTGTATATACTGTACCTACACGTTTACTCAGTATGTCTCAGAAAGCTTAGGTCAGGGGCAGATTTTTATAGATTTGGTCTCATAGGGCTTAAAGCAGGTGAGATTCTGACTAGATTTCCACTGAATTCATGGTACAATTTTGGAACTGGCAAATTGTGAGGTAAGGCTCTTGAAATGAGCCTTGAAATGTGATAGGTAGGTTAAGTGAGTTCTTTGCCCAGGTGAGCAATCTTGTCACATGCATAGCACAGGACAAATGTATTTGTTCAAGTAAATTGGTTTTCAGGAAGTTTCTGAAGCACATAGTAAAAGTATATTCTGGTTTCATCCTTTTCTTCCTGGGAAATAATTTATTGGAACTCATATTAAAATCATGTTAATAGGTGGCTCCAGCAGTCATAAATATCATTGACACATTTTTGGAGTTTTGAAGGAGAGGGTGGCAAACTTCTCCTGAATTCTTGGGAACTATCAGGCCCTAGGGACACAAAGCAAAAATGCAATTTCTTCCTCCCTTTCTAACTCCATTTGTCACACCCCACACTTCATAACCTAAATGTGGCAATGAGACATCACACAGCTCAGAACACCAGAAGTTATCTAAACACATGAAAATAACTCAAATTATCCATCACTCTACAATGTCATTCTCTCTTACTTGACCTTGGAAGAAACTATTTGCCTGTCAAATTTCTTAAGCAAGTTAATACCTTTATAATATGTCACCAAATCTTTGATTTCATTATAATTGTTTGTATTTCTAAATACAAACTAGAGTTTGAATTTGTCTAACCAGAGGCATGTCCATTTCATCATTAGTTCCCCAGAACCTAAGGCGATGATAAGGGCTCAGAAAACATTTGTTGAGTAATTTATAGGTAGATTACTGGGTCACTGGCAGGTGAATGAAGAGATGATGGAAATGGATGCTATACAACTTAAAGTAAATAGCTCTTTTTCTTAAGAAAAGGGGGAAAGGAGAGATCTGGCTTCCAGAATTTTAGAGCTGATTGAAGGTAAAGGTGATTTTGCTAGTTTACCTTATCAAGAAAGTACTTTCTTACTAAAGCTATTTACTCCATTTAAACGCTGCTAAAACATCATACCATTATCACAACCAAAACACTCTCCACATTTCTCATCAATAATAGCAAGCAATGAACCAAGGATGATCTGCTCAGATGTCTGTGATCTGGAAATACTGTCTAAAGAAGTTTTTTCCCTCAAGCATTAATATGTGCATGAATCTGACACATTACCCTGTTTTAAGTCCTGAGTCTTCATTTTTAACCAGCAGTCACATGCTGTCCATGTTGTTAATCCGGGAGTCACATTCCAAGTAGGAAGGACCTAGGTTCTGGTTCAGATTAGAAGACAACCTTCCTACAGCAAATGAAAATCTTTCAGCTATATGACCATGAATAGGGACATCATTGGAGAGAAAATTACTTGGGAATCTCAGTCAAAATTGAGTTTCATACTTATGAGAAGCTGTATGTGACTTTTCTTATGGTGAAATTCTACTGCCAAATTTCTAGCATGAAATCAACAAGCCATGCAAAATGACATTCAGTGTTTAGGGTTTAGGAAATGGAGATATTGACGGGCATTTTTCTTCCACTACAATTTACCCTCTGACTTACAAGATTCATAAGTAAAATACATTTACTCTAACCTAACACCCCCAAAGCCTTAACACATCACACAGCAAATAAAAATACATTATATGTTAATAAATGCCTTGCTTATTTTTATTGACATTTAATTTAAGGTGGTTCCTTTTTCTGTCCAGCAACCAAAACCATGTTGTTGACTGATGGAAATGAGAAAGAGTAGAAGAGAACGACAAGATTTTAGAATATGGAGTTTAGGCTTTTCAAGGGATCATGGGCTAAAATCATTTGTGGCTTTTTCTATTGTAGTGAGATATTTTATTAGTGCTATCTTCCACTCAAGTTCAAGATTATGAGGCACCCTAGAAAATCCTAAGCACCTTCATTTCTACAGAGGAATCAAGACAGGACTTTGTAAAACTGTAGAAGTCATATCAATTAAGAAACCTGGAATCACCAAATCATTCCTGTCAATTAACATGTCAAAATTCAAAGAAGATTAAAAAAAAATCATTATTCACCCAATGATTAGTTGATTATAATTCCAGTTATCAGTTCACTTTAGATCAAAATTTGTGATTAAGCAGTTGGCTTCATGTATTATTTATATTTCCCTCTTCTTTCTTTTTAAAATTCGGTTTTTTTACAATATCCATGGCACAAAATGTCTACTTACTTTGTCTTTTAGTTCCAATTCTCCATGACTCTGTGTTCATTCATTTTCCTAAGTTAACATAAATTAATAAATAAACTTACAAAATCCCTGGCTCAGAGTTAATAATTTTTCTAACCTAAGTATATAGAAAAATGTTCAAAGGAAAGAATAAAGTTAGACATTACTGTCACACAGCAAGTTTTTTCTGAAATTGCCTCTAAGTCCAATTATGTTTTGCCAGATGTGTCATAGTACGTCTATCTAGGTTGTTCTGAGCCAAAGGACAGATGTAAATTAGAAAATCCCAAAAGACAACAATTTATAGCAGCATTACTGAGTGTCCAAACATATCAATAAATTAGAATGATAAAACAAACTATACTTTTGAAGCATTTTGCAGCTTACAAAATGAGTGCTTTTGCAATTTGACATTACTTCCCTCTAGATATGTCAAATGCACAACTGCTGACTTTTTATTGGTGGAGTCTTGTTCCCCCTCGAGTTTCTCATTGGGACTCTTGAAAAAGTTTCCCTTGACTACTTGGGATATTCTTCCCCTCTGGTGATTGTTTAATATTGACAACCTTGTCCTGAGGATTTGATATTCAACCCAACAGTGTTTGTATTGGGATAGCTTTCTACAATCTGGGCAGTAACCATGGGGAGGATTTCAAGCAATTCCCACTTAGAAGTGTCCTAAGTCCATGGGAAGGCTCACACGTTCTTCTTTCCCAGCAGATGTGTTCTTTCTTTGCTTTAAACTCTATTTTCAGGAGAACTATATGAACACTTTCAAATAAAACTTAAAACTATACTCACTCTCCTTGAAAATTCTACTTGATCTGGACAATAAAAATATGAGTGAAATATCCTTGCCTTTTCCAGGCCTAGCTGGTGAACTAGGACTAGAACCATTCTCCCTCCTTAATATTCTCTATTTGCTGTATCAGCCAATTATTAGAGGAGAAGAAATGTATAATGAGAGAAGACTAGATTTTTGAGTCTTCACTGGCAAAGAACAATCCAGGATAATCCATTCATTCCAAACAGGCATATGAAAAATGTTCAACATCCTTTATAACCAGGGAAATGCAAACCAAAACGAAAATGAGATACCACCTTACACCAGTGAAAATGACACATATTTAAAAAACTAGAGATGAACAAATATTAGTGAGGATATGGTGGAAAAAGGAACCCTCCTACTCTGCTGGTGTGAATGCAAACTGGTCCAACCACTATGGAGAGCTGTGTGGAGGTTCCTCAGACTATTAAAAATGGAGCTACCATATGTCCCAGCAATTCCAGTCCTAGGAATCTACCCAAAGGACACAAAAACATTAATTCAAAAGAATACTAGCACTCTTATGATTATAATAGGTAAGACTTGAAAACAACCCAAATGCCCAAAAATAGATGACTGAATCAAGAAGATGCGGTATATCCCAATGGAATACAAAAAAGATACACTCATACCATTCACAGCAACATGGATGGAGCTAACAGAGTTTATGGTCAGTGAAATAAGTCAGAAGAAACAAGAAAAATATTGGTTGGTTTCACCTATAGGAGGAATACAAAAGAACCAAATAAGGGATCAGGGAAATATATAATAACAATAAAACCAAAACCAAAAATAAATAAATAAACAGGCAATTGTTTATCAGAGACATTCTCCAAGGGTGGGAAGAGCACAAGGGACTATGGTGATGGTGCATGGGTGACTTGGTAGTGGAAATTCTATGGGGACTACACCTGAGAAGAAAGTAAACATTGTACAAAAATGAACAATGATCTAAAATATTTGTAAATAAATAAATACTTGAAATAAATAAATAAATTTCATGAAAAAAATGTTCTTTGAAAGAAGTGTGTTGTAAGGATAAAAGAAATAAAGTCAAGAAATTTAAGTCTTTGCATGGTTGAAAAATCAGACTAATTTTGGACATTTTTATTGTAATGTCTTTCTAGTACTAGTTTTAGAAGTTAGCGCCACTAAATGAATTGGAAATGATGACCTCATCTTCTAATCTTTCAATAAGGTTATATAAAAATGGCTTTATTTCTACTTAAAATGGTAGAATTCATCAATATAGCCCTTTGTCCAGGAAGATTTCTTCTTTAGAATGTTGTTGACTATGAATAATCATTGAGTAGTTACAAAACTATGCAGTTGACTTCATCTAGGATGAGATTTGGTAGTTTGGTATCACCAAAGAAATTTTGGTAGTTTATATTAAAGTTTTTAAAATTTATATCTATAGAATTTTTTATTTTATTCCTGTGTGTCCCTTTAATATATTTGGTGTCTACAATGACATCTTCTCTTTCATTTCAGTCTTGCTACAGATTTGTCAATTTTTATTGATCTTTTCAAAGGACTAACTTTTCATTGATTTTTCCATTGCTTTCTATTTTCAATTTCATTCTGCTCAAGTTTTTATGACCTTCTGCATTTTTTGTGTTTGAGTTTGTAATGTTATAAATAAAGGAATAGATTACTGATTTTAGACTTTTCTTTTCCCAGTGTATTTTATACATTTTCCTCTAATAGCTGGAAGGGGTTATGCTAAGCAAAATAAATAAGAAGGAAAAGATAAATATTGATGGCTTCACTTATATGTGGCCTATAGAGAAATCAAAGGGCCAGACAAATATAACCCTAGAAATCTGGCCTTTTATATAAAGAATCCAGGAGGGGAGGAGAAAGAGAAGGTGTAAAGACAATGTGAAGAGAGAGAACAAACAGGACGATGGTGATAAACTATGAATGCTTTTGTGGGGGGAGAACTATAGAGTCATACCTAAGGGAAGAAATCACATATTGTCCAAAAATTAACAATTATGTAAAAACAAAATTAATTATTTTGTAGTGAGCTGGAGGGAAAAAGGAAATTGTTGATACCCAGAATACATCACTTCTCCAAAATTCTTTCATTCTCTCTATGAAAAGATTTTGGGAACTAAAGTCTGTTAGATGTGATTATTGTTGTTAGGTTGCCTTTGTTTTAATCCTTTTAACTGACAAAGCAAGGAAACTATGTTTACACCTCCCATGTTTATTCACATATCTCTAAATGTTGTTTAACTTCCAAACATGTATGGCCCAGCAAGGCGACTGTGGTACTGCACACATGTCTATATTATTTTCAATCTTCTGCCTACTTCATCTATCAGTTACATGGGGGTGCTGAAATCTTTTAACAGTGGATTGATCTACTTTTTTCCTCATAAATTTTGGTGCTCTATTATAAGGTATACAAATATTAAAGATTATTTACTTAATAATAATCATTTTATTTCTTAAAACAGTTCTTAGAGAAGTCTGCACTGTCTGAAATTGACATATTGTTCTATCTTCCCTTTGATTATTGTTAACAAACTGTATCTTTCTCCCTTCCTTTTTGCTTTAACTCTCTGAATCTTTATATTTAAAGTAGGTTTCTTGTAGACAACATAATCATTGTTGTTGCTTTCATCACCTTAATTGTACCTTTCCTCAACCTAACCTACACCGTAACATCAGCCTTGTAAGATCCTAAACAGAGAACCCCATCAACCCCACTCAACTTTCTGCTCTACAAGCCTGGGAGCTAACCAATGGACATTAGTTTAAGTCATTTGTTTTACACTAATTTGTTATGCAGCAATAGGAAATTAGTATTTATATTTATAGAAATATATTTTTGAGTATAATTTTAACAATATATTATATATTATTTAATTTTGTACTATATAATATATTAAGTATTATGCAATATATTAACTATATAATAAATATCTATATTATAAATGCTAAATATGTGGCAATATATTTCATTGCATTTGTCATGCTAGTTAATTATATTTATTTGTTATATATATAGATATATCAGAGTATTGTGTTGCATATGATTACATATATACATTATATTATATAACATGCATAGTATATTTGTTCTATATAGTGTGTGTAGTATAGCATGTGTTATATTTACATCACATATGATATAGTATGTAGTGCATGTGCTATACACTAAAATATATAGTATATCTAATAAATTAAAGAAAAATTATATAAAGACACAGGAAGTTTATTTTCTGATATATCACAAGAGGGATGATAACAAGTAGGCTCTTAAGACATATTGAGAGGCTACCAAGGGTTAGCACATATTTCAGGTGAGCCCTCAACACACAAGACAGAATCAAAAGATGAATAAAAGGAGCTGAGGAAACAAAGCCAAGAGGTGAATCAGAGGGAAACTCCCAAATAACGGATAAACAGGAAAGTATATTAAAGCAATAAATTATTTTATAGGGGGGGTTATAAAATAACTTTATCGGGTTTTCTAGAGGGAAGTTGAGTAAGCTGAGCACAGAGGATTTTCAGGGCTGTGAAGATACTCTATATGATACCTTAATACTATACACTATAAAGTGGTTACATGTCAGTATAGAGTCATCCAAACTCTTAGACATCCAGAGGGTAAATTATGGGTTTGGGGTGATTATGATGCCTTCGGTAAGTGTCGGTGAATGCTCACCAGTTATTATAAATATAGCACTCTGCTGAGGGGTGCTGATAAAGGAGAGTTGGGAGAGGCTATACACATGCAGGGTCAGGACATTTATAAATCAGCTCTTTACCTTCCTCTTTTTTTTTGCTGGGAAACTAAAACTGCTCTTAAAAAAAAGTCTTCACTAAAAAATATATAGCAAAAAATGTAAGAAAGACACAGCAACTGAGACAATTACTAGTAAATTTGGAAAAGTAAAATTAAGACTTCTAGAAATAAGAACAAAAAAATCAAAAAGTGTATTAGCAGATCCATAAAGAAAATTCAGTCTCTCTCCATTGGAAATTTCAGAGAACAAAATACAGACATTGCAAACAGCTTCCTGGAAGGACACACATGGATTCCACGTTAAGATACTCCACAACGGCCCTCCGTGGTGGCACAGTGGGTTAAAGCACTGCACTAAGAAGCTGAAACCACTTCCCCATGAGTTCGATTCCCACCTGGCCAACTGCCCCGGAGGTGACCACATGGCATGGCAGACCCTCCTGACCCGCCTGCTGCTCCCCTCAGCAATGTACCTCGCCGATCTGCCTGTTCTGCTCCCCACTCTGTCTCTGGTGAACCCTCTCGCCACCCCTGAGTCTCTGGCCTGTACCCTAGTTCTGTATGCACAAATAAATAAATCTTAAAAAAAAAAAAAAAGATAATCCACTAGGATCCCAGCAAGAGGAGTTGAAAAACAGTTCAGACTACAGCATATCCTTTCTGACCCCACCAAAGAGTGGTTGATTTCATCTCAAAAGTCTGCTAACCTTGAGTTCACTTTTCCTCTGTTGCCAGAATATTTTCAATGCTCTTAACTAAAGCATCTGTCCCTGACATTCTCAAAAGGCGTTATCCTTTATCAGGACATAACCTCTCCTTTAAATGAAAGATCGATCTTTCTTAAATGGGCCTGACTATTCCTATACTTATTCTACCTGCCTCCTTGACCTCCAATCCATTCTCTTTGTCAAGTATTTCTGCATGTTTGCAATTCAAAATGTTTTAAGCCTCAGTAACCCTTAAGAGACCTTTGCAATGCAAATCAACCTTTATTCACCTAATTTCTCTAAAGGTTCTCCAACTGTCAAATTCATAAATAACAGATTTCATGTAGCTATTGACCAAACAAACTTGAAGAAGCAAATCACTGTGGTATAAAAGAATAAATCTCATGCCCTGCCCTATGACAGACTATGAGATGTGGTACTCTGGTCCAGCTTAGTTCCTCAAGAAATGTGAGCTGTTTCATATGTATACACAGCAGGCCAAGTTCGGTCAGATGAGGATAGATTATTTCAAATGAGGACAGAGACTGTCAGATGAAACAGTTCTCGTCCCCTTATTTGAGAAGCAATGAGAGCAGACAAGTGAGTTTCAGGGCCAGGATTTACAAGAATCATTATTCTAATAGACTTTGCAATTCACTTTCTCTCCAAAGACAGGAATGATTTCTGGGCCAAATTTTAGGTTGTATATGTTCCTTTCTGCTTTTCACAATCTTAAAAAAAAAAAAAAAGCAATGTACCTGAGTGCAGAGGACATCACACAGAGCCATTATCCTTCCTCTTACAACAGAGTGGAAGGAAGGGTTGTGGCTCTATGAGAGGCTAAGTGAGCAGCTTACAAATGACAAAGGACAAGAATTAAAAAAAAAAAAACTTGAATAAAAGAACCTTTTCAACCTGGAGATGCTGAGATAAAGATTACTATTCTTCTGGAATTTTAATGAATTGGTTTCATCACTGACCCCTGGAAAATGTCAGCCCACATTTATATGGAAATGATAGGACACGCTCATGCTTGTTAGCAGTAGTTTATCACACTAAAACCTGCTATGGTATTGAATTGTATTTTCTTCTCTCTCCCCCTAAACCTTCCTCTCTCTTACCCCCAATAGTTATCTACAACCCTCCCCCCAACACACACACTACATTTTCCCAAAACCCACTAGTCCTTCAGATCTCATTATTTCATCTGAAACCTGACAATTGATACTAAGGTTGCAAAAACATGGCCAGGTTTGCCTTTAGAAGAGGTGCTAAATTAACACAAATTTAGAATAACCAAGGTGCTCTGAATAAGTGCAAATTTGGACACAGACTGAAAATTTCAATTTTCAGTGTGCACAATGAGAAATAAAATGAATCTCTCATGCATCAAACTATTTAAACTGAATCGTTATAAAAATCCAGTTGAAATAAGTTAAACTACCCATTGTCTCTTTTCAAAGAGCCTTTAGAGAAGTATTATATGATAATACCAATATCAATTATTATTAATGACATGTCACTGTTGCTGCCTTTGGATCATGCTCATCTTCCTCTAGCAGTTGAGGTTACCTTATAGTTAAAGAATAAAACTTTCCTTGACCCTTGAACAATATGGGCTTGAACTGCTTGGTCCACTCTTTTGCAAAAGCTTTTCCTTTTTTTAAAAGGTTTATTTATACATACAAAACTGGGGTACAGGCCAGAGGTGAAGGGACCATGGGAGGATTCATCAGAGACAGAGTGGGGAGCAGAACAGGCTGACTGACAAAGCACTCCGCTGAGGGGGTCAGTAAGTGAGACAGAAGTCTGCCGTGCCATGTGGGTCACCTCCAGTGCCGGGGGTCGAACTCACACTGAAGCAGCTGCTGCTAGCTTGCTGTGCTGCCCTTCAGCTCACTGTATATCCAGAAGGGCCCGCAAAAGCTTTTTCAAAAAATGTATCAGAAAACATTTTGGAGATTTGCAACGATTTGCAAAACTCACAGATGAACCAGGAAGACTAGACACACCCCCAAAATTAAGAAAAATAGGCATGTCACAACTGCATAACATAGATGTAGATAATAGACTCATTATGATAAAATGTCCAAAAATCTATTATTAGAAGTTAAAATTCATCAAAACTTACCCTTTGCAACCATTCTGCCCTTTGAAGTATTACCTCTTAAGTGTACAAAGTTGGCTATAGTGCATACTCTTTATGTACTAATTTGGTAACCACCTCCCGTTGCTATTGGGGCAAGAATTCACTTAAAACACGGTGTGATGCTAATCGTCTCCATGTGCTGATTTGTGAATTGCAGGAAAAGTGATCTCTTGTGGTTCTTGTGTGTTTTTTTATTGTGGTTAGTGCAATACTGTAAACTTTGAATAATACCAGGGGACCCATATGAAGTTCACTGCAAGTGCTCCCTGGAGACAGAGCAAAGCCATGACATTACTTCTGAATTGCTCGGTGTGTGCCCATGACAATATCGATGTAGGTGCCGACAGATGGGCAATTCATCCTGCAAGCACAGGATGGAAACGCACAGTGTGGAAGAGTACAGGGTAATGCTGTCTGTCTTTTCTCTTCCTTTTGATTTTCTTTAACATTTCCCTTTCTCTGGCTTACTTTATTGGAAAAAAGTAGCATACAACACACACCACAAACACAATATGTGCCCATGGGGTCTTAATGTCACTGGTAAAGCTTTCAGTCAACAGCAGGCTATTAGTGATTAAGTTGGAGGGTAGAGGGATACCACAGGTTAACACATGGTGGAGATCATAGGGCTGAGATAGAGCTGGACCAGAAATTTCGAGCAGATAAATAACAAAGGGGCCCAAAGGTATATAAGCCAAATATGGGCTGAGCCTACAAAGTATAGTGTATGCTTCATATGTATATAAAAATATCTATGTTGTATATTTTACATGTCTCATCTAGGATGTACATTAAAGTATGTGTATATGCATATATGTGTGTAGTACACATGTATATGCACAGAACATGTTGTATGCAACAGTGTTATTTGTTCAATAAAAATAATGGGTGCCAAAAATTAAGTTTCAGGGGATCAAAAGCTATGCATGAATTTTCACCTGTGCAGGGGTATCAGTGCTCCCAACTCCTGTATTGTCGAAAGGTCACTTGCA
Organism: Condylura cristata; assembly: GCF_000260355.1. NCBI lineage: Eukaryota > Metazoa > Chordata > Mammalia > Eulipotyphla > Talpidae > Condylura > Condylura cristata. The sequence goes on from NW_004567138.1 coordinate 9,119,272, forward strand.
TACTATCACCAACCTGACTCCACCACTGTCACACTCCCCCAGACAGAAACGGTGGCTTGTAGGTGGCCACTGAAATTATCTAAGAGGGATGAAGTCTCCAATTGTTACCAAGAATATCACAGTAAGAGGTCACTGACAAGGAATAGACCCAAAACTTAAAACAACAATGATAAAAATTCTATAAAAGGCACAAAAAGGCAACATTTGCAAACTTTGTTATTGAAAAATAATCTCACAAGACTAGAATAGAAAGGCTTTTCAAATTTACTGAAGCCACTTGATGTTCCCAAAGAATTGAAGCATAGAGGACTTAAGTGTCTTGTCCAAGAATATAAGGTCAAATCAAACAGAATCTAAGTTGCCAAGCTTAGCAGCCAAAAAATTTCAACACAGCAGAATAATGTTTGTGGATTAGAAATAAAATGACACTTGGGCCCTCCCTGCTAGTGTTACAGGGCAGGGAGAGGGACACCACTGAACCCCCAAACCTGCCTGCTCTAAATAGGTTCTGCCATCTGCCGCATCAAAACAAAACATGTAAGACTTTAATGAAAAGGGACTTTAGTACAGTGACTTTAATAAGGAAGATAAAGAATATAACTTCTAAATCAAACACCTGAAGTTACCCATCTCCTCATGGGTAAAAGTCCACCCAAAAGGGATTGGCCCAAAGCAAGGCCTGAAAGCCCGCCACGAGCCTAAAGCGCCTTCTGGCTGGGACCCATAGAAAAGGGTCAGAAATGGCCAGACAAGTCTGGGAGGAAAAGAGCAAAATCAAAATCAAGATTAACACTGCCATAGTCAACCTCCCCATGAGTCTCTCACCCACATCTGTTTTAACCAGTCCAGGGTCAGGAAACAAACCCAATTTCTTTATCACATGCTCGCTGCTCCATGTGGCTTCCTCAAGTCTCCTTCTGGCTCTCCATCCTGCTTCCTTCTTCCTCTGATTCCTTCTCTTTTTCTCCTTTTCTCTCTTTAGATCCACTCTCCTTCTGGGAGGGGCAGGGAACCTGGAACTCCCCCTTTACCTAGGGACCACCCTGTTACAGTGGCACAATGGGTTAAAGCGCAGCACTAGGAAGCTCACTGCAGCAGCTTCAGCATGAGTTTGACCCCCAGCCAGGGAGGTGACCCACATGGTGCAGCAGACCTCTTCTGTTTTGCTTGCTGCTCCCCTCAGCAGTATATCTGGGTCAATCTGCCTTTTCTGCTTCCCACTTTGTCTCTGGTGAATCCTCTCACCCCCCAACACCTATGGACTGTATCCCAGTTGTTATGTGCAAAAGTAAATAAATCTTATAAAACTGTTTTAAAAGGCACATAGACCAGTGGATTCAAACAGAAAACCCAGATATAAACCCACAGGTTTATGGGCAGCTAATCTTTGATAAAGGAGAGAAAAAGATACACTGGAACAAAGAAAGTTTGTTCAACAAATGGTGCTGGGAAAACTGGGACACTACATGCAAAAATATGAAACTAGATCACTACCTTACACCATACACAAAAACCAACTCGAAGTGGATTAAAGACCTAGACATAAGAACAGAAACCATAAAATACCTGTAAGCAAAGATACAGCACCCAACGCAACGATAGTGAAGCAAAGGATAAACAGATGGGACTATATCAAGTTAAAGAGCAAAAGAGATATTACAAAAAACAGACATCCCACTGGTTGGGAAAAATTTTTCTCACACAGAACTAGCAATAAAAGATTGATCACAAAGATATACAAAGAACTGATGAAACTCAACAAAAATAAACAACCCCATCAAAAAATGGGTGGAAGAGCTAAAAAGACACCTCTCCAAAGAAGAAATGCAAGTGGCCAACAAGGATATGAAAAAATGTTCAACATCACTCGTAATAAGGGAGATGCAAATTAAAACCACAATGAGATACCACCTCACCCCAGTGAGAATGGTACATCTTCAAACAACTAGCAACAACAAATGTTGGCGAGGATCTGGAGAAAATGGAACTCTCCTGCACTGCTGGTGGGAATGCAAACTAGTACAACCACTATGGAAAACTGTTTGGAGGTTCCTCAAACTGCTAAACATGGAGCTTCCCTAAGACCCACTCCTAGGTATCTACCCAAAAGACACAAAAACACTGATTCAAAAAGACAGCTGCACCCCCATGTTTATTGCTGCTTTAGTTACAATAGGAAAGACACAGAATCAACCCAAATGTCCAAAGGTAGATGACTAGATTAAAAATCTGTGCATACGGCCCTCCCTGGTGGCGCAGCGGGTTAAAGCACAGCACTGAGAATCTAAAGCCGCCTCCGCATGAGTTCGATTCCCGCCTGCCCCGGAGGTGACCACATGGCTGGCAGACCTCTCCTGACCCGCCCGCTGCTCCCCTCAGCAGTGTACTTCGTCGATCTGCCTGTTCTGTTCCCCACTCTGTCTCTGGTAAAGCCTCTCACCACCCCTGAGCCTCTAGCCTGTACCCCAGTTCTGTATGCACAAATAAATCTTTAAAAAAAAAAAAATCTGTGCATATACAGAATGGAATATTACTCAGCAACCAAAAAAACAAAAACATGCCTTTTGCAGCAACATGGATGGAGCTGGAAGGGATCATGCTCAGTGAAATAAGCAGAAAGAAAAGGAAAAATACAGAATTATTTCACTCATAGCAGGAGTATAAAAGACCAGGGGAGAAAATAATGATAATAATGAACAACTATATACCAGAGACAGGGGAATGGGACAAAAAATGGGGGAGGGGGAGTGGAGAGAAGTTCATGGGATTATGGTGATGGCACATGGATGATTTGATGATGGGAAGCCCATGGGGATTACAACTGAGAATGGAAAAGGTATAAAATGATGTAAAAATAAATAAAATGATGTTTAAATAGTATAACATGATTATGAGCATTCAGCTGTGCAACAATATCATATAACATCATGCCATAACATACTAGAAGTTCAGCAATTTAGTCATATACCTCTCAACATCTCTCCCATACTCCTTGGACATGTGTCCATAGTCATCCCCACTAAAGAACTCCTATCATGAATTTAAGCATTAGAAACATTTTTTTTCTGATGTTTCATGTTTTTATTATTATTATTATTAGTCCAAATCTCTTTGCTTTGCAAATTGAATTCCTTGCCTTAGTTACTTGACTCTTTCCCAAATAACCCTAAACAAAATACTCATATTGGTTTCCTAAAGAACATCCATCTGTCTACCCAGGATCCGTCCTGGTGGCGCAGTGGGTTAAAGCACAGCACTAAGAAGCTAGGACCACTTTCACATGAGTTCAATCCCGCCAGGCCAGGAGGTGATCCAAAAGGCGCAGCAGACCTCTCCTGTCTCACCCACTACTCCCCTCAGAAGTGTATTTCGCCAGTCGGCCTGTTCTGCTCCCCACTCTGACTCTGGTGAATCCTCTCACTGCCCTTGCAACCTCTGGTCTGTTCCCTAGTTCTTATGCACATATAAATAAATCTTTTTTTAAAAAAAATAACATCTGTATACCCAAAGTGGAAAGTAGTTTTAAAGAGTCATAAAAACAAAACACACCTAAAGTATCCTCATATTCTGGACTGGAAAAGGAAGGAAAAATAACTGAGAGATAAGCAGAAAAATTAGAATGTAGAATGAGAATATTTTCAAATATGAAAAATGCATTTAAAGCAGCTTAAATCAAAAGAAAATGAGAGAGATTGCTCAGGAAGTCAAGAGATCACAGAAAGAAAATGACCAGGCTCTGGAAACTTAAACACAAATATCCAGACTGAAGGATTTTCCAAAAATTATAGAGACAGACTTCAATTGGAAAAAGTCAACATTCATCTTTGTTCTTGTACCTCTGAACTGCCTATTATTTGGGTTTCTGACCTGATTAAATAAATTTATACTTAGATCCAGGTTAGCTGAGTCTGAAAGTGGTATACCATTACCACTCATTGGAAAAAGGGCTTAGAAAACTGGGATACATTGATGACCTCCACCAACAAAAAAAAAAAGAGCTTAAAATTCTGGTGAATGGAAGAGAAATCAGAAGTCAGATGCTACCGAGGGGGGTCACATAAACAAAGGAAAATGATATGTCTCTTTTTCATCTTTTGAGAAACCTCCATACTATTTTCCATAGGGCCTGGACCAGTGTACATTCCCACCAAAGGTGCATGAGGGTCTCTTTTATTCTATAACATCACCAGCTCTTGTTTCTGCCTTTTCTATTTTTTTATGGACCATTCTCACAGGAATGTGATAGGATTGCCTTGTGGTTTTAATATGAATTTCCCTGATGATAAGTTAAGGTGAGCATTTTTTCTTATGCCTTTTCCTTATGTGAATTAATTTGTCTTCTGAGAAGTGTCTATTTAGCTCTTCTGCCCATGTTTTGATTGGGTTATTTGTTTTCTTTTTGTGGAGTTGTAAGACAGCAAGCTTGCTGTTTGTGGTACCATGAATAGAACTGAAAGGGATTATGTTAAGTGAAATAAGTCACAAGAAGAAAGACAAGTAATGGATGATTTCACTCATATGTGGAATATAAAGAAGCAAAACAAAGAACAGTCAGAACTATGCCAAACACATCCTAGAAATATGACTAGAGTATTAAGGGTCTTAAAAGAGGAAGCCAGGTAGGAAATATGGACTGTGGTAGAGAACAATGGGTGTCTGGTGGTGGGTGTGGTGTGTTCACAGACATCCAAAGAGATATTCAACTAGTCCCTCACACCATACATAGTGATGCAAGACAATGTTCATCAAATAAAATGTCACAGAACAACAAAGGAAAATAAGTCTTCCCTTGATCACAAGGACATTGGCCAAAGCTCAAAATCAAAGCTAAAGATGCAGTGATGTGGGAAGTCCATTCCAATAAACTTCTGAGAAAAAAAATTTAATCATATATTCACACAAATGGAGACTCCCTTCATTAATTTCATTAGCTACCAAGATGAGTTTCAATGAGCTTTGTTTTGTTTCTTTTTCTCTCTGAAGTATGAACTGTGACATATTTTCTGATGTCGTGTTTTTACTGCAAAGATAGTGCTGTATCCCGCCTGCCATTAGCTGACTATTTTGAGCCCTAGTGCATTAATGGGCATTATGCAACAAAGGTGTAGTAAGAGAACATGGAAATTTTCACTATTTCTCTTAGAAGATTGCCATAGTAAATGGATCCTTTCACTAAAAGTGTAGTCATTAGAAATATGAGATGAGAGAGATATATAATGCCACAAAGTAGTTCAAGGCAAAGGTAAAAATACTTGAATTTTTTTCTAATAATTACTAGAACCATGTATGGAAGATAAAGAGACACAAGAAAAAAAGTGAATTGTCAGATCTGAAAACCCAAGGAGAAAAGAACATTTCTCTGTAAATTCAGCCCTGAAAATTAACCAACCAAAATTTAAGATGCAAGAACCAAGGCCTTTCTAAAACAATATATTATGTGGGAATAGTAGATATATTTAAATACTACTTTCTAGTTCATTATAAGAAAATGGAAACAATTTTCACTTTTGCATGTTTCTACTTCTTATTGATACATACAAATATAAATAATTGTAGTTTATTTCTGCATTTCTCATATGTGTTATCCGTCAATATTCCACATTCCCGCATTACTTTCAGACACATTGCTTTCATTGTTTAACAAAATTCAGTCATTCGGCCCTCCCTGGTGGC
>NW_004567138.1:9127064-9131414 GCF_000260355.1 Condylura cristata
GGGGAGTGCAGGGCACCAGGTATCCAGGTGTCTGCGGGGAGTGGGGGGCATGCCAATGTTCAGGGTGAGTCCCCAGTGCTCTCTGTTGGGAGTGACCAAGTGCGGAGATTTACTGAGGAGCTGGATAAGGGCAGTAATAAATTAGGCCTTGCATCTAAGGGTGATAAGGCAGTAATAAACTGGGTCTTGCATCCAATTAACAGGACCTTGCCTCTGGGATGGGGCTAGATGAAGGTGATAACAAACTGGGCCTCACATCAAGGAACATAGTGATGAGTCACCCTTTTGGAATTTGAGTTTAGAATCTACATATGAGACCCTTCCCGCCTATAGGGCTGGCAGTAGCTGCAAACCCCACTCTGCAGGGCTCGTCTCAGCTGCTGCCTCAGAGCAATGAACTGCTTGCTCAGCCTTTCTGCCTCCCACCTTTCTTTCTTTCGGCTGGTCACAGAAGTTGGGACAAAACACTCTCACCAAACTTGAAGGAGAGTTTAGGACTACAGGTATGGAATCAATAAACATCAAGAATTGGTTCAAATGTGGTATCTAGCTTCATACTACTTTCCAGAGGCCCAGTGTCAGAAGCACCTGTTCACTTTGATTTGGGAGGTGCACGCAAAGCCAAGTTCTAATCTGTCCTTGCCTTTAGTGTGTCTGTTTATCAGGGTCTTCATAAACAACCTGTTGCTTTTTAACACTTTTTTAGCACTTAGATCACTTTATCTTAGTGCGCCCACCTTTCCACCCTTCAGGGTTGGGGGCATGTCAAGAAGATAATGTCCCCATCACTCAGGATCATCACAAAGTCAATATGGATGCAAAACATTAAGATGTAGCGAAGTTCACGGTGATGTGAGTGTGTAGCAAAGTTTGCAACCATTAAGATATCAAACCCAGTATGTTCGTAGTAGCATTCAAAGGGCCAGGTCACTAATCTTTAATAATTAAGGTGTTTTCCTGCCTTGAGATCTGTGATCCAATTGAGGCTTCTAAATTTGAATTTGTAACAAAAGCTTACAGAAAACACTATTTTTTCTTTGTGATGAGAACTCAGCATGTACTCATGAAACAGCTTCCATATATATCCTACAGCATTGTTGTTGTCTTTGGGTAGTTATCACGCTGTATAGCAAATCTCCAGTACTTATTTTCTTATAACTGGAAATTTGTACCTTCAGACCACTTTCCTTCAGTGCTTTTTCTCCCATAACCCCTGCCTTTGAGAACTGTCACAGCATGATAGCCACAGAAAAGGAGGTTGCAGGTTCCCTGTGCCACTCGAGGAAGGATGTTTCTAAGCAGCGAGGAGAAGCTAGACAAGACTGGGAAAAGGACTCAGGGAAGGAAGGGAGAAGAAAGGAAGGAGGGAGGAGGGCGAAAGGGAAGGAGGGAGGAGACAACGGAGGGAGAGGAGGAAGGAGGAGAGAAGACCCGTGAAGACCTGGAGGAGGCACATGTAGCAGAGAGACATGTGAACATGAAGCCACACTTGCTTCTCAGGCTTGAAATTGAGGGACACTGAAAGTGAAATTTGAAAGGGATGGGGCTGAGAATCTCCTGGAGATCAGGATAATGGCAGCCTTTATCTTGACTTCTATTTTGATTTGGCTCCTTTCCTTCCAGACTGGCCTGGCCCCTTCTGCCCTTTTCCTGTGGTTCCCCACCAGAAACTGCATTAGACTTGTGACAGGCTTTTGGCCCTCAATGGCCCTGGTTTGGTCCAACCCTGTTGGGCTAGGCATTTACCCACGAGGAGATGGGTAACCATCTCCAAAGTTTTGGGTAACTCATGAACAAACTATTTTAACTATATTCCTTTCTCCTCTTTTTTCTCTATTGCACACTAACTAAAGTTCTTTTTTGTTGAAGTTCTTATGCACTACGGGTATGTTTTGTCTTTATACCACAGATGGCAAACCCATTTAAAGTGTGCAAGGTTTGCAGATGGCAAACCCATTTAAAGTGTGCAAGGGGACCTGGGGTGCCCCCGCTTCAGGCCACTAAAAGATTCCCAATCCTATCTCTTTTCAAATTTTTTGAAATGATTTAAGGGTAGAAAATAATGGTTTTCCTTCCACCCACCTAGTTCTGCAGTGTGGGCCCTATAAATTACACTAGACAGAGTTACAAATTAGCAAAGACAATTTAATCAGAGAAAAGTAAACAGAAGTATAACACATCCTGGACCCTTGGGAGCACTCTGCTAAGAAATTCAAAGGGGAGATTAGAAGTTGGGATACAAAGCTTTTTAATAATATAGAATACATTTTTCAGAGAAAAGACATGACAAAGGGAAAAACTTTGATCTTATAGGGTGGTGCATTGCTGGGAGGCAAAGAATTGAGGGAGGTGATGGCTGATAAGGGCTTGTGTTAGCAAGGTTTGTTATGGAGATTCCTCGAAGGTCTCTGGGATGATAAGAATCTAGTGTTTCCCATGATTAACTGCTTCCCAGTAGAAAAGGATGGGGAATATCTTTACAAATTTATGTCTTGCTTTTTGGCAAATAAAACAAGGAAGGAAAGTGTTGGTGTTTGTTTTGTTTTGTAATAGTAGTAGTTTCTTCTCAAATGCCTTGGGTTCAAAATAATCCTTATGCCAAAGTTGTACGCACTTTTACATTTTTTTCTCTCAGTGCACCTGTAACAGGCTGGTCCCCAGGAAAGGGGGTGGTTCCAGGTTCCCTGCCCCATACAAAGCAGGGTGGAGCTGAGTGGGGAAGAGGAGAATCTGAAGAGGAAGGAAGCAGGGTGGAGAGCCAGAAGGTGAGCTGAGGAAGGCACAGGGGGGCTGAGAGACATGTGGAGAAGAAGCTCCTGTTCCCTGGTCCTGTACTCTGAAACAGATGTGGGTATGAGACGGTGGGGAGGTTCACTATGGTAGTGATGGAGGAAAGAATGCAGGAGAGGCATCACAAGACTGAGTCACACAAAGGGATGGGCAGAAGGGGCCAACACAGCAGCCACACAGCCATAAAATCATGGCTCCAAAGCCAGGATGCCTGGCACCCAGGTGACATATCCATTCCATGGATATGGAAATGAAGCTCCCTAGGGATTTCTGGTCCTCTCAGATTCTGTTCAAAGACAACAAACCTAGGCTTACAAGGAGTGAGCCCCCCCAAAGAGAAGCTGTCTATATGGACAGTCTCTCCACAAGCACCGGGCAGCAGCTCCTTTGCCCACCTGTGCCCATGCAGGTACTTATTTCCACGCACTCTCTCCCTCTGGAGGGCAGCAGCCTCCTGCCTGCGGGTGACCTGTACCAAGCCGAGACTTAGAGAAGTCCTGACCTCCCTCAGGGCAGGCCGCTCTCCTAAGACTACCCCCTGCAACCATGCAAGTTTCTTTCCCTGCAAAACTGTCCCTTTTGGGGCAGCGCTTCCTGCCCGCTTGTGTCTATGCAGGTGTCTCTTCCTCTCCCGTCTCTTCTTTCTAATAAACTTCCTCTTTAAATATAACTGAGTCTCTGTCTCGTGAAGAATCTAGCCATGGGCTACTGAAAGGGGAGCTCTGGAGAAACGTTTCCCAGAGTGAACCCAAGGACCCCGAACTCAAAAGACGACATCAGTAGCGCTTATCTTGACTTTAATTTCCTTCTTTTCTTCCCAGACTTGTCTGGCCACTTCTGACCCTTTTTTATGGATCCCTGCCTGAAGGTGCTTCAGGCGTGTGGCGGGCTTTCAGGCCTTCCTTATGGGCCATCCCTTTTGGGTGGACTTTTACCCACGAGGGGATGAGTAGCTTTGGGTGTTTGATCTAGAAACTATCTTCTTTGTCTTTTCTGTATTGCACTCTAATTGTATTAAAGTTCCTTTCCATTAAAGGTCTTATATGTTTTGTCTTGATGTGGCAGATGGCAGAACCTATTTAGAGTGGGCAGGTTTGGGGGTTCATGGATGCCCCTTTTAGGATCCTGTTACACTCCTATAAAATCTATCGCCCCATTGTTATACTTGTTCTAAATTCCAGTAGAGTTCAGCATTGAGAAAAATAAGGCACTAACTTTAAAAATCAAAATAAAGTATCTAAAAAAAAAAACCCTAAATCGTGAAAATAAGGCAAAAGAAGGATTCTGTGTTTTTTAGTTCCTTGATGGAGCAAGACAAATTCCACCATGGACTCGTAATGATGTCAGGAAACATCACAGTGTTTGATTTGTCACTTTTTTTGTTGTTGTTGTTCCTACAGAACTGGGGTACACAGGCCAGAGGCTCAGGGGCGGCGAGAGGCTTCACCAGAGACAGAGTGGGGAGCAGAACAGGCAGATCTACAAAGTACACTGCTGAGGGGAGCAGTGGACGTGTCAGGAGAGGTCTGCCGTGCCATGTGGTCACCTCCTGGGCAGGCG
>NW_004567138.1:9131514-9140503 GCF_000260355.1 Condylura cristata
CGCTGCGCCACCAGGGAGGGCCTGATTTGTCACTTTATGTTTAAGAGAGCCAAGATGTTCTGAAGTTACATATTAAGTTGCAGATTTTTGTCTGGTAGAAATACACATTATTTGTTGTCAGTAGAAATAATAATCTCAAAGGTTATGGTTTTATTTCCCTGTAGGACACTCATCAGTTTGAACTCTGATTCGGTTAACTGAAAGTACAACCTTCCTACAGGACTCTATTTTTCTTCTAATTATCTTTTGAACAAGAGTTGTCATCATACTGGATTCCTTGATAAATAAATCTTTGCCACACGTTCAGTCTATATTTTATGAAAGTCAGTATTTGAATTTCCTGAAAACTATACCTCCACAATGAGATTTTTCTTAAAGGTCTTTTCTATGCCCACCACTTACCCAAGTCAGTGTATACATTAGTACCTGATGTGTTATGGTGGCACAGAGACTTAATATACAACAGGCCACTACAATTGCAAATGTAAAGAAGCACATCACCATGTCTCTAGTTTCATGATCACAGATACTCACATCCAGATGTAAAGAAAGTTTGTTTTTTTTTTAATTCTGTTTTGTTTCTTACTGAACTCACTCTTAAACCACAATTCCCTTTCAGTAGCTGAAAACACTTAATCCTTCCACTTCAAGTTAAATATCTTTCTGCTGAAAACAACCTTCAGAAAGTTATTCAGTCTGTTTAAGATTTAAACCCAGTCAACACAAAATTCCTTCACCTTAATAACAAGGCTGTTCTCAAGTCTCAAGTGCCATTCCTCTCCCCTCCTACCTGGGTTGATATAAGATGAAAGAAAAACTCATTTCACTCATTCATGTCAAGAAGACTTTCCTCTCCAGTTCTGTCCTCTGAGATCTCTGGACTCAGCTGATATCATTGCTGATATAAATGCCCATCCCCCAAAATTTTCATAGCATCTTACAGTAAAAGAATTGAGGTCCATTCTTTCTTGTGGTTCCCAGAACTGTTCTGGGCTCCCTGTTTGAACACTAGGGACATTTTCCCACATTTCTACAAGAATTTCTGGATTTCATCTCCTCTGAGCTTAGGTTCTAAGGACACAGCAGGATCAACTTGAGTTTGTTCTTCCTAAACACCCCAAGTCAACTTTGGAAGCCAATTCTTCCAAGAAACACTGGTGGAAGGTAGATTTGGACTTTATATCTTTGAATTTGTTTTGTTTTTTTTTTCTCCAACCCCAATGTACTCATCCCAAGGACAGATCTCATATTCTTTCTCTCTGTCTAGTTCTTTCCTGCCTCAAATTGGGGCAGAACAAACTTCCTACTTTTTTCTTTTATAAAAAAAAAATTATTCTCTCTTATATTCCCTCTGGGTTAACTTAAGATCTTAGCTCTGAACCTCAGCTTTTTAGAATTCAAACATTTATTTTCACTACAAATTATTGATCTTGTAAGATATACAAATGATCCTGCCTGTTTTATTTCAAGTATATTCTAAACAACATATTTTAGAAGGTTAAAAAAATGCAATAAGAAAAAGACACCTTTGCTCTCTGCTGGATTTATTCTTCCCTAAGTTTCATTTGATGGGGGTCATTGGAAAGATAAGACCTATCCTATTCTATCCTATTTCTGCAATGACACACTTAGTATAAGGGAGATTCACCTATCATTTTGAGATTTGATAGAAAAAGGAGCAAGTCCACACGAGGTTATAAGAAACAACATTATTAATAGAAATAAAGACTAGCTACTAACTACTAGTAGCAACAACTAGTGTAGGTTATGATGACTAGCTTGAACACCTTCTTTTATAGTCCTTTTCTTTCTTTATAAAATTTACCTTTTGCTATCTTTTTTCATAACCTGTGTCTTTAATTACAGGTAATTACCTGTGTCTACTTTTTTCTTCTTGTTTCCAGCATTAGACTGGAATCTCAGCAACTCTAGAAAATCCTCATTATAGTTCAAAACCTTGTAATAGCTGTAAAACCTTTGCCTGAGGACCACAGTCCAATAAAAAATAGTATAAAATTAGTAATGTATTAAAATAAGTAATTTTAGAACTTGCTAAATGAAGTATCAAGTATATGAAATTAGTGATCGGTACAACCTAACTCACATCCACATTCAGAATCTCCACGTTCCATAGTCTCAAGTTTATGTAACAAGAGGTGAAAGTTTGTATTCATCAACATTCCAGCTAGCGAAAAAAAGTATATGCTTACTAGAAGGTCATGTCCGAATGGCCTGAATATGTCTAATAACTATGATAAAACAGAGACAGAAAGTTCCCATCAACTTCCATCCTTTTTCTAGAACTTGTCCCATCTCCTTACAATCTAAAATTAATGTCGTTTTCCAAGTACAAAACTGTTCCGCTACCTCCCTCATCCCTAAGACTTCATACAATTTCTGCCTTTGTTATCTGTGATCGCTTCTGCAAGAATCCTTCTATTCCTAAATCATAATCCATAATTCTATTTATTTACAACTTGAATTCATGCATACTGGAGTCAAAAATGTTTACATTTCTGCAATAGAAACAAATTCAGCAGGTAGAATTTCTTATGTTGCTTAAAATTATATTCTCTAGTGAATAGACATTTATAAATTAAGTTTAAGTCCCTAAAAGAAAATTATATATATATATGTGTGTGTGTATGTGTGTGTATATATGTGTGTGTGTGTGCACGTGTGTGTGTGTGAATAGAAATATATTTTATATATTATACACAATACAAGTGTTATAGTACATAGATGATATAATACAAATGTCACCTAAATAATTTGTAAATAAACTATATTTTATGTAAAATACATTGTATGTATTAGACATAATATACTTACATTTAATATATCACATAATATATAGTATACATTTTACACAGTACATATGATATATATATTTTATATATTATACATTTTTACCTAAACTATAGAAAATATAGAAAAATACACATATCTATGTGAAATTTTTGCCATTCATATTTATATATGATATACAAAATATATGTATTTACATACAAATAGGTGATTTCCTTTTAGGACTTCATACTTCATAAGCTTACAACTGTATAAAAAGGTAAAAGTTAATTTTTAAATATATATATTATATACTGTACATTATATTATATATTATGTAATAAAGATATTTATAATAGCATATATAACAACAAAAAAAGTGAAGCTAGAACACAGAGTTGATGTTCTAGGACACTGATCTCTGAAATTATGGCAGCTGGCCATATGCCTTAGAAATAGAGTTAAGGCCTTCCCTGGTGGTTCCACAGGTTAAAACACAGCACTATAAAGCTAGCCTGTAGCTGCTTCAGCAAGAGTTCGGTCCCTGATCAGGGAGGTGACCCACATGGCACAGCAGACCTCTCCTGTCTCACCCACTACTCCCCTCAGCAGTGTACTTCAGTAGATCTGTCTGTTCTGCTCCCTACTCCGTCTCTGGTGAATCCTCTCGCTTCCCGCCACACCACTGGCTGTACCTCAGTTCTGTATGCATAAATAAATATATCTTAAAAAAGAAATACACACATTGACTAAAACTAGGGTCAGGGAAGTAAGGCAGACAATAAAAGTGTTTAAAGCAGTGTTTGTTGTCATGCTGTTCTTTAATAGGTTTCCTACATAAATGATTCTTTATCAAGCACGAGGGGGTAGGATCAATGAGATTCCCCAAAGATCGACAGGCCTGGCATTCTTGCACTTATGAGCTTCTCCCCTACTGAGTGAAAACTGGGCCTAGGCAATGAGTAGAATATGGGAGAAGTGCGATGGCTTAATTTTTGAGGTCAGGTAAAAAAAGTTCCTGCACCATCTACCTTGAATGTTTAGAACACCCTGGGAGATGTGAGCTATGATTTAACTAGCCAAACTACACCGAGACTCACCTACTAGTCTTCCAAGATTTGGGTAGTTTGCTATATAGCAATAGAGAACTATATAGATCAATCATGCATTTCATTGTAAGAAACCTTCTAGATATACTGCATCTCTAAATGCAATTCATTGTAATATCTATTATCACTCCACGTAGCTTCAGCTTACATCCTTTACAATTATTTAGTGAACCACTGTGGTATGCATTTATTCACGCAACTTTCTTTTTATAAATTGCTTCTATGGTTTTTACAATGGTGGATTAGCATTAGAAGTATAAGCAAATGGTTCTGTCAATGAAAGTGGAGTAATTATTGATTTGTGAATTAAATAGAGAGAGTACCCACAGCTGACTTAGTCCTTGGAAAGTGATGTAGGATGATTTATGTGGGTTGGCAAGTTTCAGAAATACAAGTGATTAAATATGGCGGGAAGGAAGAGATGGTAAGCAGGAGATAACAGGAAGTAACCTAACCTTGCCTTCTCTGAAAATAGTCTGAAATTTAACCTGGAAGTATTGAGATTGAAAGAGTGTCAACCCAAATAATAGCAAGTTTGCATATTAAAAGGGTGACTCTGGGAGATTTTTACACCAAAATGATAGATTCGTCACATGCTACAAGGTCCCTGTCCCAACTTCAAAACAAAGGCAAGAGGTAATACTATTGCAACTGATTTCATAGAAAACAAGGAGAAGCATTCTAAAGGATTCTCAGATTGTCGCCAATTCCCTACCCCAAGTAGTGCTGCAATAAGTATCTTCAGATATAGACAGAAATATGGACATACACGTGTATATGCAAATTAAAAGTAAATATCAGAAAGTATATATGCACCTTCTTAAGAACCAAAGCATATCTTTTTATTTCATCAAACCAAGGAAATTCTAATGCTAAAACCCACTGTTATTCATCTCTAGGGAAATGCAATATAAGTTATTCTTCATGCTTCCAATCCACCAACCCTTCCCTACCCCCGAAACTCTCTGGCTATTATACAAACCCTGTAATAATTATTTTCATCAGTCCACATTAGCCACCCACTAGAAACACACATGCCACAGTGGCCATGTCTTTCCCCACCTATGGCCCTGTTCCTCTCACCTACTATCACAGATTGGAATATGCAGGAAAGTCATCCACAAGTGAGACAGACGCAGAATGAGAAAGATGTTTTGGGAAGCACAGTTAACAAATTGGACTTCTGTCTAGAGCATCATAGTACACATTCCCTTTTTCGATATTTATCTATTAGTAAGGTATATATGAAAACACATGCCTTATTTTTTATAAAAACAAGTGCTGGGCTCTCCCTGGTGGCACAATGGGTTAAAGCACCGCATCATGAAGTTCTCCAAAGCCACAGCAGCATGTTCGGACCCTGGCCAGGGAGCTGACCCACATGGCGCGGCAGACCTCTCCTGACTAGCCCACTGCTCCCCTCAGCAGTGTACTTCATCTGCCTGTTCTGCTCCCCACTCTGTCTCTGGTGAATCACACACACACACACACCACTGGCCTGTACCCCAGTTCTATAAGCATAAATAAATAAATATTTTTTTAAAAGTACCAATAGCATTCTATGGTTTTCTTTCTAAAAGAAAGAAAGTAGACTGCTTGGTGAACATCAGAATCCAAACATCTACATGGAGACCTGATCTAGGTAGGAATTGGCAAACTAGACCACAGCTGGCCCCTGACCTATATTTTGGGGAAAGAAATTAGTTTAGAATTCAGCCATAAAAATTCCTTTAGGTACTGTCTCTGGCTACTTCATACTATAATAGCAGAGTTAAGGAATTGCAGCCCAGATTGTGTGCCTCTACCTAGAAAATAAAAACTCATTTTCCAAAGCTTGACATTATCACAACTTTTTAAACTTGGTGAAACAAATGTTAAATCACTCATTATGATAATCATTCAATATCTGATAATACAAATGTGGTTTCACTATTTACCTAGTGACTAGTTGACCCTCAAGTAGGTAGACCTATATATTCCCATTTCACATAAGTATTTTATACCTGATGATGTTACATAAAAAAGAATATAACATAATATAGTAAAAAGAACAGAGGAGTCAATGATATATACCTGGATTTATACTTTAGCTTTATCACTTCTAGCCTGAAGAGCCTAAGGAACTCTTTCACTTCACAGAGTTTCAATTTCCTTATCTATAGGAGGATGATAATTTTTAAAATATTTTATATTACAAAATTCATAACAATATAGGGGATAAGTTTGATTTAACAGTTTATTAAGCCATAAAATGTTATGAGTAAAATGTATAGTTAAAGCATTTTAATCACTTGATTGAAATGAGGACTTTGACATCATATACAAAACAACAAATTACTAATCTTCATCACACCACCATCTATTAGCTGAGCAATAAAATATTGTTAGAAAGCTTGAGATAGTTTATAATTTGTCATTGTGTGTGTGCGAGAGAGAGACACATCCATTTGCTCTACAGGACACTAATATCCTAAATTTGAAAAACTTCCAGTTGTAAATTGAAAATCAAATGACAAAAATTAAAAGAGAAAATGAGTTATCAGCATGGTGAGTTGAATATCATCCCCCTCAAAATATTCTATATCCTAGTCACTTGAATATGTGCATGTGGCCTCATTTGGAAAAGTTTTTGCAGATATCATTAAATAAAATATCTCAAAATGGACCATTAAAGATTTTGTGCAGACTCCAAATCCAGTTACAGATGTCCTCACAACACTGAAGTAGACTCAGGTTAGAGACACAGAAATAAAAGGGAGGTAGAGATGAGTTAGACTACCAAACTCAAGCAACACTGGGGTCCCCAGAAACTGGAAGGACTCTCTCCTATATTCTCCAGAAAAGATGACCTGTTGACACCCTGACTTCAGACTTCCAGAACACATTTCTGTTGTTTTAACTCATTATTGTGGTATTGCCATGGCAGGCCCAGAAGTATAATAAATTTTGATTTTGTTTTATTTAAAATGTTAGACAAAAATGTGAGAGAGTTACATTAAAAAGTGTTCCCTGGTGGTGCAGCAGGTTAAAGCACAGCACTAAGAGCCTAAAACCACTTCAGCATGAGTTCGATCCCAGAGGTGACCCACATGGCACAGCAGACCTCTCCTGACCCGCCCACTGCTCCCCTCAGCAGGGTACTCCATCAGTCAGTCTTTTCTGCTCCCCACTCTGTCTCTGGTGAATCCCCTCACCGCCCCTGCACCTCTGGCCTGTATCCCAGTTCTGTATGTAGAAATAAATAAATCTTTACAACAAACAAACAAAAAGTGTTAGGAGAAGCACTTACACAGGTAGGAATGTTATCCATGTGACAAGGTTTTTCTTACCTCAGATAATTCTGCCTCAGCGCAGTCTAAACCAAGAGACTGTGATTGAAGATATATAATTAGGATGAGTGGGTACTTAGAAAAAGAAAAGAAATATTAAAATGAAGACCTGCAAAGAGTTTTAAAATAAGAAATAAAGTCATATGCCTTTGATCAAGAGAAGAAAGGGGGGAATGCCCATTCATGATTGAGATTTATGCACTAACAATAGGCAAGTTTTGACTTGATAAGTCTGTTTTTAGAAATTGAAAAGGATTCTTCAAACAAATGTACAATTTGAAGTATAAAAGTAAAAGCTTTGGCACAGTTGTACAATGAAGAATTTTTTTTTTTTCGTTCAGCCATGTAAAATATAAGCAAGTGTTTTGGCAGGGAAAATTAACCATCCAAATCCAAATGAACAGTGAGCTTGAGGATTTAAAGTCATATTCAAAACAACAAATTTTATTTGAAACCAGCTGCAGAGACAAAACAGTGAAGCATTGACCTTGTGAAGGTAGTGATGTCTGAAGACAATATTCAAAAGAAATAAACAGAAGAAAATTCCCCATCTGTTACCCCGTGGTTAGCAGTGCTTAGCTTATTTGACCTCAAATAATGCAGGCCTTACAACTTTCTTCTATGTGCTACTTTATGGAAGAAAAAGGCAAGCAAAACACAACCTCTAGCCAGGTACCAAAGGGAAGATTCTGGAAAGTGAACAGAAAAAAGTTAGCAGGGTTGATTTAACAAAGGTCTTTGAGGTTACAAAAAAAGAAATTACGGTTAGACAGTGACTTAACCAGCGACGTCTTTGCTTATAGAGGAAAGACACTTCTTAGATTAAAAAAAAGAAAAAGAAAAAGAAAATTACTTACAAAAAAATGAATATAAAAGTGGATTCATTGACTTAAATCTCTATCCCCTTTTCCAGTCACAGTTAAAGATGGGTGGGTGATGGGAGTGGAAAAGGCAGAAAGGAGAGAATAACATCTATAACTGAATATCTAAGCATGTGGCTTTATCCTGTTATTCATAAATGAAGGAGAGAGAAATGTCATATAACTGGAAATATAATTTCTTGAGGGGCAAAGTGAAATATTAAAAGATTTTCCCATTGCAAATAAGGCAATTAAAACTATTCAATTTGACAAAGCACTGGACCCAGCTGAATTACACCATAATTCATGAAGAAAAAAAAATAGTAGCAAGGGAAATAGAGAAGCCTTTGGCAAAACTCTTTGATAGCTCAATAAGAAAAGAATAAAGGGAACAATCACATTTGAGTCACTAATAAGCATTCTTAGATTTAGCAAAAGAAAATCATTAAAAGAACTAGTTTTCCCAACTTCAATTATTAAGCACAAGAATAAAGATTCGCTCAAATCTATGCATTGGTAATTTACCTAAGAGAATTACTTCTGAATTTAGGATTTAAAATTTATTTTTATTCAAATTTTGGGAAATCGCTCACCATTTTACTAGCATGTCACCTAGGAATAATAAAAGCTCACTAGTGAACAAAGCACCTTAAACTATCCTGGAACCAACATGAAGAACACGATATTTTACAAGTTGACAAAAAAAAAATTAGCTAGTAAAATATTGCTTTACAACTTCATTTCTTTTTACAGAAAGATCTGGTTTTTTTTTCTTTTTACAGATACATCTCATAACTATTAATGCAGCTAGCACATTTCTTTTTAAAGATTTATTTATTTATTCATATAGAACTGGGGTACAGGCCAGAGATGCAGAGGGTGAGAGGATTCACCAGAGACAGAG
>NW_004567138.1:9140603-9142272 GCF_000260355.1 Condylura cristata
TTTTTTTTATAGTTTGACCCAAGCAAGAATAGAGGTGTGTTAATACCATTAGATTAATCTCATTGGCACCACAACCACCAGACACACAATTTCAATAGCTTAACTATAATAAGGATTTCTTTCTCCATACACATTCTAATCTAGTACTGGATGACTCTCCAGAACAACAGCCTTCCATGTAGGAACTCAGAGGTCTAAGAAAATAGTGGTGCCCCATTTTTCTAGACTTTGGTGAGTGGAATACGCAGTCTTCAGTTGCTGAGCCAACAAGAAAGAGACCTGGATGTTCCACCTTCAGCAGTTCAATCGTTTAGCCCTGAATTAAAGGACATCACTTTCCACTTCCATTCATTGGACAAATCAAATTTTATGACCCCAAGTAACTGGAAGGTAGGAGGGAAATATTGATGAGTAAATGGATATAAGGGGTATCACTTTATCACAATAAAATCAGGGAGGTAGAAGACGAAGGCAATTAATCTAAGGTTAAAAAAATAGACATTTCTCGAAGGCATGTCTACTAGGGGGTCTATAATAATACTAGTTGAACAATGGTAATTGCTGATACTTACTGAACGCTTGTTTTATCTCACATTCTGTTTGTCTGTTTTATTATATTAATTCATTGATTTTTCCAATAATGATGTGACAAAACATTATTCACATATTTTCAGTATGTGGATTTTTAATGAAAATATGTAAAATAATAGAAGAGCAAATTGAATAAAATTATACATTTAGCAAGAGGCTAAGCAAAGATTTGAAGTCAAGTAATCTCTGGTAGGTGAGCTTATTCACTTGATCATAGATGACCGGGTGGAAGAGCAGTGATTGTTAATTAAATTAATTTGTTAGGGTTTTCTTCTTCTATGTGGTTTTGTATCACCTAGACTTTAGGGGTGCCTCTTCTTTCTAACATGGAAATGATGAGCTCTTCGAGAGCATGAATATGTGACTATAGCATTCTTCTGGGAATTTTTAGTACATTTTTAGCAAACCAAGGGTAGCCAAATGAAGTCAACCTGGCACAATCGGATCTGTCTGCATAAAAGCAAGTGTATGAGCTGGCTGGGTTAAAGACCTGCAGTATCAAATCGACCAGATACTTTAATGTAGAAGTCAAAAGAGCTAGAAGAAAAAGGTGTTTGATGGGTCCTCCCTTCAAGTCAGAACTGTCCTGAAAATAGTGTGATCTGCTGTGAGCCATTAGGTGAGTTACCCAAAGGTGGATGACCCTCTACAAAGAGAAAAAGTGTGGGGCTAACACCTGTACAACCTCTTCTTCCACGGAAAGAGTCAATGGACCTTTGATTTTCTTATTCAAAGTCAAGATCATGTTCACAGACTGTCTATGAACAACTAATACGATATTATCTATTTCAAGTACTTTACCAAAAACTTCAGTGAATGGTTAAAGCTGCTCAACAAAATCACATAAAACTTCTTTCTTTTTACATTTTAAAAATCTCATGTGAAAGAGTAGAGGAATGGATTTTGTCTCTTGAATGGAGACATTCAAGTGCATGTGTAATACCTTAACATTTATTATCAAGAATCACTCAAAACAGGGCCCTCCCTGGTGGTGCAGAGGGTTAAAGCACTGCACTAAGAAGCTTAAGCCACTTCCGCATGAGTTTGATCCCCGCCTGCCCTGGAGGTGACCACATGG
>NW_004567138.1:9142372-9150978 GCF_000260355.1 Condylura cristata
CATGTTGTTGCAAATGTCTGGGTCTCATATATTTTTTGTAACTGATAGCTTATTTACTCATATGGTACTTCCATTTTCCATTTTTGAGAAATTTCCATACTATTATTCACAACTGATGCACAAATTTACATTTCCACCAGCAATGTATGAGCATTCCTTTTTTCCAAATTTCCATCTATACTTATCTGCTATCTAGTTTTATATAGCCATTTACTTGGGTATGGAGTGGCCTCTCAATTATCAGCTCATTCTCTAATAATATGAAATGATGAACATCCTCTTGTGAACATGGTAACCATCTATATGCGTGTCTTCTTTGGAGAAGTGTCTACTCAGTCCATCTTTTAATTGGATTATTGGGGGGTTTATTGTTTTTGAGTTTTGTAAATTTCTCATAAATTTTGAATATTAACTCCTTGTCTGATAAATGACTTGCAAGTATATTCTCCCAGTCAATGTGTTATCTTTTTGTTTTATTTTTTAAAGATTTATTTTCATTTATTTATGCATGTAAGAACTAGGGTATAGGCCAGAGGTGCAAGGGGTAAGAGTATTCACCAAAGATAGACTAAGAAGCAAAACAAGCATATCTAATTACATACACTGCTGAGGGGAGCAGTGGGCAAGATAGGAAATGTCTGCTATAACATGTGGGTCACCTCCCTGGCTGGAGACAGAACTCATGCTGCTGAGGCTGCAGACAGCTTGACAGCACAGAGACTTTAACCCCATGCCACCAGGGAGGCCCTAGCTTTTTGTTTTAATGAGTCTCTGCCACTATGCATTATCTTTTTAGTTTGAAATATTTCTATTTACTTCCTTTTGCTTTTTTGCCTTTTACTATTGGAGGTATATCCACAAAGGCATTACAGAAGAAAATACTAAGGAACTTATTACCTATGTATTCTACGTCTTTTATGGTTTCACACATTCAAGTCTTTAGTTAATTTTGAGTTAACTTATATGTGTGCAGAACAGAATCACCTAGTTTCCTTTCTTGCTTGTGCTTGGCTAGTTTTCTGAAGATCATATATTAACAAGATTTTCCTATTCCCATTGTATGCTTTTAGTTTTTAGCAATGAATCAGTTGTGCAGATATGCGCAGTTTTATTTCTAGACCCCCCAGTTCTGTTACACAGATTGTCTGTTCCTGTTACTCTAATACTATGCTATGTTGATTACTATCACTATGTAATACAGTTTGAAGTCATGAAGTGTGCTATTTCCATTTCAGTTCCTTTTCTTCAAGATTGTTTTCAGTTAGTCATGGTCTTTTGTATTTCCAAGTAAATTTTATGATTCTTATGTATTTCTGGGAAGACTGCTGTTGGTATTGTTATAGGGACTGCATTAAATCTGTTTATGGCGGTAAGTAAAATACCCACTTTAATAATGGTAATTATTCCACTCCATGGGCATGGATAGGATATTTTTCTTTTTTTTCTTTTCTTTTTTTGCTCTCTCTTCAATTTATTTCACTGTATCATAAGGTTTAAAATGTCTAAATTTTTTCACTTTCTTGGAAAAATGGATTCCTACTTATTTTACTCTTTGTTGCAAGTGTTAATGAGATGTTTGACTTAATTTCTATTTCTAATGAGACTAGATAATATCGATAAGCTTCTAACTTTAAAATTAGACTGTGCACATGTGAAAACACTGTTAGTAGGAACAATGTTTTGGAGACTTCTCCTTTAGAAACAACTTGGTGATAAAAGATATCATCATATTTAACAATGATCTGAAAGATTTGATTAGGCTCATTCTGGGAAGCCCATGACACTAAACACATTTGGAGAAAGGGCAATAGCAAGTAACGAATATTTCAATTACATTTTCCTTCTGTTCTCCAAAGACCACTTTATTCTTTTGGGAAATATACTATGATCAAATCAAGAAATAATGTATCACCCAAGTTGCCATAATATCTTCTCATATAAGACTTATATAAAACCTCACTTGCACATATATTAGATATCTGCTTCTGAATTATATATATGCCTGTTATATGTGCATATATTATTCAAAAACATATATATATATATTGCATATCTATAAAGGTTTAATACATTATCAAATAGTAAGAGGTTATTCTTATATAGAAAATTATTATGGACATTTTTAGTAGGAAAGTTGTCTTAACTTCTATTAAGAAATTATAAGTCAGTGCAAACGCAGTTCCTACCTGAATGTTGAACTATAATCTTAAAAATTAATGGAGCTATTGATCAAATTCAAATAGCTATCTTTTTTTCTCTACCAGGATAGAAAAATCACAACTTAAGACTTACCTCCCCATCTCCCTTAAGACTTAAAGCTCTGCCAACATTGATTTAATCTGCCCTTTGCTAACTGCATTAATATATTGACATTTTAAATCTAGGAGAAAAAGAACAACTGAGTTGATTTGCGAAGATGCCACATGAGCAAGAAAAATGAGCATCCCTGGTCCTCTTCTCTCTCCCTCTGCCTTGTCACATTTTTCTTCAGATGCAGGTAGACCCCGTAGTTGGAGGTTTCCTGGCCTGGAATTTTCTCTATAACCCACTCCAAGATCCACCAAGCCAGATTTGTAGGGTGACAAAGTATTCTCTGCCACTGATCTGCAGTACCTCTGTAAGCCTTCCCTTAAAGGGTGCCAGTTGTGTGAGATCTTTCTTTGGGTCGCTAAAACTGTCATCCCTGGAACTATAAAGATGTCTCCTACACATTATTATGAAAAACCTGACCTACTAATACACTCAATGTAATAGTAATTGAGTCACCTCCTTCCAAGAGAATGATTGTCATTTAGAATTGCAGAAATAATTGTCATTTAGGCTGTAATCAACTCAAGGTACACTCAGCTGGCTATATTACTCATAGAACCTCTTTCAAGGTCTTAAAACAGCTTAGGTAGGCACTATTCACTCTTTCTAAAATTGAAGAAGCTAAGTTCCAGAGAATTTAAGAGGTTCAAGAACCAATGATAGCACTGAGATTCTAAAGTAAACTTGACTCCAAAAGTGAGCTCTTAAACTACGTTTTTAATAAAGAACATTTTCTACTAAATTTTCTTGGTTGGGCCCTCCCTGATGGCTCAACTGGTTCAAGTACAGTACTGTAAAACTACCCCCAGCCACTGCAGCATGAGCTCATGAGTTTCAATCCCCAGACAGAGAGGTGACGCGCATTGCACAGCAGACCTCTCCTGTCTCACCCACTGCCCCCACTCAGCAGTGTATTTTAGTCAATCAGCCTGTCATGCTCTCCACTCTGTCTCTGATAAATCTCTAACACCAGGCACCTCTGGCCTATACCCCAGAGGTATTGTTTATTTGCAGAAACAAATAATTTTTTTAAAAAATAAATATTCTTAGGTATAATACAAATTCAAAGACTGTTCAGTGAGATTTTCTTACCTTTACTGATTTTTTTTCTTGGTTCTTTTGACATTGTTTGATGTGCAGGAAGGATCACAAATAACAAGTACATTACCCAAGATCACCCTCTAGTTAAATGTCAGTCCTTCCTGACCTTAGTACACTAGATAACAGAACAAGATGGGAAGGCAATATTTCTGTCTTCGCTGTGAATTATGAAATACAAATTGTTTTTTAAAAATCACTTATAAAAATTAAATGACATATCAAAGTCATTTCTATTAAGTTAGGTGTTATCAAAGGCAGAGCATAAAATAGTGCACAGGGACCATTTCTCTTCAGGGTCCCACATGTATTATTCTCTGTTCTCAGCAGAAGTTTCTGAGTTGTCAGACAGACCCTGGAGTTGGTTATACCTTATAACAATCAAGTAGCAGATAGTACACTGCCTTCCACTAAAAGTGTTTTGTGTTGAGTCTCTCACTTGTTTCAAGGTTCCTAAAAGAGGGTTCTCAGATTCAAGAAGGTATCTATTTTGTAAACATTTTAATAGAGCTCTATAAAATCTCAGCGAAAGAATGCTAAATGTTATCTTAAGATCTTAGGGAAAAAATGAATTAAAAAAGAAAGGGGGGTTATTATCAGACTCTTTATGGTAATATCTTTCATATTTTTAATTGCTGAATGAAAAGAAAAAGAATACACATGAAAATGCATGTTTAGAAAATTAGGAATATATTTCAACAGCCTTCTATCAGGTACCGTATGACCTACAATGGATGATGGGTAAAGACTGGCCTCAGGAAGCCCATCTATCAGTCCCAGGGTAGGGTTAGTGTGGTTGAGAAGCCACTATGTAGTCATTGCTGTGTCAAGTACCTTAAAAAATTCACCTCATTCCATGTTCACACATTGTGAAGGAACAAAAGTCTCATTTGATAGATGAGGAAATCGAAGTTCAAAGGAATCCAATCAGCTGATCTAGAGGCATGAGCATGTGAGAGACCAGAACACAGACATCCTACTTTATTAATCTGTGAGCTCAACCTTAGTCATCATTCATTGAGTACTTCCAGGGATTTGAGTTATTCAAATAAGTTGCCTAAATCATTCCCTGAACAATAACAACTGTACATGTGTATGTGTGTTAATATATGTTTACTTCATGTATGTAATATATAAAGAGACTTAAATATAGTATGAAAATACATATTACAAATGTTCTGTATATTGTTTTACTATGGTGATTATATATACAATTAATTTTGTACATATATTCATGATTTAATATAATTAAGTATATGAATAAATGATGTAATCAAAACAGCTTTATTATTTATGTACCTAACATTATTGCCACCAGGAAGTTCCTTTGTTCTTTGTCTTGAACAGCAAAGTAGAACAGAAGAGCATGGCTTAGGTGAATCATGACGGCCACCTCAAACATAGCTAGAGTTTAAGCAGAGGGTTTTTGTTTTTTTTTTGTTTTTTTTTTTTTAAAGATTTATTTATTTTATGCATACAGAACTGGGGTACAGGCCAGAGGCTCAGGGGCGGTGAGAGGTTTCACCAGAGACAGCGTGGGGAACAGAACAGGCAGATCTACGAAGTGCACTGCTGAGGGGAGCAGCGGGCAGGTCTGCCACGCCATGTGGTCACCTCCTGGGTAGGCGGGAATCGAACTCATGCGGATGCGGCTTTAGATTCTCAGTGCTGTGCTTTAACCCGCTGCGCCACCAGGGAGGGCCTAAGCAGAGGGTTTTAAGTATAACAGTAGAAAAGAAGGAGAGGGGAGCCCTTGCAATGGAAGGCTTATAGAGCAAGATTTCATACAAAAGAAGCTAGATTTGGTACCATAGGCTGAATCCTAGAGCCCAAAGATGATCACATCTTATTCACTTGGAATTTGTGATTATCTTGTTTTACAGGAAAATGTACATTGAAATTATATTTACTTTGAAAATGTAATTAAAATTACAGAACTTCAGTTAGAGAAATTATTGCAGATTGCACAGGTAAATCCAATCTAATCATCTGAATCTTTAAAAGCAAAAAAAAAAAAAGTATTTTCTAGTTAGAAGCATAAAAGTGGTAGAAAAAATGAAAGTCCAAGAGATTCCAAGCATGTGAAGGATTTGAAAATTGTAAATGTAATTTTAGAGTGTCTGAATCTACTTAAGCTTCAGGAAGGAATGATGATGTTTGCTAATTTCACCTAATTAGCAGACAGATCTAGAAGAGTTGAGAGCTAGCTTCCTTAGAACAAAAATTAAATTATCACACAGAATTACAGTAATAGCAATGGTTACATCAAAATTCACAACTGACAATGCTGACTTCAAAAAAAATGTTCAAGTGAATGAGTGCTTTGTCGTTTAGGAATTATTTCAAGGACATTTAATGCAATACACAATTGTTCTATGAAAGAGATATGCTATGATCCCAAGTTTGCAACTGAGAAAAAAAGAAAATGAGACACAAAGAGGTTGTTACTTGTCCAGTGTCACACTGTTAGTGCATAATGGATGTGGTTTTGATCAAGGATCCTAACTGCTGACCCCTTAATATTTCTATAGTATCAATCTGTGACCCTGAGGACAGACTTGAGGAGATTGTCTTAAAAATAAAATTAAAATGTACTTTATAAAGGGAAACTTGTTCTTAGGTAGAAAACATGAACTCTGCATAAAAATGGCCTCATTCACTGAACGCCAGCTGGGTAGGATTTTGGGGAACATTCCATATTTTTCAGCATTGTTTATAACTCTAGGGTCATAAAACAATTTTAGTTTTAGCATCCAGTACTCATTAAAAAAATTTGTATAAGAGCCCTCCCTGGTGGTGTACTTCAGCATGAGTTCGATCCCCACCCCGGAGGTGACCCACATGGTGCAGCAGACCTCTCCTGACATGCCTACTGCTCCCCTCAGCAGTCTATTTGTCAGTCTACTTATTCTGCTCCCCACTGTCTCTGGTGAATCCTCTCACAGCCTCTGCACCTCTGGCCTGTACCCCAGTTCTGTATGCATCAATAAATAAACCCTTAAAAAATTCTTAAATATATGCCTCTTAATAGTGAGACATAATATATAAATATGTATGTGTGTGTGTGTACACGTAATAAAAATAAAAGATATTGAAAGAATTGGTGTTCTTTTTTGAAATCTTGGTCCTCCTTCCATTTTGCACACATGGAGCACAGCCAGCATCTCCCTGGGGACTGTGACTCTGAAGTTCACAGCAGTCACACACTTCCAAGTAAGATCACTGGCAGCAGCTGCTTCTCCAACAGTGTTTATCCTTTCCTGGGGCTCCTTGCTCAGAGTAAGAAATGGTATGGACAGATGAAAAAGTGCTACCATGGCATTTCTGAAAGGTACTGCACTGCAGCAGATAGAAAACAACTAATCCATTGGAGACAACTCTCCAGAGAAAATGATAACTCCCAGCCCCAGAAAACAGGGAGCATTATGAAAGCAAGGCTAGAGAAACTCCCATGGCCAAATAAACAGTGACATATGATACATGTGTTCTCTGGGCTTTTGCTCGACAGAAATGGAATAATTTGTTATTCCCAGTTGCTATCTCAGTAACTGATATAAATGAAGGGAAGTACAGTGATGGAGATTTCTAGAAAACATAATTGGGTTGGATACTTGGTCAATGGGGCAGACTACAGAGCAAGGTCACAGTACATGGGAGGAAAATTTAAGTCAAAAAGAGTTATTTCTAGTTTGTCAACCTACCCTGGTCATCCAACCTTTCCTGTTTTTTAAATAACTCCCTGCTTTAGTTTTCATCAAACTTTTTGTCTGATGAAAACTTTCTTGTCTAAATTCACACCCTTCGAAACTAATAAAGAGTCAAAAAGCTACTGTCGATATAATACTTAATGGCTAAAAAAAGCTGGAAAAAAATCCCTTTAAGATCATTAACAAGAAAATTATGTCTACTGTCACCACTTCTGTTTTAACAGTAGAGAGGTTAGCTAGAGCACTTAGATAACAACAGGAAATACGAGGAATCCAGGTTAGAAAAGAAGCCGAATTATCATTATTCACAGGTAACATGATACTATATACAGAAAAGAGGGAGGTTATAAAATCAAAAATCCTGTCGTGTTTTTACATATAAACAATGAATATGATGAATAGGAAATTCAGAAAATACTTCCAAGCACAATCACTTCAGAAAGAACACCTATGAATTAATTTAACCAAAGAGGTCAAGGACTCATACAGGGAAAAACACAAGGAATTATTAAAGTACTTAGAGCTTGATTTAAGGATATAGAAACATATTCTATGCTCATTAGATGGAGAAAATCAATATAGTCAAAATGACCATTTTATCAAACATGACATATAAATTTGATATAATCCTCATCAAAATACCAATGATGATTTTTATTAAAAAAGAAAAAAACACTAAAATTTATATGGTACCACAAAAGGCTTAAAATAGCAAAAACATTCCTGAGATAAAAGGAAAGAATTGTAATATCATGTTACCTGCCTTTAAACTATACCATAAATCAACAGTAACTAAAACAATGTGGTACTGGCATAAAAATAGACACACAGATGAATGGAAGAGAATTTAAAGCCCCAAATAAACACAAACATATAACTCAAAAGAGTTATGATCATATAATGGGGAGAGAAGTGTCTCTTTAATAAATGGTATTGGGGCAAACTGGAGAGTCACATGTAAAAGAATAAAGTTGAATCATTAACTCCATACTCACAATTAATGCCAAAGTGGATTACAGATGTGTGTGTATTTATATGTGTGTGTGTGTGTACGCACACACACACATATATAAAGATGCAGATGTATATCAAAGATGTAGATGTGTGTATTAAATATTATATAAATTAAAGATGCATACTTATATAGATGCAAAAGTTAGGGGTGTATATGTATACATATATAACATGCACATATGCATATGTCTATTTGTGTGTGTGTGTGTATACAAAAGATATATATAGTCTTAAATAGAATGAAATACTATACTATACTACAGAGTCATAGTAAAGCAGTATGGTAACGGAATATGTAGTACTAGACTTATAAGGGCAACTAAAAGCTGTTCCAGGCCCTCCCTGGTGGCGCAGAGGGTTAAAGCACAACACAGAAGCATATGCCACTTCCGCATGAGTTCAATTCCCGCCTGCCCCGGAGGTGACCACATGGCATGGCAGACCTCTCCTGACCCGCCCGCTGCTCCTCTCAGCAGT
>NW_004567138.1:9151078-9163193 GCF_000260355.1 Condylura cristata
GGATAAATAAATAAATCTTTAAAAAAAAAAAAAAAAAGCTGTTCCAAGCATTCAGAACTCCATATGAGTGGTTACTGTCCACTTCAGAGCCATAGTCCTTGAGGCAGTACTGACTATGCTCACTATATGCAGAGTTGAAGGAAGACCAAGGTTTCACAAAGGAAAGCCATATCTGTTCTTCCTACATCCTTTGCTATTATTCTTAACCAGTATATACAAGCCCTTCACTACTATCTTGCTGGTGGCTGTCCAATTATCCCAGAACCATTTAATAAAGAAACTTTGCTTCATTATACTTAATCCTGTTGCTACATGTCTTTGTTGAAGCACATCTAGGCTGCTCCCATGTCCTATGTATTATATTTACTGTTATGAATAGTGGAGAACATATGGAGTTTTTGCTGATGCACACTCTGTGGCTATATGCTCAATGGCTATGTCCTACAATATATCCTTTTTTTTTTTTTTGTAAGGTAAATTCAAATTGCTCATCTTAATGGCTTCTTCCATTCATATTCCCACCAACAACTTATAATAAGGTCCCATTTTCTTTGAATCTTTTCCAACATTTGATGTTGGGAGTCTTTTTAATAAGTGCCCCTGTCAGGCGCAAGATGGTATCTTATTGCAGTTTTAATCTACACCTCTCTAGTTAGGAGTGACAATGAACATTTTTTCATACATCTTTTGGCCTTCTGGATATTCTTTTTAGTGAACTGTCTATTCATATCTACTGCCCATTTGCTGAGTTCCTTGAGGGTTTTTAATTTAGATTTATTTATGTTTTTGCATAGAAGAACTGTAAGTAGGCTAGAGGTGTGGGGTCAGGGGTGGTGAGAGGATTTACCAGAGACACAGCAGGAAGCAGAACAGGCAAATTTATTGAAATACACTGCTGAGGGGAGCAGCAGGTGAGACAGGAGAGGTCTGCTGCAACTTATGTGGGTCAGCTCTTTAGCTGGGGGTCTATAGGGATTGAACCCCCACAAGTATCTTTATTGTTGATTCTGTGGAATATACTGCCTATGTTTTCTTCCATGATTTTTATTGTTGCAGGTCTTATATCTAAATCTTTAATCCATTTGGAATTTAATTTTGTGCCCAGTATTAGTGAGCTTCATTCTTTTATATGTGACTCTCCAATTGTCAGCACCATTTTAACAAGACATCTTATGTTCATTTTATGGTGATGGATGTTTTATCATAAATTACGCTGCTGGTATATGCATAGGTTTATGTCTGGACTTTCAATTCTGTTCCACTGTTTCATGTATCCATTTTTGTGCCAATATATTATTTTTCATACTGTTGCTTTAAAGTTTGCAGTCATCTAACGTGATGTTTTCATTTCTCTTCCTTTTCAAGGTTACTTTAGTAATTCAGGGCCTATGGTGTTGGATAGAATTGGACTTTTAGTTGAGAACTACCCTACAGACAGATTTATAAAAACATACCTGAAATATATGTTATAAAGAAACGTTTCATTAATATAAAAAGAGTCACTTTTGTTCTGCCACTAATAAGTCAAATTAAGTATAAAAACCCGTGTGACCCATATCTTGATACATACGATATATATGAGGACACTCATTTCAGCATGACTTGTGGGTCCGATCATAGAAGCAATTTGATTATTGATTATTGAAAAAGTGGACAGAAAAAATGGTGAAAGTTAAATACAAAGAGTATTAAACAATCAGGAAAAATGATCAGGTATGCCCTACCAAAGATGAATCAAAAACAAAACACTAGTGGGAATTAGTTTAAAAACAAAGTTAACAACACAGAACTATTTACATATATTATGTATACGTATAATGGTACAGATGGCATGTGTTTATATCTCTGGGGAAGGCATTTGGTTGGGAAATAATAACAAAAATAAAAAAAAAATTTTTAAAAATACATATTCTACTGTTACTATGCCATTTATTTCTTTCTATTCTGTATTCTATTTTGTATTCCAATATGTGTGTGTGTGTGTGTGTGTGTCGGTATATATATATATATATATATATGTATATATATATATATATGTATATATATACATATATATATAATCTTATTTTAAGTAATTAGATCTCTTAGAATTTCATATCTGGCATTGTAAAATACTTAATATTAAATAATGAACTGCTTCCCATATTTGATTGCATCATTCTGATTATTTCATCAGAATACGCTCTTAGAAACAGAATTATTGTGTCAAAGGCTAAATATATTTAAATGGTTTTATTATATACTGTCAAATTTCTTTGCATAAAGGTTGAGTTATTTTAAAATAACACCAACACTATATAAAAATTTCTACATCATGGTATTATGAGCATAATCATTATGATTCACTTTAATTTTAAGGTTAAAAGTTGAATCTCAATACTGTTGTATGAATTTTTTTAACTAGCAAGTCTGATCATTTGCACATACAGTTGATTCTCAATACTCAGGGTAGTTATGTTCTATAAAGTCTCCATAACATAGTGACTAGTAAAACAAAACGTAGGATCCCACAAAACTCCAGTAACATTTTTCTCAATCAGCCAATACACAGTATTGTCTTATATATGTCACTGTTTAAAGATATAAAATATATTATTGATGACCAACAGATATGTAACTAGGCTTCAGTTTTATCCAGTACTTGAACATTCTCTATAAGGCACATCACAACTATTCTTCCATTAGTTCTCAATAGTTAGCACTTAAGCACTGTGTAAGAGAGTCATCCTAACAAGTGAAATTTTTACAGGGCACCCCAGTGTGAACTGGGCCGCTTGTCTGTGGGGCCTCACCCGCACACTTAAAATTCAGTTGTACTGCAGGTGCACACAAAAGGGTCAATAATGGGTTAAATTACAAAAGGGGAAAAGAAAAAGGAAACAACGGGAAAGAGAGTGGGATACAAAATAACCAGAATATCTTAATGGCTAGGCTGCCTTCAAGCTCTAGTAACAAACTAACTGAAAACCTGCATTCAACGTGGGTGGTCACAAGAGCTGTTTTCCTGAGTGAGCAAGAGAGCCATAGCAAATGGCATGGTATTTATCCCCCCAAATCCCAGAATGCCTGCTTAGCTCCACCCTTGGGTCCTCACAGTTCTCTCCCTGGTACTGCTGGGAGTTGTAGTTTCCAATCACTGCAGTAGGGGGTAGAGTCCAGAAAGCTGGAGTAGGGGGTGAAGTCCACAAAACTCTACAGAGTTCCTTTAGGACATCCTTCCCCTTAACAAAATCACCAGCAAAACAGGTACTTCTTTTTTAATGTGACACTAAATAGACCTCAAAAAGGATACTTGGTTATAGGATAAGAGCTGAAACAAGAATATGGAGTGTCACCTTACTGGGAATTTGACCATCAGCTGACTCACATTTTCTGCCATTTTACCATGAGAGCACAGCAGAGTATTAATTTTGGAAATAGAAATAAATCTTAGCAAGTGGACAAATATGGACTCCATAAATAAGACATAAGAGTGTCACAGCTACAATACATGGGAGCGCAATGGGTCTGTTCATCCTGCCTGTGACTTTTGCCCTGGAAATCTGGCACTTGGGTCAATCCACAGGAAATCCAGATGACTCCTTCTGGATACTCTCTCATACTTACTTCACTCTTGAGGTGGAGGGAAATAAAGGCAGAGGTTTAAGAGATTAAAACCACCAGATAAAGAAACGTGTACCAATACTTGTTTCCCACCACCTTCACAAATAGATCACTTTGATAGGAAGAAAAAAAGGGTGGAATGAGAGGCCTGGAATGCTCTGGAGAACAGGTGTGGAGGAGAAATATTCTTCCTGTAACATTTACATAAATGCTTACTGTATGGATTAGTGAGATAATAATGGAGGGTGATAAAACATGGTAAAAACTGAAATTTGATAATGATGATTGTATTGATGGGCTGAAAGTTGAAAATTTGTGTAGAGGGGTAATTATCTGTCATCTTGAGTAAATTTGTATTTACTCTTCCCTCTCCTCCACTCTAAGTCTACAAACTTATACTAAATAGCAGCTCAGAACAGAATAGCAATATTCCTCACCTTCACAATTGGTATCATTGGCTACTTTTTCTTTGGAAGTTTTTAGTATGTCCCCAGAAATTCTAAATAAAGCTCTATTTTTTTTTTTTTGAGATACAGAACTGAGGTACAGCCAGAGGTGCAGGGGAGGTGAGAGGCTCCACCAGAGACAGAGTAGGGAGCAGAACAGGCAGATCAATGCAGTACACTGCTGTGGGGAGCAGTGGGTGAGTCAGGAGAGGTCTACGCACCATGTGGCAGACCTCGGGGCGGGCGATCAAACTGGCAATGAAGCAGCTGTGACTCGCTTGCAGTGCTATGTCCTAACCCTTTGCGCTACCAGGGAGGGCCCACTAAAGGTCTTTAAAAACTGAGTGGATGGGCCTTCCCTGCTGGCACAATGGGTTAAAGTGCAGCACTATGAAGCTATCTGCAGCTGCTGCAGCACAAATTAGATCCCAGGCCAGGGAACTGACCCACATGGCACAGAAGACCGATCCTGACTCTTCCACTGCTCCCCTCAACAGTGTCTTGCACTGCATCTCCCTTTTCTGCCCCCCATTCTGTCTCTGGTGAAATATCTCACCCCCTACACCTCTGGCCTGTACCCTAGTTCTTATATGCATAAATAAATAAATCTTAAAAAAAAAAAAACTGAGTGGATGAAGTCTTCTGACTCTGAATTTTTGTTAGAAACCCAGGTTGCACAGATGAGCACCTGGAAACAATTTCTCTACTCAGTATTGTGATCTGAATGTGGGTGTGAAAATTCACTGCTTTGAGGGCAGGAGGTTAGAAGCAGGAATTTCAGAGAGGAGGAAGAGATGAAAGCAAGATCAAAGGAAGATCGAAAGCTAGCATTTTTGTGGAGAATTTGGATTCCCAACACTTAACTTTCAAGGAAAGGAAAAGTAATTGAAAGTGTGTATGTTCTTCCCCGCCAGAAATTTACAGTCAGAACAAAGGTTTTAACTAACACCAGTTCCCACAAGAGATGGTCAAAGGCCCCTAAGGGTTAAAATATAGGTGATACCAAAATGACCAGACTCTGTCCCTAAAGAAGCTGACATTCCCATTGTAGTTCTACCTCAGAATAATACCCTATCTCACCTTCACTGAGACTATTGGTAATTAAATTAAGCATGTTCTCCAAATCTGTTCTATTGATCAAAATGTTTTAATATACTCCATTTTAGTATTTAAGATAAATATTTAAACATTATTTCTATCAGATGTAATTATCTACACCAAACAACCTATTCTTTTTGTTCAATGAAGTACTAAAACCCCTTAAACATGTCAAAGCTTGATTTAAAAAAAAAAATACTAATAGTCCATTTGCTCAGTTGAAGCACTACTCTCCTGGGATTTTAATTATGCCTCTATAAATACGGTAGCCATGATGGGTGATGCCTTTATAAATACTGTAGCCATGATGGGTGATGTCTACATTGAACAAGGATATCTCAATCTAACTGCTGCTTCACAAAGGTTCAGGTATCCGAGAAACAGAGAACTGTGAGCAGGACCCTGAAATATTATTTTGGTTCTTATCTCAGAGACCTGGACAGAACTGAGAATCTCATACTGTTGCTGTTCTGAAGGTTATTGCCACATTAACACTCCTCTGTCATCATCCCTCTTAAGTCATCCCAATCCAATCTGACCTCTGAGTGCCTTGCTTCGGGCCTCAATGTAGTGAACTCAGCTATCACATTCTACTCAAAGATACATTCTGAAAAGGGCATATGGTACTTTGTACTCTCCTAGCCTGGGATGAAGGAATCAAGCAGTTGGAAGTCAATTTCTGAGGTGTGTAAATAATTATACCAGGGAGAAAGTAAACTAGATCATGAATTAATAACCCAAGGATAATGGGAGACACTTTCGCAACCATCACTTAAAATCAGATGGCACACTACATCCCCAAAATGGTACCCCAACTGCAGTTATCCCAAATCTTTTTCCATGGGTAGTCTTGATTTCCTTGTTATTTCCGTCATTTTTTGCTCTCATTATTTAACACAGATTTTGTTTCCCTTTGTAGAGAA
The DNA here is from genome assembly GCF_000260355.1 of Condylura cristata. NCBI lineage: Eukaryota > Metazoa > Chordata > Mammalia > Eulipotyphla > Talpidae > Condylura > Condylura cristata. Next base: position 9,157,149 of record NW_004567138.1, read on the forward strand.
TTGTGACCACAGTCAAACTTATTTTCCAAATCCCTTACTTTTCAATTTTGTCTCACTTAAAGCTGCTTTGTGAAAGCATGAAAATAGTCATCTTTTCCTAAGAGTGCTCAAGTTTAGCTTATTCATTTACTCAGTAAATAATTTTTAGTGTCAGATGCCATTTCTGCTAGCTGGGGAGAGAAAGGGTACAGTCACCAGGAAGTGGCCATTTCAGTGTCTGTAGTTGCTTGTTACTGAGATTTCTCTTATCATCATTATGAGATAAAACACCAACAGAAAAGTACCTAAAACATGAAAGTGTCATTTCACAGATAATTATTAGACCAGCATCCAGTGTGACAGGCAGCTGTGAAAAATGACTCCTGGTGAAAATGACTCCCAGAGTGATTTGCTTCTGGTAACTGTTTTACAGCAAAAGTGATAAGACTCCAAGTCTGCAATTAGGTTATAATAACTATGAACTCAATCTTGCTGGAATTGTCCCTCTGGCTCATTTTACATGCCAGCAACCACCAAGGAGCTGAACCCCTCAGTATTTACAAAACGAACTTGGAAGAGTCTGGCAATGACTCCAGATCCTCTCCACACCCCGATTCAACCAGTGAGGGAAACTGAAGCCCAGGTTCAGCTAAATTGTGTCTGGCTCTCTAATCCACAAAGCTGATGAGATAATTATCTTGTATTGTTGTTTTTAATCTCTAAATTTTGGAATAATTAATTCTGCCACAATAGACAATACACCACAATTGATAACCGCAAGCATGGCAAGAAATAGGATACTGACAATACCCTAAAAACTCCCTCTTTATCCCTTTCCACCTACAATCCCATACACCGCCACCAGAGACAATTTCCTTGTTTTTCTTAAGTGTTACTATGCAGCTATGAACACATCCTTAAATGATATAGTTTGATTGCGTTTTGAATTTCAGATGAGTAAAATATAACTGATGATCCTTTTAAGTCTCACTTCTTTTGGGTGACACTATATTTGCAAGATGGATCCAAGCTGTTGTGTGTAAGTGTTGTGTGATTTGCTCATTTTTAGTGTTATATAATATCCTGTGCAATTACAATACAATTATTCAGCCAAGCTATGTTGGTAGGCATTTGGATTGTTTTCTGTTTGCGGCTATACACCAGTGATGCTATCAAGACTGAGGTGCAGGAGAATGTATTCTGAGGCATTTGTCCACACAGCCCATTAAATTGTAATGGTCAGGGTTCAAAATGAACTTATTTTCCTGATACTACAAAATAACATAAGGCTTTCTGTTTCTGAAGTAAATCAAGCCCTCATACCAATGCCATGATTAATCTAGAAGGACCAAAGAGAGGAAGAAAAGGAAAAGAGTAGGAGTTAGTCATTCATTTCTGTTTTCCACTAATGAAATTCCCTTTTTTTTAATCTTTTTTTTTCCCCACTAATATTAAGCCTCCAAGGAAGGCAGTTCCTCATATCACTAGACCATTGTCATCCATTGAGAAATTCAAATCTCTAGGAATTAACAAAACTTATAGTCTCATGAGATTCAAAATATCTGAGTACAAGACTTAAAATCATGCAGGCCCTGGTCTGTGGGTAGATCCCGGCTACTCAGTCTTGCAAAGGCATCATGTCTTAGGAGCCATCTAGAACCTTGAAGGAGTGCCTTCTCTGTGTTTGTTCATACTTCCAATTATTTAATTGTAATGAAGTAGAAATTTTAGGATACTATGCAAGTGGCATACCAGAATTTAAAATATCCTCTCGTTCCTGATCAAATATGCCCAAATAGTATTAATTGCCAGTAACTGGGAAAAACTAATCAAACAATTCAGGTGTCTCCACTGGCCCTAGAGAAGCAGATGCTGCTAGAAAGTTTGATTTGCAGAAAACATGCTCCAGGAAAGCCAAGGATGTACCTTCCCTTTGTTGTATCACCTTTCCCATGACAGAAAATAAATCTACTATTGCCTACTCCAATGTTCAATCTCAATAGGCTTGTGGGTAGAGCTTGGGAGATACTAAGTGTATCTAAGATACACTTAGATAACGGAAACTTCTTTTCAGTTTGGATAAAAAGGATAGAGACTAAGCCATTTTAAATATGGTGTTGTCCCTCCCTGGTGGCACAACAGGTTAAAAGTCAGCACTGTGAGACTACCAGCAGGCACTTCGACATGCATTTGATCCCCGACCAGGGAGATGACCCACATGGTTAGCGACATCTCCTCACCCATTTGCTGGGTCTGTATGTTCTCCTCCCCACTCTTTCTCTGGTGAATCCTCTCACTTCCCAGCAACTCTAGCCTGTACCCCAGTTCTGTATGCATAAATAAATATTTTTAATATGGTGCCTTTAAAACAAAGATATTTCTTTGAAAAATGTCTACAATGGCAAGGTAGCTCTATTCCCACTGGTCATTCCAGGAGACAGATCTTTCTTCTCACTTCACTATTCCAGATCACTATTCACTTCTGCAGGCTTAACAGTGGGTTGGGAACAGGTCCATATTCTAACTCATAAGAACTGGCAAGAAGAAAATCAAAGGCAATATATTTTTTAAGCACAGAAAGTTGATGTTGGAATATATGTAGTGAAAGATTTTCATGTTGAAAAGGTAAACTTATTCAACATTTAATGAATAAATTTTATCAACTTTATATATAATTTGGGCCAAAAAGTAAAAGAAAAATTATGTCCCAAATCACTTTATGAAACCTCTATTCCTCTAACATCAAAGCAGACACACACGCACACACACACAAAAAAAACTCCATAGTAGTATCTTAAAAATGGAGACTCAAAAAACTTTTAAGTAAATCTACATCCAGTATTATATGAGAAAGGAATAAAAACCAAAGAAAATTCATCCAAGGAAGGAAGACTGGTTCAGCACTCAAATATCTGTAATTCACATTCATACACCAAAACACATATGAACATCTCTTTTTTGGTATATTTTAATAGAATACTGGCAATTATTTTATTTGAAATTAATTTGCCTTTTCTCTTACATAGACATTTCCACCACTGAAATCTCTCTTATAATCCAAAGAAAAATATTTGACAAAATGCAACATCCCTTTATGGTAAAAAATCTTGACAAAAGTAGGAATAGAAAAGAATATGCAATAAAATGATAAGAGAAATAAAAGACATAAAGAGCGGTTATATATGTGTGTGTGTGTATGTACCTATACATATATATATACATATATATATGAGAATGATACTGCATGTATCTACACAAAAAATGATAGTCTGGGTAAAAATTCAAAGTCTTTACTTTTTAAAGATTTATTTATGCATACAAGAATGGGAGTGGAGGCAGAGGTGCAGAGGTAAGAGGATTCACCAGAGACAGAGTGGAGGAGAAGAACAGGCAAATCTATTGAAATATACAGCTAAGGGAGCAGCAGACAAGATAGTAGAGGTCTGTTGAGCCATGTGGATCAAACTCATGCCACAGAGGCAGGTGATGGCTTCATAGGACTGAGATTTAACCCTGTGCCACCAAGGAGGCCCCAAAATTCAAAAGTCTTTAAAAAACATCTTCAATCAAGATTGTAGGATATCAGGTCAGTACACAAACAGTCACCATATATCTATGTATCAGTGATGGACAACTGGAATTTAAAATCAAAAGTAAAAAGCACCCCAGGAAATAAAAATTCAGGTAAAATTCTAACAACACATGTATATGATCTACATGTTGAAAACCACCACATACTGATTAGAGAAACAAAAAGGATCTAAATAAAAAGAGCTGTCAAATTCATAGATTACAAAATTTGTATTATTAAGACATGAGTGGTTCCCATGTGGGGTATAGATCTAATACAAGATCAATCTAAGTCAGCAAATGTTTTTGTAGATATTGACAAACTGACTTCAAAATTTGTATTTGAATCAAAGAAAGTCATCTATCAAAACATTTTTGAATAGATGAACAAATTAGGAGACTTACACTCTCTTATTTCAAGATTTCATGAAAAGCTATAATGATCAAAACTGTAGTTTTGGTAAAAGAGGAGATCATCAAAACAATGTGAGAAAACTGACAAGAGACACAAAATTATGGTCACTTGATTTTTGACCCAGGTGCCAAACAATTAACTGGAGAGAAAATAGTGTTTTCAACAAATGCTGCTAAAACAATTGGACATATATTATCAAAACCAGAACTCAGCTTACGCCCCAATTATCTTACAAAATTAACTGAAAAACAGATTATAGTCCTGAATAATACTATTCGGCAGCCAAAAAAGATAAACTCATGCCATTCACAGCAGCATGAATGGCGGTAGAAGGGATTGTACCCAGTGAAGTAAGTCAGAAGGGAAAAGAAAAATACCAGATGGTTTCACTTATAGGGGGAAAACAGGAGGACCAAACATGGAGCAGGGGGGAAAAACAGTCACAATAAATTTAAAAAATGAAATGAATAGGCAACTATAAATCAGAGATTCCACAGGGATAGGAGAGGAAGAGGAGTCTAAACAGAAGGGACGAACACAAGGGTCTACAGTGATGGGGCAGGGCCGAACGGGTGGTGGGAATGCTATGGGGCCTGCAGCTGAGAAGAGGAAGCAAACAGTGTATACAAAAAAGAACAATGATGTAAGATATATAAATCACATTAAAAAATTTTAAGAAAAAAAAAGAATGGGCAAATATCTTTGCAGTATTATGTTAAGTTTTTATATCTTTGGCCCTCCCTGGTGGTACAATGGCTTAGAGCACAGCAGTGAATCTATTTTGGCTAGCTTCAGGGCAAATTTGATCCCTGGCCCAGGAGGTGACCCACATGGCGCGGCAGACCTCTCCTGTCCGCCCGCTGCTCCCCTCAGCAGTGTGCTCTGTCTCTGGGGAAGCCTCTCACCACCCCTGCACCTCTGGCCTGTACCGCACTTCTGTATGTATAAAGAAATAAATCTTTTTAATGAAGATTTTATATCTTTGACACCAAAAGCATGATCTATAAACAACAAAAATGATTTTGTCAAGACACAACATTTTTGTTCTGTGACACTGTTCAGATAATTTTCACCAAGTCACAGACTGGGAGAAAGTATTTGCAACTTACTTACCTAACAAAGGAACTGTGCCAATGTTTTAGGGTCAGGTGCAAGTGTAACTACCAAAGGGCACATGAAGGGCATTTTTAGGGTAATGGACAGCTTCTCTGCCATAATTACACAGTGGTATAATCGATTATCAAAATGATCGACTATTCATCAAAAGAATGAATTTTGAGGAACATTGAGGACACCAGTGGTGGGCCTATAAACTGGTCCAATAACTATGGAAAACAGAGTGGGGATTCCTCAAAATATTAATAATGGATCGACCATGCGATCCAATAAATCGGCCAATAGGCATCTCCCTAGAAAATATTACACACTAATGCAAAAGAATCCATGTGTCCCTCTGTTCCTTCCAGCACTAGTTACAATAGGCCACCTAAACATCTACGAACAAATGAGTGGATTTAGAAGATGTGGTATATACGCACACGAGGGAATACTACTCAACTATTAAAAAATGATGAACTCTTACCATTTGCAATGACATGAATGGAAGTGGGACAGATTATTCTAGATGAAATAAGCCAGAAAGCGAAAGACAAATACAGGATGATTTTATGCACAGGTAGAATGCAAAAATAGTAATAACTAAAAAAATGACCTAAAAAAAAAGGACCTAAGAATATGACTGCAGAATTGAGGATATCGGACAGCAGACAGCAGTGGGGGGAGGGAAGATGAAGTGCAAAAGGGGAGAAATTCATTGGGCTTTTATGTAAGACTAATGGGCATCTTGGTGGCCAGTGTGGGTGTGATGTGGTAAGTACATTTGAAGTGTGTTAAGCTTACAGCTCTGAATCATTGACACTACTACCAGCTGGTTTATTTTGATAAAAACACTTAATATCGGGCCCTCCCTGGTGGCACAGTGGGTTAAAGCACTGCATTAAGAAGCTAAAGCCACTTCAGCATGAGTTCGATCCCCGCCTGCCCCGGAGGTGACCACATGGCGCAGCAGACCCCTCCTGATC
>NW_004567138.1:9163293-9185312 GCF_000260355.1 Condylura cristata
CTCTCCTGATCCGCCCACTGCTCCCCTCAGCAGTGTACATGTCGATCTGCCTGTTCTGCTCCCCACTCTGTCTCTGGTGAAGCCTCTCGCTGCCCCTGAGCCTCAGGCCTATACCCCAGTTCTGTATGCACAAATAAATAAATATTTAAAACACACACACACACACACACACACACACTTAATAAATTAATCTATTAAGGAAGAGATAGTGTGAGCTAACAATATTTCCAACTCCTGGTAGAGTCATATGACCACGCACCAACTGAAAAACAACTCTGAATAAGATTGATAACCATGAGAAAAAATTTTAGTCATCCAACAAATCCTATTTAATTTTTAATAAAATCTGTTTGGGGAAGTGTTTGATTTCTTAGTAGGCTTGTGTGGTCTCTTTGGGACCGTGGCACTTTCAGAAGAAATTCTGAAAATTAACTGAGTTTGTTTCCAAAGAACGATAAAATACTACTGTCAGGAATTTCTCATGGGGTCCTAACCCTCTAAGTAGAACCAATGGCTTTGATAGAAAACCAAGGTTAAAATCTCTAAAGAGTTCACAGTGCCTGTGTTGAATGAAAAATAAACAACTCTTGTCTACAGACATCTAGAGATAGATTGCATGGCTTTTTGCTTTTCAGGGAGAGAAAATGAAAGCTGCTGAGGAGAAATAGAACCTCATCTATCTTTTAATTGTCCATCCCTGCTGCCTTTCATATTTTCCCCTCGCCAACCAGAACCTCTGGAGAAATTTGCTCTCAGTAGACTGATCTTATGACCCTGAGCATGAGGGTAAGTATTGCAAACATACAGGGTTCGCTCTGAAGTTGCACGGTGTGTCATTGTGTTTTATAGAGCTTGAAAGTTCCCTGATCATAAAACCTGCATGGGAAATCTGTCACATCCTTGGCTAGGTTTATCTTACTTCCTCCATTCCTCTTCCCACTGGCTTTCTCCCCTTGCCCACAGTACCCAACTCCTCTCCACACTCCCAATAACCCTCCACTTTGGAGATCAGTCCTTAAATATATTAGTATTCATTTAAAGCAATCTATGATTTACCCCAAAGGCACATGCATATTAAACCCTCATCTAATTAAGAGATGGCAGATATATGGTACCTGCTAAAGATCAAAATTGGTTAGACAAGTTTTAAGAATTTGTAAATACATGCATGGGTGTGGCGTAGTTATAAACAGCTCCACATGGATAGTTTAGCTTCAAATGAGGATAGCCTCATTCATTCCCACTGTTAAATACTCCTTATTCAAGTAGGAGAAAGTTTTAAACATCAGAGAATTTCCCAGCCATGCAATGACTGCTTGGGAAGCAATTTGCCAGATGTCTATGAGCGTTAACTCACTCTAGGTCCCTATGCAATCAGGTCCCTAGTTAGCAACTTTAGAGCTGTTAAAGTCTCAGTATTAGTTGTCTAGTGTAATATCCTTTATCCAGAAATGGTCCCTGCATGACAGTAGACAGAAGAACAATGAGCACCCTGACACTTGGTGATAATGAACTCAAATCTCATCTCCAATTATAAAACTTCCAAAAGAGACAAATGGTTTCCCATTGTAAATGTATCATTGATATGCATTTACTGAAATTACTAGTCTGAACCTCTTTTCATTAAAAACAAATGTGTCAGTAATCACTCAGCAAGAGAGTAAATGTTAAGGGTGTTGATTCTTTAGAATTTTAAGGAAGGTTGTAGGCTTCTGGAACAAAGATGAGCCTGCTGTGCACCCTCTCCTCCTAAGGAATGAAATAAATAAAGAACAGCAAAATATTCACTGTCTGGGAAATAAATTATGACTAAGACATATGACAAGGATCAGTGTTGGAAGGGACCGCATATTTTAATTATGTATACAAATGACTTGGTACTGAGAGCAAGATTTGCAGATTACATTAAACACAGGGGGAGGCACAGCACAGTAAATAATCAGGTACCCAAATGCCAAGCGTCAGCTGAGGATTTACATTATTTGTGCCGTATGTGGGGCTTAGAAGATGGAAAATGCAGATAAGTGTAAATAAATGTCAAATAATGTGCCCATGGCCAAGAAATATAGAAAATGAATTTGAGATCAGGGAATGGTGCTGTAGCATAATAACCAGGAGGGGAAGCAGACATGGGCTTGTCACACCCAAGACAAGTCTCTCAGAAAGCCAGAAATGTCTCTACAAATATCAGGATGGAAATGTCTCTACAAATATCAGGATGGAAGGGAAAAGCTGCTTCTTGTCCACAAATATCCACCTAATACCTTCAGGCAGAAAGGCACTGTTGTTTCCATCTAATTCAGCTGTGATCTGTAGATGATTATCTAAAGGGAGTATGGTGTGGTAGAACTGGTTTTAGAACTGGTTTTACTGTAGAGTTCTGTCACTATCTCTGGCCAGCTGGTCTACCTGGTCAAGCACTTCAAATCTCTGAGTCTTAGTTTTCTTATCTATAACATGGCAAGTGCTGCCCCACACTTTTATTAGATAACATCTTAGCTAACATCTGTGACAAACGGTAACAGGGAACTTGATCAGAGCTGAGATTCTCTCTGGCATTTTGGGTACTGAGCTCGTAAAGAGAACATGGAATATGGTGATGGTGTAGGGGTGAAATGGTGGTAGGCATTTCACTGGGAAAAATGAAGGATGATAGTATGAATATATTTTAAAATAAATAAATTAATAAAAAGAACACACTTGTCACAAGTTGAATGTTTAAATCCTTTGACTCATTGATCTTCATAATTTAATTCATTCTTCAATGAAATTCCTTTTTTGTAAAGCATCTTTATGAAATAAAATTATTTTCTTTTTCCAAATTGAAATCTAGACTCAAAGAAAGATCTGATATATTCAAAGGGAGACATTGATTTTAATTGCTGGTATGTTTCTTGGAAAAATAGCTCAGGTTTCAAATCATTTAAAAACCATTTCTTTTGAATGTTCTTAGGAGGCTAGCTGCTTTGTTGTCAATTTCTTAGCTATTCATTATTTCAATCTTTAAGACAATTATTTAAGTTAGTGTTCACATACTACCCATTTAATAGATGAGAAAACCAAGACTTAGAGAAATTAAATGATTAGATAAAAGGTCAGATGCCAATTTTCTTAATTATGCAAATATTTCAGATAAGAACAGAAAAGAATTAAAGCTTTCAAACACAGTTAATGTAGACAATAGGTTCATCTACATGCCACAGTTTCATCAGACCCATGAACTATTTTTCAGATAAGTTCTGTGTGGCATCCCCTACTTTTTCCACTCACTACTCAAGAGACTGTAGGCAAATTAAACATTTTCTAATGGTTAGTGCATAAAATGGCAATAATCATAATACCTATTTCCCAGTTACTATGAATATGGAATGACATTTCACACTTAAAGTAACTGCCTTTAGTAGAAATTATTCAATAAATAACTGAATAAGGAAGAGCAACATATTAAAAAAGCTGGCCACAACAGCCTCAATGCAAGTTCGATCTCCCACCCAGGAACTGATCCACATGACGCAGCAGACCTCTCCTGACCCGCCAGCTGCTCCCCTCAAGCAGTGTACTTCATCGATCTGCCTGCTCTGCTCCCCACTCTGTCTCTGGTGAATCCTCTCACTGCCCCTGCACCTCTGGCCTGTAACCCAGTTCTGTATGAATAAATAAATCTTTTTTTTTAGTGGACTAAAACGGGCCCAAAACATAAATTTAACATATGCAAAATAAGGTTGAAATTTATGTTTGAAGAATTTTAATAATATAATGATATGTTACTATAGTCAGCTTACATTATTTATAAATGATATGAAAATATGGAAAGATTGGAAATGAATGCAAGTATTTACAGTATTCATTTTCTCTGGGGGGAAGGTACTGATGAGTATTGATTTCCTATTTCAGTTGCCTTACCAGAAAAAAAAAATCTATTTATTTAATTGTTACAGGCTCCAGTCTAAAAAAGTGAGTCTTTTGCCCCCAGGGAAAAAATTCACCAGAGAGTACTTAATATAACTGCACTGGATAAAAGTTGTTGGAGAGACATAAGCGTGAGAGACCCAGTGCTAAAAAGGAGAATTAGCCTGGCTTCTCAAAGGCAGTGAGGAGGAGATACTTAATGGTAAGTCCATGAGCAGGAAGGAGGAGAGAAGTGTCACAGCTTGCTCTTGGGCATCTGTAGACGCTTATCTCCCAATTGCACACAAGGGTTCTTAGCTCTCCCCTGCCAAGGTATTGTGAGATAATCATTAGTCAGGCACTAATATTTTTTTTTGCTCATCCTGGTGCTTGCCAATCCACAATGCAGTCCACCTATTCAAACAGGATTTGGGGTAAGGCATCTGACCTGCTTATAATTTCCTTTACCTAGGTTGCCTCAAAACCAATAGAATGGGCCCTCTCTGGTGGCACAATGGATTAGGACACAGCACTGCAAGCTGGCTGCAGCAGCTTCAGTGTGAGTTGGATCCCAGGCCCAGGAGCTGACCCACATGGCACGGCAGACCTCCACTGGCCCGCCCACTGCTCCCCTCAACAGTGTACTTCATCGATCTGCCTGTTCGGCTCCCCACTCTGTCTCTGGTGAAGCCTTTCACTGCCCCTGCACCTCTGGTTTGTACCCCAGTTCTGTATGAATAAATAAATAAATCTTTTAAAAAATTACTATAATCTGTCCCAAATCCATTTGCCTGGTGCACTCTGGTAGTGCAACAGGTTAAAGCCCAGCATTATAAAGCTACATACAAGCACTGCAACATGTGTTTGGCTTCCCAGCCAGGGAGCTGACCCACATGGCTCAGCAGACCTCTCCTGTCTTGTCCACTGCTTCTCTCAGCAGTGTATTTCAATCTGCCTCTTCTCCCTACTCTACCATTGGTGAATCCTCTCACCCTCCCCTTTCCCCGCTTCCCCACACCTCTGGCATATACCCCAATTCTTATATGCATAAATAAATAAAACTTTAAAAAAAAATACACTCAATGAGATTACCTAACCTGGCCACTGTGTATTTACTTAGTAAATTTGCAAAGGGTTCAGCACTGTGAAAGCCACCCCCTACAGTACAAGAACACTGCAGGAATTCCTTCATTATTTTGTGTCTTGTTAGTACTCCCATCATCACTGTATTTATAAAAGCAAGAAATCAGGGATTGAGACCTGAGACATAGCTTATATGACACCTTCATTGTTAAGAATAAAAGAATGTAGCCGCAGAGCAATTATATAACAGTTTACGGTCCAGGGGCTGACTTAAGGCATAGCTTAGTACCTTCCAAGTCTTGCAATTTGCAGACCCATAAATTATCTCAAGTATCCTAATGTTCATATGGAAATATATTGATATATCCATCCCAAGTCAATCTAAACATATACTAATGGAATAAGGACATCGGGTTCAGTACAGATACCAAAAACAACATATTTAAATCCTGAAGAGATTCTCCATAAATCATCAAAGTTGCTTTGCCTTGCTATTGAAATTTAAAAAAGAAACAAAGTGAAATTAAAATCAACCAAAAAAAAAAAGCCCAAATACCTTATAAAACAGTTTCTACACAGGTAACAATCTCATTAAAACAGTTTCTGCACAGGTAACAATCTCATTCTTATCTCTGAAGGTCATAAATATCCACAGTGCTCTATAGTCACCAAGAAATAGTACCAGTAAGAGAATAAATATTGTTTCACATAACAATTACATTTTTCTGAAGGACAAAGTAATGTGACTTGCATAATCTCAGAGGTGTTTTTTTTTTTTTTTAATTACAAAGGCAAGAACTCCAAATCCCTTTTTCATGAATTCTTCAAATGATAGAAAATAGACTCAGAGGGAGATAGACAAGCCAATGTGGGCAGAATAATTAAGATTCATGATTCTAAAGCGTGAAAAAGAAGCTGGGCTTTTAGCAGAGAAAACTAGCAGAGTAATTATGGGGGAAAGAAGCAATGATTTGAAAGGGAGAGGGAGAAGAAGAAGAAACCAGTCTTAATGGTGTCAGCCTCTGCAGAGTCAAACAATCTGTCTGTAGATTTGAAATACAGAGTCCATTTCCCCAGCACAGTCCCACTCTGGGAACAGAGTTTCTCAGCATGCTGCTGAGAACGAAAGTGAGTTTCATATTTAAAGAACAGCTCCAGTTTTGAAATCTGAGCAATAATTAAGGATGAATCACTTTTAGGAAAGTCACCTTAGCATCTTTCTCATCTTCCTAAGGAGAACCTGCCTTCACAGCTTCTGAATTTTCTACCCAAAGCTGCTCTTCACACCTAGGCACAGACATCTGCACATCAGTCATATCAATGACAGTGAAATTGAGCCATTCCCAACCTCCCTCAATAGTAAGCTTCATAAGAACAGTTGTAGGCAATCAGCATTTCACCGGCTCATCAAAGCACACAAAGGGCTCAAAAAAGGAAGGACCTAAGTTAGAAGATGACAAGAGACAATAACTGCAAGCTATTCTGGTTTTATCTCTGGGCAGCAACAATGAAAGTTGACAGAAATAGACTTAAGAAAGTATTTTACACATTAAAAGAGAAGATTCAAATTGCCTTGCATGCAAGATTGTAAAAGACAACAACCCGGACCATTTACAAAGCAATTAGGTGTTATCCTGGGGAAAACAACATTAAAAAGATTACACTCAATTGCTCAAAGTCTTTTCCTGTGCCCTGTAGGGCCCTGCGCTTTAAATGTGCAATTGAGGGTCTGACCTACTAGGGACATCTGATGAGGTTCTACAAGTCAAGACGCTGATGGCAGAGAATCCCTTCATTACAGTCTGCTAACAACCCCACTCTGCTGCTTATGCCAGACCTGAAATGCCCCCAAATATAATTGGATAGTTTTCCCCATCTGAATCCCAGCATCATTGTCAATCACTGACAAGTGACAGAGGACAAACTCAGCATTACACACAGATGCCAAGGACACACAGCTTCAGTGCGGAGAGCTGATTTAAAATATGAAAAGTAAGGAAGGTAAAGAAAAAAAGAACATCACAGGCTTTTTCCTTGACTGCAACAAACCGTCAATCACGTCTTCTGCAAGCACCTTCTCCTGCAACAATTCTCTATCAGGCCAAGCTGTTCATTTGATCATTTGCTCAGTTTTGAGTCACTAAATAAAAACCAGGGGTTAATGGTCACAAAGCCTACTTGGTATGGTCCTTCTGAGACTTTTAAGCTGGAAACTCTAATCATGAGTTCCAGCCTTAACAAGGCTCCTGTGCTTGGTATCCTTACCCCTGCAACACAAGTTGGCACTGATCATTCAATTATCTGCCTCCATTTCCAGTTACCCTAAATTGCTGTTTTCTCCTCTACTGATCTGCTGAATCAAACAGCCTGAAGTTTTCCAAGAAATAAAATAACGGTATCCCCTGTATCTTTGTTTTCAACATGGAGCTAAAGTGGAAATCTCTCGGGCAGTGCATTTTTGAGGTTCTTACCAGCTTCAACCTTTGGGGGCATGACACTTTGAACTCCACTGTGGATACGAATGAAAGGAAAACTAATGTAATGTCAGAACACAATTTTTCATTTTAGATTATGTTTGGAAAGTTTGGAGTATAAAGGGGTTGTAATGAATTTGTCAGTTCAAGCTTTATGAGGGGCTTTGGCTAGGATACAGTTTCTGAATAATGAAGATGTAATAAAAATCGAATAAAGACCACAATAAGTGCAGCACTTCAGGCTTCAAACTATTTAGACATGAATTCCAGCTCCCTCTGCTAGCTTTGTGACCTCCAGCAACTTACTTCACTTCTCAAACCCAGTTTCACACCTTAAAATCGCCACAATAATAGTATGTTCATGACTAAGTGAAATCATTTTTTAAACACTTAGCCACAGATCAAAACACATTGTTAAGAACTAAGCAGGGCCTTCCCTGGTGGCCCAGCAGGTTAAAGCACACCACTAAAAAGCTCAAGCCACTTCAGCATGAATTCAATATCTGGCCCCGGAGGTGACCCTCATGGCGTGACAGACCTCTCCTGTCCCGCCCACTGCTCCCCTCAGCAGTGTATTTCTTCAGTTGGCCTGTTCTGCTCCCCACTCTGTCTGTGGTGAAGCCTCTCATCGCCCCTGCACCTCAGGCCTGTACCCCAGTTCTGTATGAATAAATATATAAATCTTAAAAAAAAAAAAAAAAAAGAACTAAGAAAATGTTAATTTGTGTTAGGAAAGAGTTAAAGGGAGAAAGATCACAATTCAGACTTAGTTTTCTTAAGAAGAGTCCATGTGAAATCTCTATACATTTAAACTTCTAGAGAAGTCATTCTCAAACTTTAACGTGCATCAGAATCATTTGGATTGCTTGTTACAAAACCCAGATTGCCAGATTCAGCCCCAGAATATCTGATGCAGTGTGAGATGAAGCCTGGGAATTTGCATGGCTACCAAGTTCCAAAGGGAAACTGATACTTCCAGTCCAGAAACTACTTGTTGAGAGCCGCTGCCAAAGCAACGAGAGAGCTCTGTTCAACTATCAAACACTTGCTATGTTTCAGTCACTCCATACACCTAGGGTATTTAGTTCAATGAAAAACATTGATCTTGATCTCCAGGTATGAAAGTCATATTTCTAAGTCAGTCATAAATATTGTCATTCATTCCTAAAAGGTTAGCTAGTACTGAGATATTCTCCTGGGCCACAAAAGTATTTGTACTTAAATACATATGCTTTGAATCAATCCTAGTCAATCACTGTGTTTAATAAAGAGATTTTTTTTTTATCTATTAACATGCATTGATAGTTGAGTAATACACTGAGCCCTTCCCACCCATATTTATATGCCAAAGAATTTGTCATTCCTAAATGAAAAAGGAAGACAGGGGAGGGAAGTAAGTGATAGGCAAAGAAATTAAGTTTATAATAAAAATATCATTTTTCAACATTCCCTTCTCTGGCATGAATCCAAATTTAGATGTCAGTAATAGTCATTAGTTGTTAGTAAATTTTTCATGAGAATTTTGTAATTTATTGTAACTTACTCTTTCAGATCTTTTCAGCACTTCTGAAAATATGCAAACTGCCTAACAACATTGCAAAATAAAGTGGAATTTTAAATCCACGTTTAAATTTTTCCAGGAGCTCTGCAGTATGTGATTAAAGGCAGGGGGTGGGGGGGGGAATGGTTTAAAAAGGAAATGGGGAAAGGATTCTTTGATCCTTTTAAACCCCTGAAACTTATGGTAACAAGAATAGCACTAGAAGGGCCACTTCTCAATGAAATTAGGCAGAAGGAGAAAGAAAGATACCGGATGGTGTTTATATGTGGAATGTAGAAAAACAAAATAGGGTCAGATAAACCCAAACTAAAAAAACTAGCTCATGAAGCCAGGACTGCAATAGGGGTGAATACAGGGGTAGAAGAGGGGGAAGAGAGGGAGAAGAACAGAGAAAGAGGGAGCACAAGGACTATGGTGGTGGAAGAAGGTTCTGGAAAAGTCAAAATACAGTAAATCAGCAAAATCATTCCCATTAAAATCAAGAACATGAAAGTATCCATTTTAACACTATTGTTCAAACATAAATCAAATCAATTAAAAAATAAACACAATAAAATTCAAGTTGAAAATGGTGAATTAGCACATTTCTTTCCACTTTTAATTTTCATTTAAATTATTATTCATGCATAATTTTTAAAGTCAGTCAAACCAATAAATACCATGCAAAAGCCTTGTATGAACCAAATGACCTTATTGATGTCAGCTTCACAGTTTAATGACAGTCTATCTTTTGAATGTTAAGACATAAAGTACAAATTAAACATAGCAATAAGAGAGTTCAACTGCATGGTATCTTGTTAGAAAGTGTTGTTTGACTATAGTGAATTCCACCTCATAGCAGTCACCAAGTAAAATAAAGTTTTAAGCAAATGCATAACATAGTTTATTTGGTGAGTCTTACTATTTCCTGCTTTGAAATCACTAGTGAACAGCTTCTAGAGCAAAAGTCCCTACGAAATGCTTGTGTTTCATTACTACTCCAATAATCAATCAAGCTCATGCTTCTACTACTGGTACCTAAGTCTACTGAATTTCCCCATTTTTCTTCTATCTATAATTCACCAAGAATCTATTCAAAGAAGTGGAATCTCACCAATAAATGGCAACTCATGATTTGAGAGTGAAGTACTCCATTTCCATTCTGATTTGTTTTAAACAAATCCTTTTGATTATTAGAAAAACTTACCAAAAAATACAAGTAAGTGAGATTTTGAGAGAACATTTTTGCTCATAGTAGTTTATTCTTTTTTTCCCTTTCACCAAAGCATAGACCCGAACTGATTTTTGACTTTGAAAAGTGACCTTAGGTAATTCTTTCATAATTCAAATCAAAGTCAAATTTTCATGCCGTGCTTTAAATCAGCCAGATTATCCCATTCAGTCTTTTGGATACAGGCATTTTCTAACAGTTAAGACCATTGAGAAGATAAATGTGATGAAAGTTTGTTAACAAAAATAAGGAATTCCAGGCCCATCTGACAACTGCTCACCAATGGTAGCCAGGATCCCTACAGAAAACGCTCTTCTACATGCTGCGCAATTATCAATCTGCAGATGCTTCATATAAGCTGATTTTGGAAAGAAGCACTTACTTCAAACTCTTTCTGCTTAAATAACAACCATTTTATCGGTTAGCCATTGCACTGAGGGTATTAAAAAAAGCATATTGCCAGACACTCCCTGGTGGCGCAGTGGGGTAAAGCACAGCACTAAGAAGCTAAAGCCACTTCCGCATAAGTTCAATCCGGGCACCTGAGGTGACCCACATGGTACAACAGACCTCTCCTGACCCGCCCGCTGCTCCCCTCAGAGTGTACTTCATCGATCTGCTTGTACTGCTCCCCACTCTGTCTCTGGTGAATCTTCTGACCGCCCCTGCACCTCTGGCCTATATCCTAGTTCTGTATTCACAAATAAATAAATCTTTAAAAAAAAATCATATTGCCACCTATTCCTCTCAAAACCACTCTTCCCCACTCACCCCATCCAAAGGATTTGCACCTGCTTAGGAAAGACAACTGACATGTACAGTCATCTTCCTCCCTCATATCGTCTGTCTTCTGGTCTTCTGCTGATGCCTGGAACTTTGGCACACGGGGCTTGCTTTGCATTTGCAAATATTTCATACTCCCTCCAGTGCCACAACTAGCACACATTATTTTTCCTTTCACTTGCAAAATGCTCTGTCCCTTTACTGTCACACTTATTTTTCATTATCTGGTTCAGAATAAATAGTTTTCTCAGGGAAGTCATCTATGTCCTCAAAGCTCTGAGGTTTTCCCCTTAAAACACACAGTACAGATAATTACCATACGTCTGTAGAAATCTTTGATCCTTTATCCAAACTTCTCTATTAGTCAACAATATTAGAGATTCCAGATTGTTCACCATGTGCTTTGTTGTGTGTTGGGAATTAGGGTAGGAGACAGGATAGCATCCCTGTCCTCATGGAGCTGTGTGCCAGTGCTGGAGAGATACTTTTACCAAATCAAAATCATAATAAATTGTGGAAGATTTTGGAGACAATAGAGTTATAGAGGCTGCTGCATCAGAAATAAGTTGAGGGCAACAGAAAATGCATTCCAGACACAGGGAAAGGCCAGTGCAAAAGCCTTCGGGCTGGAAAGCATCTTCTGATGAAAACAGCCAGAAAAAAAAGGGGGGGGTGGTCAGTGGGGGGATGGCTGGAACATAGCAAGCAGTAGGCATAAAACAATGAGAGAGAGATGGAAAAGTAAATTAGGTAGCAGGCCCTAGAGATCCTCATCGTTTAGGATCTATTTCTCTTACCCTAAATCAATTGAAAGAGTGAAATTTTAATGCAGCTATCAATAGATCAGTAGTCGTCCAAAAAGAAAGTTGTTTTTCTGAAAGAAAGGAAATATGTTAAGGCACAAGCAGCATCTGAAGTAACATTTGAGCCAGGACTCCAAGGAACTTGCCAAGAGAAAAAGGAAAGGTCATTAACCCTACAGACATGGCCTTCCTACTGGAGAGTTCATGGAAAATCTTTTTAAATCTTTTTAAAGATTTATTTATTTGTACAAACAGTACTGGGGTACAGGCAAGAGGTGCAGGGGTGGTGAGAGGATTCACCAGAGACAGAGTGGGGAGCAGAACAGGCAGCTCTAGGAAGCACACTGCTGAGGGGAGCAGCGGGCAAGACAGGGGAGGTCTGCTCTCCAGGGAGGGGATCGAACTTGCACCCAAACTGGCTGAGGCCAGCTTTGCAGTGCTGTGCTTTAACCTCTGCGCCACCAGGGAGGGCCCTGTAAAGTCCTTTCAAAGAAACAAATTCTCTTCATGTCCCAGCAGAACAATGCCAATGACGCCAAAGACTGGTAAGAGTAGAAATAAGTATTTGCTAGCAGCCCAAGCCAAAGGTATGTTCAGTGGCCTAAATCAAGGAATGGCCAGCCATTTAAATGCTCTATATAGTGTCTACTAAATTCATGGCAATGAAAAGTCAGACAGTGGTAAAATCCCAAGTGGGAATCGCTGAGGCAGGAAAAGGCTAGTCTACAACCCAAGAAGCATCATAGCATGCCTTTCCTCTCCATGGAAATATGGGGTATCCTCATTGTTTTGTCCCGATTTCTGTGACAGGCCTCAGGAAGAAAGTCAGGAGACAGAAAGGCTGACCAAGTATTGTTCATTGCTCCTGGGAAGCAGCTGAGACAGAGCTCCTGAGGGTGGGGTCTGTAGCTACTGCAATTGCTGCAGGGGAAAGGGTCTCTTATATAAGCTTTAGGTTCAGTTTTTTAAAGCTGACGTGGTGCTGTACACCTGAATGCAAGGCCCAGTTCCCATCATTGTGCTATTGCCTATAAAAGGTCACACCCAACACCCATGGGCATCAGGAAAGATCTGCAACTGTCTTCAAATAATATAACTAGATAAAAGACCACCCCACTGAACCGGACCACAAGCAAAAAGGTTGTCATCTTCTAATCTGTCCCCTTCTACACCATAGATTGCACCATTAGAAAGAAAAATCTACATCCCCCTTTTGTGTACGTTACCGCTTACAGGTAAGGTAATGTGAACATCATCATTCCAGAAGCAAATTGGGGTTCTAAACCACCACTCCATGAAAGCAGAGATCATGTGGTTTGCTGAGCAAGACAAGCATAGTGCTCAGCTCAAATGAAAAGCTCAGGTAATAACTGACAAAGGAATAATGCACATTCTAAAAATGACAGGAAATGTAATCCCAAATTAGCATAAAAATATATACCATAGTAGTTGAGGAGGAGAGGTATTACTTCTCACCGGGGTGTTCAGAAGGTGCTTGCCAGAATGAAAGGATCTGAGCTGAAATATCAAGGGATCAGGATCATGCTATGAAGTCATACTCCAGCTCTAGACTAAGCATTTTCATACATTAATTTATTAATATTTATAAGCTTGTGAGGTCAGCCTATTATGAACCTAATTTTCCAGATGAAGAAACTAAGAAACAGATAAGATGTGCTTATGATAAACAGGAAAAAAAAAAAGCAACGGGAATACATTAAGAACAAGAGAGTGGGTAAACTCAGTAAATTCTAAATTAAAATGCAAATTACCTCATACTTCATAGTCTACAGTCACGTTCCTCATAACAATCTCAGAGACGGGGTAAATAAATGATGTCCTTACAAAGAATATCAGTAGAAACTCTTTATTAAATGGCGGAACTCATGCTTTATAGTTTACCCCATACAAACCTTCAAAAACATTTGGGTTTTTAAAGGTACCTTGATAACTCCCGGAATTTTCTGTTCATTCAAATAAATGATTTCTTTCTAAATCAAGCAAAATCTCAAGGTCAAATCCAATTCATAGCTCTTGTATTCGGTGGGGTGGAAGAGCTGAACAGAGAGATAAAGTATGAAGGAGAAGGCCATTTGATATTTGTAAGATGAGGGCACAGACATATTTGTTTAGAGACTAAGTTCTAAGCTCAGCTTCCTCTTCTACTAATGACCTCCCTCTGGAAAAGTTTTTTTTTAATTCTATATGAGATGGGTGTGAGTCTTTAAGAGCCTACTTGCTTACTTCTATGATTCCCTGGTGAACTGGGAATTGAGAAAGTATATTCATGTTCATCCAGAAAAGGAAACCTAACCATACTCAAGAGAGAGAAGAATCCCATAAATTATTACTTAGTTATACTGATTTGGTTACTTCATCCCTGACACCATGTCAGAATAGAAAGGTATGATAACTGCCCTCTCTCTCCTCAGGAACTGGTTAGCATTTCCATTTCATTTTGTAACAGGGTGAAAAAGAGGAAGTTCCAGGTTCCCTGTCCCACCCAGAAGGAGGGTGGAGCTGAGAAGAGAAAAGAATGGAAGAGAAGGAATCTGAGGAAGGATGCAGGATGGAGAGCCAGAAGGAGACCTGAAGACGCCACATGGAACAAAGGGAGACATGTGAAGAAACCATGTTTATTTTTTGGTCCTGGACTGCTTGAAAGAGATGTAGGTGAGAGAAACCCATGGGGAAGTTGACTATGGCAGTGTTTATGTTGATTCTGATTTTGCTCTTTTCCTCCCAGACTTGTCTGTCCATTTCTTACCCTTTTCTATGGGTCCCAACCAGAAGGTGCTTTAGGCTTGTGACAGGCTTTCAGACCTTGCTTTGGGCCAACCCCTTTTGGTTTGACTTTTGCCCCCTAGGGGATGGGTAACTTCAGGTGACTGATTTAGACATTATATTGTTTTCCGTATTGTATACTCACTATATTAAAGTTCCTTTTCATTAAAGTCTTATATGTTTTGTCTTGATGTGGTGCATGGCAGAAACTATTTAGAACAGGTAGGTTTGGGGGTTCAGTGGTGCCCCTTCTCTCCCTGCCCTGTAATAATTTCAGTATACCGGGAATTGACTCCATAAGTAATATGAGCTGTTAAAAAAAAAAAAAAAAAAGCAAGGTGGTGCCTTGGGTTAAAGCACAGCACTGTGAAGCTATCAGCAACCACTGCAGCATAAGTTTGAGCCCCAACGAGGGAGCTGACCCACATGACACCGCAGACCTCTCCTGACCTGCCTGCTGCTCCCCTCAGTAGTGTATTTCAGTTGATCTGCCTGTTCTGCTCCTTGCTCTGTCTCTGGCGAATCTTCTCACCCCCACACCTCTGGCCTGTACCTCAGTTCTTGTATGCATAAATAAATAAATCTTTTTTTTTAGAAAAATGAAGCCCAGCCAAGAAGTCCCTGTTACTGACACAAAGGTCATGACCAGCCTCCCTAGGCTGGTGCTTTTCCTAAACAGGTACACTCTGAAAAGACTCAAGTTTTAATTATTAGCCCTACTCATCGGTCAGGAACAGTTAGGGGACAAGTGTCGATAATTATTCAATTTTTTTTAAACTTAATTTTTTGAAAAAAAATTCAAAGATGTCTAGGTTGAAACATTTATTTTTTGAATTATTAGCTAGTGTCCAAGGAGAGAAAATGGTGGTCAAGATTCAGGTTATCTGAACTCTGGGCACCCTCTCTGAAAGCCTCGGCTTTCTCATCTCAAAGGAGACAGTGTCCAACAAACCAGTGGCTTTCTACTAGGTGTTGGGGGAATTGTGATAACAGCCCCGTATTACTCTGCAAAATGGAAACTGAAGAACTGAATGAAATTGATGGAAGGCAAACTCATTCTCAGATAACTCTGTAGTGTCACTGGAGACCGGAACTGCTGCTAACATGGGCTTCCCTCCCTCCTGCCCCCTCCTTCCCTCCCTCTCTCCCTCACTACCTCCTGACCTCCCTCCTTCCTTCCTTCCTCACCTAAAGCCCCCTTTCCCTTCAAAGAAAAAGAAAAGAAACATGCTGAGGGAGAACTTGGTATATTCCTTCTTCGATCACACATTTGGACTCCTGGAGAAGCTCTCTTTGGATTCTTATCCATTCAGCAATGAAGCACTGAGGCTCAGGGACATGAGAGCAACAGAGATGGAGATATAAAAGATAGAGTCCCTGTTGTGTCTCCAGGGACTCACAACTAATTGACAGACTGACATAAACTAGTACAGTGAGGGCAGCAAAGAGGACCACAGTGTGAAGTGGAAATAGTTAGGAATGGTACTTTCTCTGGAGGGGAGAAGAAGTGGAAGAAGGCTTCAGGAGAGATGTCAGGGTAAAACTCTAACCTTATTTAGCTTCTTCATATAACCTAATGAAGAATTGTATTTCACTATTTTTCTGATCTATTTATTTACATATTATTTACTTTCTTCCTCTAGTAGCTCTCTGTTACTGTTACAGGGCAGGGAGTGGGGCACCCCTGAACCCCCAAACCTGCCTGCTCTAAATAGGTTCTGCCATTTGCCACATCAAGACAAAACATGTGAGACTTTAATGAAAAGGAACTTTAATACAGTGAGTGTACAATATGGAAGACAAAGAATATAACTTCTAAATCAAACACCTGAAGTCACCCATCCCCTTGTGACAAAAGTCAACCCAAAAGGGACTGGCCCACAGCAAGGCCTGAAAGCCCGCCACGAGCCTAAAGCACCTTCTGGCCGGGACCCATGGAAAAGGGTCAGACATGGCCAGACAAGTCTGGGAGGAAAAGAACACAATCAAAATCAACAAAAACACTGCCAGAGTCACCTCCCCATGGGTCTCTCACCCACATCTCTTTCAACCAGGCCAGAGCCAGGAAACAAGCACGGTTTCTTCATCACATGCTTGCCGCTCCATGTGGCTTCCTCAGGTCTCCTTCTGGCTCTCCATCCAGCTTCCTGTCTCCTCTTCACACTCTTCTTCTCCTTTTCTCTACTCAGCTCCACCCTCCTTCTGGGTGGGGCAGGGAACCTGGAACTTCCCCCTTTTCCTGGGGACCCCCTGTTACACTACTACTGAACCAAATTACCACAAACTTACCTTACAGTTTTTAAGACACAAACTTATCTTACAATTGGCTTATCTTACAACTGTGAGAGTCCAAAGTTCAAAATGGGTTTAATGGGCGAAAACTACTTCTTCCTTTCTGAGAGCATGAAGGGAGAGTTGCTTCCTTCTCTTCTGGCTTCTAGAGGCCACCCACATTCCTTGGCTCAAGGCCCTTTTCTCCATCCTTAAAGGCAACATGTCTTTCCTTGACCAATTTTCCTCTCTGCCTCCCTCTTCCATCATTCAGGACTCTTGAACTATTTTAGATGCCCTGGGAAATCTAGGATAATGCCCCCTTTTTTTAAGGTCAGTTAATTGACAGCTTTAACTTCTTCTGCAACCTTAGTTCCCCTGTGCCATATAAACTAACACTTCTTAGGCTGTGTGAAGAGACCTTTGACATATTGAGGGACCATTATTTTACTTGCTATATGCCCCTATATACAGTAGGTTCATCAAGAGCAGAAACTATCCTTTGTTCACTACTGTATTTCCAATGACTGTAGTACAGGACTACGCTTAATATTTATTTGATCTGCTCTCTCTGGTGGTGCAGCTGGTTAAGGCACAGCACTAAGAAGCTAAAGCCACTTCAGCATGAGTTTGATCCCTGCCCCGGGGTGACCACATGGCACGGCAGACCTCTCCTAACCAGCCCGCTGCTCCCCTCAGCAGTGTACTTCATCAATCTGCCTGTCTGCTCCTCACTCTGTCTCTGGTGAAGCCTCTCACCACCCCTGAGCCTCTGACTTGTACCCCAGTTCTCTATGTATAAGTAAATCTTTAAAAATATATATTTATTTGCTCACTGGCAATAGTAACATCAACAAAAATAATATCTATGAAATGTTTATTATGTTTCACACACTTCTCTAACCTCATTCTTTTAATATTTCTCCCTACTCAAATTTACAGACACAGAAACTATGGAGAAGTGAAGCCACTTTTCCTACAGTTTCAGTACTGTACAAAGAACCAGGGAACAGGAGGTAAAAACATAGTTATACACACAGACAGGAGATTGGGGATTATGGAAACCAAGATTCACCTACTGGGTCATGACCTGGGCACAGCACTGAAAAGAGCTTTTTCAACAGGAAGCGGAGAAAACAGAGTGTTAGCTGTCAGGGCCCTGTTGCCTTAGAAGGTTCATATCCCCCCAAAAAAAAAGTTCATATCCCACTGCAGAAAGGAACTCAAACAGCAGCTTTCCTCTCTCCTCTCAGATTTCATGGTTTTAATGTTATAGAAGTCAAGCTAAAGTAGGGAGTTGCTATATAATGATCATCTAGGCTTATTTATCTCAAAAGAGCAGTTGGGTGTAAGGTGGGTGTCAAGAAGTTCCTTAGAAGAACAGATCCTAAAGGAATATAATGTGGACTGCTATATTTTTTTCCTAAGACCATGGTAAGAAAATACCATTGAGTGGCTTCAAGCAAGAAAATTTACTTGCTTACACTTCAGGAGGTGATAAGGTCCAAACCCTGAGGTTGGTTCCTTCTGGAGACTCCGAGGGAGAAACTGTCCCACATCACTTTCTGATGCTGCTAACAGTCTCTGGCAATTCTCGACTTCTTGATGAATCATTTCAAACTCTACTTCCGCCTTTACAACATTCTTCTCTAAGTCTCACTGTTCCCCCTGAACTTCTCTCTTTGTTAGGACACCAGTACACTTAGGTCTCTAACTTTAAGATAGTTTCATGTCTACATCCTCTAGAGTTGGAGTTCCATCTGCCCAAGACTACATTCTGAATCTCCAGATAGACCTGAATTCAGGGAGAACAGCATGCACCCCATTCCACAGACCATTCTTCCTGCAAGACTTACAAACAGAGGTTTCTCTAAGACCCAAATGGCAACAAAAGGGAGGGTCTAGAAAGATAACAGAACACTTTCCATGATAAAGTGAACCGAGATATTTCTCTCTGTCTCCTACTTCAAGTTTTTTTAGATGTTGCTTTGAAAGAAAGTCTCCTGCAGGAATAGAGTTTCACATAATTTAGTCCTAAAACCTCAGGGAAATGATGCCATAAACAATTTGTTCCAGGCCCTCCCTGGTGGCACATTGGGTTAGGATGTAGCACTGCAAGCTATCCACAGCCACTTCAATGCGAGTTTGATTCCTGACTCCAGAGGTGGCCCACATGGCGCAGCAGACCTCTCCTGACTCGCTCGCTGCTCCCCTCAGCAGTGTACTTCGTCAGTCTGCCTGTTCTACTCCCCACTCTCTCTCTCTGTTGAATCCTCTCACCGCCCCTGCATGTCTGGCCTGTACCCCAGTTCTGTATGCATAAATAAATCTTAAAAAAAAAAAAAAAAAAGGAAGGTCAAGTCTTATGGTACCTTCCTTGGCAATAACCTCCAATTCTCCATCTTTCCATTTGGTCCTTATGGTGAACAAACAGGAGAACAAACACGTAAATGATACTAGAAGTCCCTGGATTCCACTTAGACATTTGATGGAACTTTGTAACCCTTCTTCCTGTTTAATCCTATGCCTTTTAGCAATGGAACATTTGGAGAAGACTCCAATGAAATAGATTATAGTAAAGAAGCAAATGCTATCTTTTTCTGATACATCTTTCTTGTTACTGATTCACTGTGAGGAAAAAGTAGAGTCACACTGAAGAATTCAAACTCCCAAGTTCTGTTGCTTAACTACTTTCCCTTCACTATCAACATTTGTGTAATTAACCTTTCATAACACTGATAACCATTTTTATTGCTGAAATGCAGAAAATGAGAGTGGTTACCTCTACAATAATGCATAGTGCCTTGCACAAATTCATCCATCTATAAAAATTGGTTGAAATTAAATGAGACAGACAAGAAAGAACCACCCTTCAGAAATTCACTCATCAGACACTGGAATAACCAATGACAGGAAAAAGTACCATCCCTTACATATTCAGGATTGAGAGAATTCTAGCTTTTGCTGTAGAAATAGCCCTTTTTCTTCTAAAGCCCCACATGTATATCTTTTGGAGTGAAAAAGGTAGACTTGTTTGAGGCTGGAATTTTATAAATTACTACTCAGAAGTAAAGAAAAAGTCAACACTGATCTACTTCACTTCAAAGCTGCACACCTGCAAGCCACCTCATATGTGTTAAATTTCTTAGCATTATGTCATTCTTTGGCCTCACAGGAAATTTGAACAACCACATTGAGCAATCAATAAAAATCCTTTTCCTTCTCACATCACCCAAGCAATATTTTCTAACTTTGTTTTGAGTCCCTCAAAGCAAGCTTTTTACAGTTCCTTTGATGGGTACTTCCAGAGAGAAACACCTTTGTGTTTCTGTTTCAAAATACCCTTTGAAACATACTTCTAAAATTGTGTTGTGATAATCCTGAATTATAAGCAAAAGTATGTTGAGGTACATGCAGGGTTGGGAAGAGAAGGCTTTTAGAAAATTACTGGAGCTATCTTCCAGTTAAGGTAACAGAACAGTGTTTTTTTTTTTTTCTTTTTGTTTTGCTTTATAACTTTATAAATTTATTTTTATTGAGGTAATATTAGCATTTTTATTTTACTGAGGTAATATTACTCCCCATCAAGTATCACTGGCATTGGGCACCCACCACTGAATCACCAATCAAACAAGACAGACTGGTGAACCCAGAGGGGAGTGGAATAAGTCAAATCACTGTTTCTAAATTAGAGATGACTGCAGTATTGACTTAGATGGTAACATACACTAAAACTGTGGTGGGAAGTGAGATCACGGAGTTGGACATTAGATAAGTACAGGATTGACTGATGATTGATAGATAGATAGATATAGATAGATAATTGAGAGAGGATAGATATATGACACATAAGATCAACCAGCTGTGTATCCCCCAAATTCAACCAAAACACTGCAATTTTTTTGATAATATATTTTTCCAGAATGAGCAAAGTAATACAACAAATATACATATGCCCACCACCCCTAGTTAATATTAACTTCCTGTCATATTTAATTCAGACTTCTGTTTCTATGAAAGAGTAAACATACTGCAGATAAAATTGAGCTCGTCTCTGAAACCCTCCCCAAACCTATACCTCTCCCTCTGTTTCCAGCATCAATCACTATTATTTATTGAATATGCCATCCATGATTTTATTTATTTGTTATTAGTGGTTCTGAAAATAAAATGTAAGCACATACAGTATGTTAGAATTTACACAAATGTTAGTTCAACCCACACAACATGCTACAAATTGCTGTCACTTGACTTCAGGTGTTTTGAAATCTATTTGTATATGTTCATAAAGTTCATTAACTTTAACTCAGTATTATATCCTGAACAAACTATTTATCCACTTCCCTGCATATATGGTTATTAATGAAGTCAACCATCTTTTCATATGCCTGTTGCCCCTATCAATTTCCTTCTTTATGTCTCTCATTCAGATAATTAGTTCATTTTTTCCATTAAGTTGTTTAACTTGTTCTTCAGATCTGTAACACATACTGATCACTGGTGGTATTTATTGTTGTTGTGCTTGTTGGAGTATTTTTCTACTGCTCATCTTTAGACATTGTGATATAATCCCTTATACTCCTGCTATATTTTTAAGCTGTTTTGAAGCTTTATCAAATGTTTTTGAAATTTTGTATGTGGCTTGAGATACAATTTCCTACTTATAATTCAAATATCATTGCTCTATTTTATTTTGTATTTTGAATGCTTAAGAATTTAACACATATTAAAGTTTTTAATTTATATTTATGATTTACAAGTTTTGTAAAGTACATAAAATTAAATGCTATATATAATAGTAAAATGATACTAAATATAGTCAATATATCACATTAAAATATCAGTATACTTTTGAGCATGGGAGATACCAGTGCATAAAACAATGTATATTTAGAAAATAAATATAAATTTTTTCTTTCTTTATAACTTCTTTTTAAAAAATATGTATTTATTCATGCATACAGAACTGGGGTACAGGCCAGAGGTGCAGGGGCAGTGAGAGGATTGACCAGAGATAGAGTGGGGAGCAGAACAGGCAGATCTACGAAGTACTCTGCTGAGGGGAGTAGTGGGCGGGTCAGGAGAGGTCTGCACGCCATGTGGTCACCTCCGGGGCAGGCGGGGATCGAACTCATGCGGAAGTGGCCTCAGCTTCTCAGTGC
>NW_004567138.1:9185422-9272846 GCF_000260355.1 Condylura cristata
ATATATATATGCTGGCTTTTATCAACTGCTGTTTATATGGTAACAATAGAAAATTACTGTATGATATTTAATCTGTAAAACAGGTGGATTAGACAAATTAATGTGAATGTGAACTAGCTTTCCATTCCTAATTTAAGTTCTTTTTATTCTTGGTTCATTTCTTCTAAACATCTGTATTTTGTTGCTCATAATTTGCTCAGGATTTTTAGCATCCATTTATAAATTATACTGTACTATAATTTTACTCTCACTTCCATCAATTTTGTTACAAAATTTATATTGACCTAATAAAATAAGCTAGGTATTTCTTTACCCCTTTTTCTTTTTCAAAACAGAAAATACCTATTTCTAAAAATTCTACAAAAACTCACAAATCTTCCTGGACCCAAAATCTTTGTTCTTTTTTATAGGAGAAAATTTTGATTAGAAAAATTACCTATTTGCAAGGAATTGCTTCATTTCATTCATATTTTTCTATTACCTCTTGAGCTTGGGTGCATACATATCTCATTTTAAAATGTCCATTATTCAAGTTTTCAAATTTCTTGCTATGTATACACAGTACTCTCTGATGATTTTTGTATTCTATTGTCTAAACTAATTGAGCTCTCTTCAACCAGGAGAGATAGATGGAGGCTAGATCAGTTTTTGAAATCAGAATTATTGTCCAGTCAATCATGGCTTCAATAAATATGCATTAATCTAGAAGCATCCACAGAAAACAAACCGTTAAGGCCAGGGATCAAAATCAAAGTTTAAAAGAGTTTAGATTTTTTAAATAAAAATATATTCTGTAGTTGGCAATCTTTAGGTATATCATAATCTATGTATTATCTGTTTGCATAATATATATATTCATATAAGCTTGTATAAAAAATATACATCTCAGGGGCTCTCCTTGGTGGTACAATGGGTTAAAGAGCAGCACTATGAGGCTGTCTTCAGCCACTACAGCATGGGTTCGATCCCTGGCCAGGGAGCTGACCCACAGTGCACAGCAGAACTCTCCTTCCTGCCCACTGCTCCCCTCAGCAGTGTACTTCTCGATCTGCCTGTTCTGCTCCTCACTCTATCTCTGGTGAATCCTCTTATCCCCTCACCTCCACACTTCTGGCCTGTACCCCACTTCTTGTAAGTATAAATAAATAAATTTAAAAGTATGTATGTACATCTCAATGAAGGATTCTTATTTATAGGCAAAACAGTCATTGGATAGAAACATAAACTTTTCTCTCCCAATAACACCCATACCAGAAATAACCAGGACACCACCTCCATCTGGAGGAAGTTAATGATAATTCCAGAACATAGGAATCAATAACCTTTGGAACAGCAATACTTAAAACCTAAGCCTATCATATAATACATATGAAAGTCCCCAACAACAGTTTTCAAATGCTAAAAAAAAAAATCTCTTTGCCTGCACAGTATTAAACAAAGCCAAAAAATTAGAATTACCTGGCTGGCTTTTGTTTTACAGCAACATTTCCTGAAGAGGTGACTCAGGGAGGACTCTTCAAGAAATTCTGTTAGGGGAACAAAGAAGAGATGTTATTCACAGAGGGTTTTAACAGATGATGCATAATGCTTTATTCTTGGACACTTAAAATGCAAATAACCATAAGCTACATGTTGAGTAACTTTACAATAAAGAAATCTGTTTGAATTCATTTCATCCAATTTTTCAATAGCACTTGATCACAGATCCTCTTTTACCCCATACAGGACCTAGTAGGGATCATGGAACCTGTTTTTTTTTTTTGTTTTTTTTTTTTGTTTTTTTTTGATGTACTATATACAGATCTAGGGTACAGGCCAGAGGTGTAGGGGTAGTGAGAGGCTTCACCAGAGACAGAGTGGGGAGCAGAACAGGCCAACTGATGAAGTACACTGCTGAGGGGAGCAGCAGGTGGGTCAGGAGAGGTCTGCTGTGCCATGTGGGTCACCTCCAGGGTGGGGATCAAGCTGGTGCTGAAGTGGCTTTAGCTTCTTAGTGCTGTGCTTTAACCCACTGCACTACTGCACCAACCGGGAGGGCCCCAGGCAATCTGTTCTGAGAAACACCACTATCATAAAATTTAGTAAAAGTGAAACTAGGTGGGGAATAGAAACCCCTCACACAGCAGTGTGACCCTTTATGAACAGGTTCAGTACATACACAGAAAACAACCAGAGTCCAAAACCTTAGCTTTTAATAGTAGCCAATTTAAGAGAACTTTCTTTAAAAAAAAACAGTTAAAAGTCTTAACTCATTTGTATTTCTAAAAATACAGTGTGGGTAATGACCTGTGTATGTAAGGCAACAATCCTAAAAGCTTTTTCCCTTTCCCCTTCCACACACACTCTGGGTGGGGTCCAACGGGTGGCACATTATTCTTCCAGAACACAGACAGGGAATATTAAGCCATCCCCAACAATGACCACACTTAGGTAACCCATTAATTCAACCAAATTCCTATTTTAGGCCCTGTCAATGTGACTCTCTTTGTTTTTATTGAATTTACGTAGAGTACTAACTAAATAGACTTTTATTTATCTAAGTACTTCTGGACAGATGAGAAAAAAGAGAAAAACACACTCTTGCCAGCATCTTGGGATTGCTGACCTGTCTGAATGTCTCTTCCCTTTCTCTTGATCATCTATCTTTACACTCCAGAGGACCAAAAGTAACTGAATAAACATTATCTTGTCCTTGGCCTTCACCAAGCAAAATTGTTTATATCTGAGACCATTTCCCTTTAGAGTCTGAGATCATTATTTTAAAGTAAATTGTCAAACGCTCCACAGTTGATCTCGGTTCAGTTCTGCCATTTGCCCATTTGCGGCTCTATGAACCAAGTCAGGGGTCTGACATTAAGCCCTGACTATATAACGTCAGAAAAATGTTTTAAGACAGAATAAAACATCACATCCAGTTCCTGGCAGTGAATCTTAACAATTGAAATATCCCTGTCCCAGCAAACATTTCAAGATATGGTTTCAGAAAAATGAAAAGCATGCCTACCTCACATACAGTGGTGAGAATTTCATGAGCTAATGGATGTGAAGACGTGCATTGCTGTAACATACACGTATCTCTCCTAAGCATTACTCGAACTGGATCAGAATGGATTATCATCCCAGTTAGAGAAGGGTGAAATGCCACTGAATTGAGTAGCATCCATTTCGGGAAATATCTTGGCTGTCTGCCTGCTTGTTATCTCAACCTCTCAACCATTATGTGCAACAGTGAATTTTATCTTTACCCACTTTGTACTGTATGGGACATGTAGCGTCACTTGATGATTCAGAAAAGAAAGTGCCTGCAGCATGCTTTCTACTACATAAAAATCAAATTTTAAACTTCTTATTTATAAAAAGGCTTTAAAAGTAAAATGTTCATATCACCTAATGGTTAAGGAGAAACACCATAATCGATAATAGATAAAGCACATTCTATTTGTTATTATTATTTTAACGATTTATTTATGTATACAGAACTGGAGTACAGGCCAGAGATGCGGAGGGTGTGAGGATTCACCAGAGACAGAGCAGGGAACAGAACAGGCAGATTGACCAAGGACACAGCTGAGGGGAGCAGCAGGCGGGTCAGGAGAGGTCTGCCTCGCCATGTAGATCACCTTGGGGGCAGGCGGGGTTCCAACTCATGAGGAAGTGGTTTTAGCTTCTTCATGCTGTGCTTTAACCCACTGCACCACCAGGGAGGGCCTATTTATTATTTTTTTATCTCATCTCTTCAACCACTGCTAGTGAGGTTAGTCAAGTTCTTTTGTACCCCGGTGAAGTAAATTTTGAGGTAGTCTTCAGGCTGGCAGGCACCTGTCACTACCACACCAGCCTCCAAAATATCAGAATGGCACCATGGACAAGGGGTTGGCAAGCACATTCTCTGCATTTGACGTTTGGCTGTGAACTGCTCCCCACAGCTGTTTCTCTAGCTCTTGATTCCTCCATCTCTGAGTCTAGCTGCCATGAGATTCCTCACTTTATGGAAGCCCAAGACAGGCTGCTCCAGGACGTACAAAGACAGATGATCCAAGAATGATGTTTTGCTTTATCATTGATCTCCGTAAAAGCAGGAAGCTGAGAGACAGCTTTCCAGCCTTATGAGGGCTTGTAAGTTCTGTTTTCATTACATATGTAGATAAATGCTGCAAAATTCCTTTTCCTTTCAACTACATAGCTCCTGTATTTCCCTCCTGAATGTTTTGGCCAGTTTCTAGAGACTACATAATTCTGCTGGAACGACCAAATGGTAGGTTCTATCATTCTGTGGTATGGACCTCTGAATGCATGTTATTAAAATTTTTCTTTTGCTAATTTCTCTGGTGTCAATTCAACCAATTTCATCCACAGGACTCAGAAGGTAGGAGAATATCAGTTTCCTGTCCAAGAACTTCTTCATTTTTAGCTCCTTTATGTCTCCAGTTAAGTGCATGTCACTATTTCTAGATCTCTATTCAAATTATGTGCTCTGGTCACCACTTTCCATTTCCTCTAGAACCTAGACCTCTCTGCCTTGGTCCTCACTGCTCTAGATCACATCTTCCCCTAGAGATAAGAGTTTCCTCTCAACTCCCAAATGTTGAAGAGGAAGTAAGTCATGTTATGAATTTCTTGACCAGAGGTACAGGTCTGATTTGTAGCAAAGTCTGGATGCAGCATGGAAACCAATTGTTTAGCACTCCTGTACTAAACAATTCTGAGATGAACAAACTTTCCTGTGCCTGTGTAAAACAATTATGGAGCCAAATACCCTTCCCTATTTCCTAAATAACCTATTTTTTTAAACAATTTTTCCAATTTCTTTTTTTTTTTAAAGATTTATTTATTTATTCAAACAGAACTGGGGTACAGGCCAGAGATGTGGAGGGTGAGAGGATTCACCAGAGACAGAGCGGGGAACAGAACAGGCAGATCAACGAAGTACACTGCTGAGGGGAGCAGCGGGCGGATCAGGAGAGGTCTGCCACACCATGTGGATCTCCTCCGGGGCAGGCGGGAATCGAACTCATGAGGAAGTGGCTTAAGCTTCTTAGTACTCTGCTTTAACCCGCTGCACCACCAGGGAAGGCCCAATTTTTCCAATTTCTTAAGTAACAACTTAACACTCAGGCAAAAATAACAACTGTTTGCATTAGGAAATACTTATTCCCAACTAAATATTAATAACTAATCATATTAATTAAATTAATTAATTATATTTTATATTATTAATTCATTATATAATATATTGGTTGTAATTAATTAGATTAATAATTAAATATTAACAACTAAAATATTAATAATTAACTTGTCAAAACCAACACTTCACACATTATTGTTCACTCCAAGGCACTCACCTAACTACCTCTACGAATTCAAAACCATACGTCATAAATGCGGTCCAAAACCAAATTCTAAAAGTACTCAGCCCAGACACCAAACTCCCTATACATATCCTTGCTCCTACTGATACATTTCTAAGACACCATCTTCTTTTTTATCCACCCTGATTTCAGTAAATCTAATTAACCTAGCTTGGCATGATCAGTGGGTTCTTTTGGTGACTTACACATGCAAAATGGCAAAGTAATTCTAAAATTCAGTATTTATTTTCATTGTTACTCAAATTTTAAAATGTTCCTTTGAAATGTGAGTCTCATATGTCCTCTTAACATTAATTCAAGTTTATATATAGCATATACTTAGTGGCACGTGACAACAATTATACTAATAATAGCATCGACAGCAATCTTGCAGGTATCATTCAAGCTCCAGATAACTTGCATGCGTTATACTGAGTCCTAACACACATGAGCAGAGCTATTTTACATGAGGACATTAAGGTTCAAAGAGATGGAATAACTACCCTAAGCCCTCACACTTAGTTAAGCAGTAGAACTTGGATATAATTCTATGCAACCTACCTCCAGACACCTGATTCTAACATATCCTATACTGTTTAGAATTTTAAAATATCACTGATTTAAAAAAAAATTCTTAGTCTACTATGTAAAAGTAGCCTGCAGAGGTGACAATATCAGAAAGAAATAGAACTTTGTAGAGTTTTTCTATGTGGAGTTAAGTGAGGTTGCCAGGGAGGGAACTACAAAGATACAAGACTGTGCTGTCTTACCAAGCAGTAACATAAATTAGACAAGTATATAGAAAGTAGAAATGCTCACCCTTTGCTGGGACAGTGTATATTTGTGCGACCTCTAACATGAGTGCTTTGGCACTGTCTTAACAAAATTACACATATTAACATATATACATTATAACACATGTATAATATCACTGATTCAAAAAAAATTCTTATTCTAACACATAGAAGGCTCACATTTCAAAGAGACATTTTAACATTTGAGTAACAACAAAAACATGATAAAAAGCCATGGTAGTGAAAACAAACACTGAGTTTTGGGATTAATTTGCTATTACCACATATATAAGTCACCAAAAGTACCCACTGAACAATGTATGTTCTTATACATACACTAAACATAGCTGAGAAATATACAGAAGGGGGATATGAAAGATAACTTTTATATATATTTTAATATATATCCATGAGAATGTTTTCCTTATTCAAAATATCAATGTCATTTTAAAACAAGCAGACAGAAGAGATATTGGCTCTTTAGAAAGCTTGACTCTGGCCAGTTTCAATTCAGTAGTCAGCACTATTATAAACACGATTCCCAGTAGCTCAGTCCTCTCCCAGCCATTCCTTGTATATATTTGGTGACTACATTTCTTATAAATATAGCAATAATAAAATCTCATTCATCTGCAAATGTCAACCAATCTCATTAGAAGTTTGATCCATATGTATGTTATACCTACACAGCTTGTTCCATTTTTATTTAGGTTTCACTGTTTTGTAAGAAATACTTTAACTGGAGCATGAACTGAGTAAAGGAAATGTTGTTCTTCCAAGTGTAGAACAGTGCCTTACTTAAGAGTTGAACTTCTGATTTATCTGAAATGCAAATTGTTCTTGAAGGGAAAGAGAAGTGATTTGCAAAGCCTGCAAGGACTCCAAATTGGATTATGTGTATAAACAGAAGAGGATGACTCACCTTCGCTGAGGGGTAGGACAGAATCCCTCCTGCAGATCTGAATTCTGTATGCAGAATACAGCCACCCATGGCCAACCACACTGACCCACTTAACTCCTACCTTAGCATGAGAGGCCACATGGAAGTTCTATCAGTAAAAGGAAACTAACATGGAAAATGCCCTCTAAACATTGGAACCAAAGCCTACAGATAGAAGGATGAGAAAGAACCACTAACAATGCCTGGATGTCCACCATTCAGGGGACACAGGCACACCATGTGCCACAAGAAGAAAGTTCATGGAAGGACTCTGACATGGGACCTCGCACCCATAGGACTCTTGGCAGAGAGAACACAACCCATTAAGTCTACAGACCTAGAAAACAGAACATCATTGACAGCCCACTATTATTGTAACAGGGTGGTCTCTAGGAAAAGGGGAAGGTCCAGGTTCCCTGCCCCACCCAGAAGGAGGGTGGAGCTGAGCAGAGAAAAAGGAGAGAAGAGAAGGAATGAGGAGAGGGGAGAAGAGAAAAGAAAGAAGCAGGATGGAGAACAAGAAGGAGACCTGAGGAAGCCACATGGAGCAGCAAGCATGTGATGAAGAAACCGTGTTTGTTTCCTGGCCGTTATAGGGCAAAATCTGTTATAGGACAGGGGGAGAGGGACACCCCCTGAAGCCCCAAAATCTTGCCTGCTCTAAGTGGGTTCTGCCGCAACAAGACAAAACATATAAAACTTTAATGAAAAGGGACTTTAATACAGTAAATATACAATACGGAACACAAAGAATATAACTTCTAAATCAAACATCTGAAGTGACCCATCCCCTCATGGGCAAAAGTCAACCCAAAAGGGATTGGCCCAAAGCAAGGCCTGAAAGCTGCCACAAGACTAAAGCACCTTCTGGCCGGGACCCATGGAAAAGGGTCAGAAATGGCCAGATAAGTCTGGGAGGAAAAGAGCACAATCAAAATCAATATAAACACTGCCATAGTCACCTCCCTACAGGTCTCTCACCCGCATCTGCCTTAACCAGTCCAGGGTCAGGAAACAAGCACGCTTTCTTCATCACATGCTCGCTGCTCCATGTGGCTTCCTCAGGTCTCCGTCTGACTCTCCATCCTGCTTCATTCTCTCTTGTTCTCTCCTTTTTCTCTGCTCAGCTCCACCCTCCTTCTGGGTGGGGCAGGGAACCTGGAACTTCCCTTTTTCCTAGGGACCACCCTGTTACAGCCCTGGACTGGCTAAGGCAGATGTGGGTGAGATGCCTGTAGGGAGGTGACTATGGCAGTGTTTATATTGATTTTGATTTTACTCTTTTCCTCCCAGACTTGTCTGGCCATGTCTGACCCTTTTCCATGGGTCCCGGCCAGAAGGTGCTTTAGTCTAGTGGCGGCTTTCAGCCCTTGCTTTGGGCCAATCCCTTTTGGGTTGACTTTTGCCCACGAGGGGATGGGTAACTTCAGGTGTTTGATTTAGAAGTTATCTTCTTTGTGTTCCGTATTGTATATTCACTGTATTAAAGTCCCTTTTTGTTAAAGTTTTATATGTCTTGTCTTGATGCGGCAGATGGCAGAACCCATTTAAAGCAGGCAGGTTTGGGGCTTCAGAGGTGTCCCTCTCTCCCTGTCCTGTAACATTATCACCGTTATTACAAGACCCCTTTTTGTGTCAACCACAACAAAATGCAGTCAGCGAGTATTTCTCTAGCCACCATAATGACTCTAAGAGATATATGTAATTTGTTTTTTTTCAAATGAGGAAACAGAGGCTTTAAAAGATTAAGTGACCTACCAAATCTATCTGGTAGAACTAAGTGAAAAGTTAGGTCATACTGATTCCTTATGCTACACGATCTTCTTTTAAGTACTTAGAATGTAATTATTAACAGAAAGAGTAACAAAGCAAAGTAACCTGAAACAAACTTGAAGTCTACCTATAGGAGTGGGTGGTAGCATCTTGGCTTCCACATTAAACATTATCTCAGCTCATTCAGAGTCATCTGTCAAAAAAGAAAATGTCCTCTGTGTTTCATCTACCTCCTTCCCCCTGTGTCTTGAAACATTCCCCACCCTAAATTTGAAAAATATAATGTAGTAGAAAGCAGCCAGATGCCTTTCTTTGCCCACTGCACTGGGAAGATCAACCACCTTTGAAGTAGCTTTGTCAACAGTCCATGGAATCTTCAGTGGGGAATCACACCATCCTAGGGCACAGGAGAGGAAGAGTCTGCTACTGGGAGCATTTTTCTCCAGACATAAGTCCATCTTAAGTAGAACTGCTCTGCCCAACATTTCAAATTTGCATGTCTTAGGCATCTGCCTTCTTTTCTTTTCACATAATTCTGCAAGGGTACAGGAAGAATCCCCCTGTTCTTCTCAGTTCTTCTTGAGCAAACACAAATTAATATCACGAAAATTGGTAGGACACAGAGACAAAGTTTAATCTATATACATGTGAAGAGGCTTCATAGATATAAGTGGGATAAAATGAAGGTAGAGGCTGAACTAAGAAGAGGGATAAAGTCCTGAGGCATCAAAAAGAGAAGGGTCTTAAGTAATGAGAGGGTAAATTATACAACAAAACCAGATGATCTGGATATATACCCTCTATAAGATAAGTTTAAAGGCTATTCTGGAGATGACTCACAATTTGGGAAATCTGTTCTTAAAGATAGAACCATTTCTCTTGATACTCACAGTTCAACATGCCAAGATGATAAGTAATGTGTGTTTCCCACCAATATGAGTTGTAATGTTTTAGCAAGAACTGACAGGAAGACCATAGACCTGATCTCCTTCCCATATGCAAGCATGAACAAGCAACATAGAGCAGCTTCTCTCTCTCAAGGTCCAGAATGATAGACACAAGCTCATGCTGTTTTTCTCTAAAGGACATATCCTGACACACACGTGTGTACACCAACTCATCGAATCTCACCTTTCCTTTGTTTTGGAGTCAAATTGCCATCCTGTTATTTGGAGAACCTTTCTCTGACATGTATGTCCCTTGTTGTTCATTCTATTGTCTGAACAAATTATAACATTTATTACTTAGGCTCACTGGCACTTAATGCACATATTATTTTCATTACATTTTAAACTACATTATTAGTTCCATGGGGCCCAAATTAAACTGCATCCCATGATATCCAAGACAGTGCTTTTTTAACCCAGAAGAAATACTCAGGTAAAATTTTACACATAAAAAGTACTTTTCACCAACATTTTAAAATGTAGATATTTTCATGACTATGGTATGCTTTCAAGGTACCCAAACTTGAATGTTACACTCTTACATAAGCTATTTCTATTACTCAAATCATGCACAATAACACTTTTTCCTTGTGGCCTTCATACTATTTTGAACTTTTTAAAAAAAGATAATTGCCAAAACCTAGCATAAACCAAGAACTTGAGTAGACACTGAAGATTCAAAGTATAATAAATTATCAGAGCATCAAAAAACTTATAAAGTACATGAAGAATAAAATCATCCATGAAGAGAAGCTGCAAGGAGATACACGATGAAACTGAGTGTGAGCCAGTTGTTACAACACAAAGAAAATCACAGTCACATTTCACCAGGCAGTTCTAGGCTTCTACAAGCTAAGTCTTTTTTTTTTTTTCTTGTCTTTTAAAGATTTACTTATTTATGCATACAGAACTGGGGTACAGGCCAGAGGTGCAGGAGCAGTGAGCGGATTCACCAGAGACAGAGTTGGGAGCAGAACAGGCAGATTGACAAGGTACACTGCTGAGGGGAGCAGCGGGCAGGTCTGGAGAGGTCTGCTGAACCTTGTGGGTCACCTCCAGGCAGGTGATCAAACTCTCACTGCAACCTCGGCTTGGCTTAGCTTGGCAGTGCAGCACTCCAAACCACCATGCCACCAGGGAGAGCCAAAGCTAAGCCTTTAACAGTGGGAAGGAAGAGGCATTTCAAAGGAGCCCGCCCAAGAGCGCAAACCTTGAAAATGGGCAAAAGCTTCCTGTACTCGCGAAAGGGCACGTGAACCCATATTGCCAAGAGGGATGAAACGAATCTTCCTCATTTGAGGATGGATGTGGTTCTACTTGTCTTAGAACTTGCAAAGGTGCTTCAAAACCAAGCGTGGTAGATAAAACAGCTGCTAAAATCTTGGTCAAACTATTCGAACTGAAATATGTTCATGCACAAACTTTTCAGGGATTTTACAAATGTGAACAACAGACCACAGCTCACTTGGATGCGGGTTTTTCTAATAGGGTTTAAAAATGAGCCTTGACTTCTTTCCATACATAGTTATTACTAAACTAAAGAATTTCTGATTTGCAAAATATAGATGCTAATAAAATCCTGACTTCAATTCTGTTTTATATAATTGGCCCAAGCATCATGAAGAGATACCTATGTGGTGCTAAGTAGAGAGTTAGAAACAATTAAAAATAAGTACATCGTCTTATTAGCTTCAAACTGTACATTCTTTCAGTTCACAGACAATGAAATAAAATGTTTTCATCTTTTCCGAGGATAATTTGTAATATTTTTATCTCATGCTGTGTTTAAATAAATGTTCATTAAGCTTTCCAAAAACAAAAGCAGATTATTGTCAAGTGTTTATTAAAATTAAAATTTTTTTTTTGGTCCTCCCTGGTGACGCAGTGGGTTAAAATACAGCACTAAGAAGCTAAAGCCACTTCTGCATGAGTTCGATTCCCGCCTGCCCTGGAGGTGACCACATGGCATGGCAGACCTCTCCTGACCCGCCCGCTGCTCCCCTCAGCAGTGTACTTCGTCGCTCTGCCTGTTATGCTCTCCACTGTGTCTCTGGTGAAGCCTCTCACCGCCCCTGCACCTCTGGCCTGTACCCCAGTTCTGTATGCACAAATAAATCAAAAAATTTATTTAAAAAAATTTTAAATTATTTTTAACCTTTTGATAATTATTTGTGCTGATCAAATAATACAGTGTTTATGTCAGAAGGTGTGGAAAGAAAGTACGGGAAAGCCCAAAAAAAAAGAATTAGAGTTACCCATAATTCTTTCTACTGGCACTGTGTTGATCAGTGCCCCTTTTGATCATTTTTTAATCATTGTATCTATTTTTTTTATACAATTTTTTTAAAAGATTTATTTATTTATTCGTACAGAACTGGGGTACAGGCCAGAGATGCGGAGGGTGAGAGGACTCACCAGAGACAGAGTAGGGAGCAGAACAGGCAGATCGACGAAGTACACTGCTGAGAGGAGCAGCGGGCGGGTCAGGAGAGGTCTGCCTCGCCATGTGGATCTCCTCCAGGGCAGGCGGGATCGAGCTCATGTGGAAGTGGCTTAAGCTTCTTTGTGCTTGCTTTAACCACTGCGCCACCAGGGAGGGCCCTCTATTTTCTTTTTTTTTTAAGATTTATTTATTTATGCATACAAGAACTGGGGTACAGGCCAGAGGTGCTGGGGGTGAGAAGATTCACCAGAGACAGAGTAGGGAGCAGAACAAGCAGATCTACTAATATACACTGCTGAGCCGAGTAGCAGGTGAGACGAGAGGTCTGATATGCCATGTGGGTCACCTCCAGACTGGGGAGTGAACGCGTGCTGCTGTGGCTGCTGACAGATTCATAGTGCTGTGCTTTAACTCCTTAATTCCTCAGGGAGGGCCCCATTGTATATATTTTCAAAAAATATGTGTTTTTACATACATGTTCTGAGTCAGTTATTTCCTTAATAATGTATTTTTGGTTATTGACCATTAGAAAAGGAAATTAAACTTTTTACATCAGAAAGCGAAAGAGAAAAAGAACAAAAACTTGGTGTGACATCATTTTTCAGTATTGAACAATCATTCAAAGGCTTTATTGACTATTATGTCTTCCTTGGTGAGTGCTCCCTATGAAATGGCTTATTCGGCAAGACCCACTGCAGACTTGAGATAACTGATTGCAAAGAGATTCTTTGTTTTATCCCAAAGCCAAGAGGCTCCCACTTTAAATGTTACATGGATTTTATTTCTCCCGTCCAATAGAATGGATGTAATGAGCATTACCTCTCATCTGGTCGTTGCTCAGATTAAGTGCAGCTTTGTGACTGAAAGGCAACTTTCTTGTCAATTCTGTTTTATATCACTTAAAGAGAATCTAGCAAACAAATATTAAAACATTATTGAAAACAACAGTGTTATAGAACTTGTTGACACTTGTGGAATTTTCAAGAGGGAGAAAAATCACATATAATGTTGAAATTCAAACTCACTGAACAGTGATAAGACTGATAATAAGTGCACCAATTGTCAAGTAACTGTGTAAGAAGGTTTAGAAGATACTGGAAAGCCCATAGGGGAGGAAAAAATAAACTATGACTCCCCTGTATATGTTTTTTTTGATAAATGTCCCTCTGATCCATCCATCTGTATCTCAGACAGGATACAACCCTTCTTTCAATGCTGACTTAGTAGCATGGTATTCACAATACTATCACAACCCTTTCGTAGATGTTAAAATTGATTGAGTGTATCACGATTAGTGGTTTAAAATTTAAAATCGAGTGGAATTTGATATTGCATAATGCAAGAGTCCTATAATCTTCTACACAATTTTTTCAGTTTGTTGGTAGGTTTTGAGTGGGTGTGTGGGTCATGGTCTTAAAAGTTCAAAAGCTACTCATAGCAGAGTTTGGATTACAGTGAAATGGGAGACACTGAATCCATAAGATCTCAAGACAGCCAGGGCTTGAGTATGTAACCACTGTAGTCTAGAGTCCTGTAGCTATGGAAAATCTTATCTGGGGATTTTTTAAATCATCCTGAACACACACACACACAAAAATGATCCACTGGCCATCCAACATTCCTGTAGGCCAAACAGCACACATGATGAGGGCCATGCAAAATTTGCTACTCACCCCACCCTGCTCTGGTTCTGGTCACGATAACCATTTAGAAATAATTCTCTAGAAACTGAGGTCACGGTGTTGCCATTATGGACAAGGTGCAACCTCTCTGGAGAGTGCATTGGCAATATATTAACAAAATTATACATAGTAACACATGAACACATTCTTATATATCCACTAAACATAACAGAAAATTCAAAAGGGGGACATGAAAGATAACTTTGTAAATTTCAAATATTAAACCTTGAGAGGGCTGCCATTGTGATTGGACAAGGCACACTGAAGAAAATTAGAAAACCTAATTTTCTAGGTTCTAAGGGTCAGAAAAGTCAGATCAAGATGAGGAGGTAGGAAATGGGGTAGCAAGTCCATGCAGGTCCAGGGCAATCTGTGTTTTCATATATTAAGTGCATCTATCATTTTACAGTTAATTTGACCTTCTAACAATATCTAAGGTGACTGTTTGAAATATGCTATGGGTCTTCTGCAAATTAAGCTTGATCTTTATTTTGGAAAACTTGATATAAAAAATCTGTAATAGGGCCCTCCCTGGTGGCGCAGCAGGTTAAAGCACAGCACAAAGAAGCTTAAGCCACTTCCGCATGAGTTCGATCCCCGCCTGCCCCGGAGGAGATCCACATGGCAAGGTAGACCTCTTCTGACCCGCCCTCTGCTCCCCTCAGCAGTGTACTTCGTTGATCTGCCTGTTCTGTACCACCCCCTCTGTCTCTGGTGAATCCTCTCACCCTCCGCATCTCTGGCCTGTACCCCAGTTCTGTACGAATAAATAGATCTTTAAAAAAAATCTATAATAAAATTCAAAATCCATTCATATTATTACAAGTGATTTCATTATTACGTTTGTTAATGAAATAGCAAGAAAATTGGACTCTTATAACGGTGGATGTTAAGCATTTTTAATGGTTATAAATACGGCTTTAAATTTTATATCATCTACTCGTGCACAAAATAATTCTCATAAGAGTTCCTCTCTTAAGAATTCAGAAAGATCATTATTAAAGAGTTTTAATCAAAATTTTCATTAGTCATTTCAAACATAAAACCTGATATGAATTGATAATGTCCACAAAAGTAAACTCAAGCTTTATCATTAAAATTTTTCAGCAGACAGTATGTATGAAAGTTGTGTACAAATTTAATAATTAGCATTTGGGTTTTCCTTTTTATACCATAATAGCATATAATCTAAAGGAAATGTAGCTAACTTTCATAACCAAACCCCATCAAGCATCAAGTCCCTTCTAGTTTCCCACTATACAAATTATACATACAATTACGTAAATTATATTTAATTATTCAACATGTTATATAATTAATTGTATTAGGTATATGATTAATTATAGTGATGCTACATATTAATTATATCATGATTATTAATTATGGTTAATTGATAACTAATTATATAATATATATACACTATGATGTGAAAAGTTTAAAAAAATATAATTATCCCACCAAAGAATAAGTAGAACCTGTCTCTGCTATTGTTTCCATCAGGCTGAAGACCAATGCTGGTTGACAAGGCTTAGAACTTATCAATGATGCCTATTGAGGAACTGCATGGGGAAAAATAAAACTGAAAATGGCTGGTCTCTCACACACGCAAAAAGGTGCAGGAAGCATTGCCAGCACTGTTAAATGTATTGCTATTGTAATGATCCTGACTGAGCAACATTTTATATGCACTGCTATTTTAAGAACCCTGAATGATTGAAAGGTTGGGACAATTGAGATCATGACTTCAGTTATCTGAGGTTAATTCTATGTCAAATAAGTCAGAAGGAATAAGACAACATTAGATGGTCTCTCCTACGTATATGGAACGCAGAAAAACAAAAAGCGTCAAAGTCAAACCAATAATAATCCCCAGACATCCGACAGTAAAACTCAGGCAATCAGAAGGAGGGGCTGGATGGGAGTGGAGGAGGAGAGGGCTCAAAGAAACACAGTAGGGGTTTTCTGGGGCATGGTGGTGGGCAATGGTGGAGGTTCAGAGTATAAAATTTGGGACGGAGGCACCACAAGAACAGAAATTGGAGGTGGAGGTAGAAATGACTAACACAGTCATTAAACCAGAGATAAAAAAAGGAAATTTCTATAAACAAGAACTCCAAGGAGAATGTCCCACCATTAAAAAAAGGGGGGGCCCTTCCTGGTGGTACAGCAGGTTAAAGCACAGCACTAAGAAGCTAAAGCCGGCCCTCCCTGGTGGCGCAGCGGGTTAAAGCACAGCACTGAGAATCTAAAGCCGCTTCCCATGAGTTCGATTCCCGCCTGCCCCGGAGGAGACCACATGGCGTGGCAGACCTCTCCTGACCCGCCCGCTGCTACCCTCAGCAGTGTACTTCGTTGATCTGCCTGTTCTGTTCCCCACTCTGTCTCTGGTGAAGCCTCTCACCGCCCCTAAGCCTCTGGCCTGTACCCCAGTTCTGTATACACAAATAAATAAATCTTTAAAAAAAAAAAAAAGAAGAAGCTAAAGCCCCTTCAGCATGAGTTCAAATCCCGCCTGTCCCAGAGGTGACCCACATGGCGCGGCAGACCTCCCCTGGCCGGCCCACTGCTCCCCTCAGCAGTGTACTTCGTTGATCTGCCT
Source organism: Condylura cristata (assembly GCF_000260355.1). Lineage (NCBI taxonomy): Eukaryota > Metazoa > Chordata > Mammalia > Eulipotyphla > Talpidae > Condylura > Condylura cristata. Next base: position 9,201,949 of record NW_004567138.1, read on the forward strand.
GTTCTGCTCCCCACTGTCTCTGGTGAAGCTTCTCACTGCCCCTGTACCTCCGGCCTATACCCAAGTTATGTATGCATAAATAAAGAAATCTTTAAAAAAAAACCAGAAACAACAAATGAATGCTGGTGAGGATGTGGAGGTAAAGGAACACTCCTATACTACTGGTGGGAATGTACACAGATTCTGCCACTATGAAAAGCTGTGTGGAGCTTTCTCAGAACACTAAAAAAGGATCTACCATATGACCCAACAATTTCACTCCTTTCCATAGCTGGTAACATACATTAAACCCGTTTTATTTGTTCCTTTTAAGGCCACTTGGCCTGCTTTATGTTATCTCAATGAACCTTGGCTTGGTTTTAACATTTGGTTTACTCAGAGGTCTTCAGATACATGGGAGGATCCTGCATTTCTTCGGCAACCACATTTGCAGTTATCTGCTTGTGCAAGGTACCTGCGGAAGCTAGAGAAGGCCAAGGCCCAGACTTCTCCATTTCACTTGAACACAGAAGACTAAGCAGCATTTATCTCAGAGCTAGTTAAATGCACAGTCACCTGGTAGGAAGCAGATCAACCCTGGGGCTGTGGGCAGTATTTATGGGGTTGAAGAACAAATACAGAAAATGTAAGGTAGTGGAGAATGATTGATTGCTTTCTGCTAAGTCATCATGTCACTTGAACTTGGGCAACAAACTGAACACCCCTTGCTTCTGACTGGTGCCCATCTAACCATGGGTGAGCCATCTTAGTTCTGTATTACGTGGCTATTTTCAGTTTGTGTGATGAGATGTCATCTCACTGACAGCAAACACTATATCGGGCCTGTGCTCCAAAATATGACTTGTCTACTACTAACAAATCATGTTTATTTTTTCCTTGTTTAAAATAGATATGGGGACTTTTGTACAATTATTGCAAGCCTCCCCTGCTGTTCTTGCAAGATAAATACAAATAGAAAATGACCATCATGGCCACCAGTTTCCAATTTACATACTTTTCTTTGTCATTGTGTCCTGCATATTCAAATAACAAACTTCAACAGAAGAAACTGTTTTACCCAGTTTACCAGGCACTCCAACAGCTAACCAGCATACCATCAACAACTATGAATAAACAGAAGAGATGACACACTTCACAGACTTTAGTTAAAAAAAAAAAAGAAAGGTAAACCCCCAACTGGCATCTAAGCTAGAATTTAATTCTCTCCTCACTACCAAGATGTGGCAGAAACATGAAAACTTTGACAATATCTAAGAAATACCAAGGAACAACAAACTGCTATGTTTTGGAAGTTTCTGAATATTCACTCACATATTACTTTGTGGGCAATGCAATGATAAGCATTATTTTCATAGAATCAACCAGAACAAATGGTAGCAGAAAGGGAGAAGGCAGATTTTGTTCTTTACTTCATCTTCACTGCAAATTGTGGATACAGAATGCATCTCCATGAAGGGAGATGCAGCACAGTGAACAGACATCACATCCTTTGATTTGTACCCAGGAACATGGATCAGAGACAATGGAAGGAGATGTGGAGGAAAGACATGTAGAGACGTGTGGAGAGACATGAGTGAAAAGCATACAGAGAACCCATTTGCCATCCTTGGCAGAAACAATGGCAGCCATTATTCCGATTTTGTATTTTCTTCTTTTGTTCCTTTCATGCCAAACCTGCCTTAACCTATTTCTGTGGTTCCCCACAAAATGTACCTTAGCTTTGTTGCAAGCTTTTAGTTCTCAACAGCTGGGCTTCAAGTTAACTGTTTGGCCTGGCATTTGCTCACAGGTACTGGACAATTTGGGGGAAGTTTACTGAAAAAGTTACTAGGAATATCCCCTCTTCTCTTCCCTCCTTATGTATACTATTTCCAGTAAAAATATTTCACACTAAGCATGTGCTTCTTTTGTTTCTGTGAGCAGAAATGGCCAGATCCCTTTAGAGTATGAACCCCTTAATAGTTTGGGGTCCTTGAGTACCCCTTTGCCATATGCTAACATCTGGACTTCCAGCCTGCTTCTTCTCTATATTCCAGGCAAACAACTGTACACTAGGTAACAAAGAACAAGCAAACAGTAAATTCTGGAAACATGGCCTCAGTATTCCTTGGCTAAGAGACTTGTGTTATAAGCTTCCTGAGGAGAGTAATCATAGATTCTACTCTTTTTTAATTTCTTCCCCCACCCCATTAGCTCTGAATACAATATAGACATGTTAATGGATACTCAAGCTATAGAAGGGATTCAGCTCAATCACTATAAAGTCCAGAGGCTGTTTTCAGTTATGACAGGAGGAGAAAGCCCGTCCTGTCCTCTCAGGAGGTCCACAGGCTGGATATGACTCAAAGCAGCTCCCAAAAATGCTGCCTTACATGGGAATGTTTTTTAAAGGGAATAAAAGTCACCTCTCTCTTCCTGCTTTTTATCCCACTTTACAGTATTTTGGAAACCACATGGACAGTGTCTAGCAATTGAAAAGCCATTTGTAGCATCACTACACCACTAATGGCAGTCCAATCCCAACAGGCTTATCTGAAAAAATATGAACAAGTTTAACCTAGAGAGCTGCATGCTTCTAATAACATCTGGCAGTCCATAGCTGATTTTGAATATACACCAGGTTCTGAGTGGATCATGGAACTAAATCAGCTCTTGTTCCAGCCTGCTCATTCTGAACCAACTCATTTTATAGTGTGGTTAGCATAGCTTTTCCAGTTAAGCATGACTGCTCAAAGCACTTAGAGCAATGTTGTCTTAGCACAGCTTCTAGAGTGAGGCAGTTGACACAAATTGCATCGTAGGCTGCTTGCGATTTAATGTTGTTACTGCCAGGAGAATATTTTTGCAAAGGTTACTGATGTATAACAAAATAAAACATGCACCCAAATCAAACCTTCAATCAACATTCCTCTTTAGTCCAACATTCCAATTATATCACTTTTCTGAAACGTAGGCTATTAACTAAGAGGACAATAAACAAAACTCGAATTTCTTAATACCAAAAGGCTATGGTGTAACCATGATTTAAAAATATATAGATATATATAGTCCATTGTATAAATCCTTTGGTTTCAAAGTCAAAACAATTGATACTTTTAAGGTTTCACCTTCCAAATGTTATTCCTCCATTTGGTACTTCTTACTCTATACTAAACCACACTTAAATATAAAGCTCAAAAAAAGTTTTAATGATTCATTTATTCTCCCTGTACTCTCAACAGGGGGGAAAGGATGACATAGGATAAAAGTCACCATCGATTACTATTTAGAAGATATACTGAATATCCTACAAAATGATCTGAGTAACGGAACATGCCACTTGCATTTCCCAGAAGCGTATTCTGCCAGAGTTCATATGCTCTCAAACTGCCCAATTACATTTAGACCAAGCAATACAATTTAGCCTTGCATGCACCCATGAATTCTTTGACTCACCACGAATTAAATGGTCCCACAAATTGCTACGTACACGGTAACTTATACAGTTGCCTATATCCCCATTGATTATTTCTCCAATGCTAGTACAATTAAGAAATGGCTGAATATAGTCGGTCCTTATTTTAATGACAGTTCTATAGTCTATAATAATCTCAAAGAAAGCCCATTTCATGTTCCCTAGCTGTATGATCAGATTTTTTTTTTCTTTCTATGATTTATTATTTTAATTGGCCGGTTTTTCACAAGTCTAGGTTTAGACTTAGCAGACGCTAGGTGTGACTCTAGTTAGAGAAACTTTATTCTCTTCTAGAAAGTTCCTCCTAGTCATTGTTTCCTCAGCAAGAACCTGGAAAGGACACAAATAAAAGCAGATGTAACTAAAAATAAATCATTGAATTCCTTCTGAACTATCTGCATTAGTATGTCAGTTAATTGTTACCTCGAGGTGTTTTGGGGCACTGTCAAATATGACATAATACTCTTCCAAAATTAGCAAGTGGACCAGAAAATCAAGTAACTAAATAATTTTAGTCTTTCTCCAAGTTCTGAGGTTATGAAGGTCATCATGACATCCATGCTCCCAACACCTTTAGGTGAGGACTATCAGAGAATATACACACAATATGCCACTAGAAGAGAACATTATTTAGTCTCATCTCCCTGGTTTTGATATATTGTTTTTTCATTATTTTCTTTCATTAGTTTCTTTGAAGACTTAAAATTCTCCAAAAATCTTTCACAGGAGTTGGCTTTAAATGGTTCATGAAGTCTGTCCTGTTGAGATAACTTCTCAAAATTTGGGGAAATATTCAATTTAACCTAAACCATTGAAGCTTCTAAAGTAACCAAGGCATACAAATACTCCTTTGAGAAGTTTTTTTTCTAATTTAAATTTCAGTACTAAAGTGAATATGCAGAAGAGTAAAAAATAAAAGTGGCAAAAGGGTAATAAATCCATAATTTGTATTATTTAAGGATAATTCTGAGATCAGTCTGATTTTTTTTAATCTTATTTTCAATTCTATCAAGGTAAGTAATGTTTTCAGATATTTTTGGGAGCTGAAAACAAAAAGGTAGGATGATACAGTCAGGATCATTGATGTGAGACAGAAATTGAAAATTTAACATAAATATTCAAAATGATCCAGTTAATATTAAACAAATGGAACAAATACAGGCTACACAATAAGTGGAACTTGAACACATCTTATTACATGAATGAGATTAGTTCACAAAATATCACATACTATGTGAATCTATTTGTAGTAAATACCCAGAATAGATCAATCCAGAAAGAGGGAAAGTAGATTAGTGTTGCCAGTGGCCACGCTGGGTGATAACATGGTAGAGACAATGGGTAAAGAAACGTTCCAAACTTGACGAGGGTGATGCTTGTCCAACTCTGCAAATATACTAAAAAATTATGAAGTGTAGGCTTGTTACACTAAAAAAAAAAAAGAAGAAGAAAGAAACCCACAAAATTCAGGGTGCGATTCTTTGCTCTAAGTAAGGATAAATATTGCCTTGTATCAGAATCCTGAACAAAATGATCAATACATTTTCTTTTAAACATTCCAGATTCGTTACACAGATCAGAATCACTAACATTTAGAAACTCAGTTTTAAAGAGGAAGTGAGCATCTTAAATGCTGTCTGACAAAGGTGGAGCTGAACTGTGGGAGTTGTTATCTAAAACATCAGGAAAAACACCTCCCTGTTATAGTGAGAAGGGTTATGGGCCTATAGCTGTACAGCTATAGAGGGAGTAGAGCTCCTCAATTTCCGCTTAAACAGATTAGTCACTTGATCAGATTGTCCATTTTGGATTGATCAGAACTATTAAGCCATTGCTCACCTCCTTGGCTAGCTCTCTGTGATCCTAAATATCAATTTGTTTCTAGGTCTTTGGAACAGACTAACCACACTTTGATATACATCTGTTTATTTCACTGCCCTGCCCAGATGGGCCATTCACCACACAACTGAAATAAACCTAAAGAACTCAACGGGACTGATCTGTCATGGATGCTGCAGAATTGTCTAGAAAATACAAAACAAAATTAAATGAAGCATCCATGAGCTTCACTCAGCTGGTTTTATTGACCCAAAGACAGCTGGTCTCTCACCTAGACCTCAGGCCACAGACAACTCAGACTGAGTTTTACTCCTCTTGACAATTTTGTAGGCATCATCTCTTTCATTGAAAAATTAGGGAAGCTAATGGGACTGACTGATGAATTCAGTTCTTGGAAACCAAAAAACCTCAATTTCATTTAAACAAGAAGACAATGAGAAGCATTCAGATTCTGCTTATGTGTTTGCAATACTTTGCTATTTGAGAGGTGACTTTATGTAAATTAATAGAAGATTTTAAAACAGATGGAGAGATGGGAGAGATAGGGAGATAGACAGACAAACTTGGGGGAAGGTGGGAAATATATTAAAGGTGAAATGCAAGATTAGCTGAAAACCAACTATACAAAGCTTGTGTTACTCTTGTCACTGATTCTTGAGGAGAAGAGATAGTTGTCAGAGACAGTACACGGGAAATGGAGTGGGGTCCATTAATAGCTTCTTGCCAATGAGGAAATATTCACCATTGAGCAACTCACATCCGGCAGCAAATGTCAGAAAATGTTGCCCTTCATGTGATCTGTCCCTGACACTTGACCAGTGTTTTTCTTTCTTTGGCAAAGAAAAAAGAAAGTCAACTTCGCAGAGGAGGTGGGGCTGTCAGGAAAATGATGGGAAAAGACACACATTTTTAAAATGATGGATTGCTCCCACTGAGTCTATACACTTCCTGTTCAGAACACGTGGGGCAGGTTATTATTATCCTAGCGTGATTCAGAAAGGGCTCACTCATTCTGTAACATGGAAATGAGTTGAGAGCCTATGACATCCTATTCAGAGGGCACATCTCTTGCTGTGCCGACCCAGGGATCTTGCTGATGTCTGGATGAGCAGCTCTTCAATTCTGTCGCCTGAAAGATGTAGCCAGTGAGCTATTTGTAAAGGATGGAGAATGGAATTTCTGTCATTGAGTTGCATTAAATTTTGCGGAGTTCTCTATGTTCTCAGGAGTGAGAAGGAAAAAAGTAGGTTCCTGTCTACTACGAGGCAGACTTTTGGAATTTAGAAGATCCATGGTTTTCTTTTCTTTTTCTTTTTTTCCTAAAGATCTTGTACTTAAGCATGCATGCAAGAACTTGAGTACAGACCAGAGGTGTGGGGGGTGAGAAGATTCACCAGAGGCAGAGTGGGGAGCAGATCAGGCAGATGGACAGAAATACACTGCTGAGGGGAACAGCAGATGAGGCAGGAGAGATCTGCTGTGCCATGTGGGTCAGCTCCCTGGCCGGGGACTGAACTCATCCTGCAGTAGCTGCAGATAACTTTATAGTACTGAGACTTAAACCCCAGTACCACCAGGGAGGCCCAATCCATGGTGTTTGATGGAGACAGGAGAGGTATAAAGACAATGCCTATGTTGGCACAGAGGGAAAATTTTCCTTTATTCTCTGGCCAAGCGAACATATTAACTTCAGACAGACCAATGGAAGAAAAAGGACAAATTTACTTTCATACACATGGAGAATTTACACGGCTGTAAATTCTAGAGAAAATGGAACAAAATGAGGACTTTTATTCTTGGGTTAATGTTAATGAATGGGATAGGGTCCTGGGGCTTCAAGGAAAAAGGAGGATTCATATGAAAAAGCCCAATACTCTGTAAACATATAAATAGGTTTATTTGATAGAAACCTATTTATTGCTAGAGATGACTCTAAATCTCCATTGCCTAGGTAACAGTTTCTATTGAAACTCAGTGTTTCGAGTGACTGTAGCTCCACATGGAAAAAGATTATTCTGACTATAATGGACCAAAAAACCTATCTGACCATTTTGGGGGAGACATACCCTGTACCCACTTATCCTACGATCAATTTTCCCCAGTAAAAGTGCCAAAGAAGTAGTAAAGATAGCAACTGCCATCGGCATCCAGAGAGAACACCCGCTATAGGATGCTTGCGCAGGAAAGGTCTCTGAGAATCTTAAAGGTTATAATGATTCCATACGGTAAACACTGTACCCCAGTTTGAAAGCACTAGCTAAGCAAGAGGTAGATATGGAAAAGAAGGAACCAATCATTCCAGTCCCATCAGAGACTTTTTTCTCTGCAGAAGATAGAGAGCTAGAAAGAAAGAAAAAGAGAGAACACGTTAAGTCACTGATGCTCTGCAGTAGTCACCAAGTGTGCTCACCCAGGAACAACTAGCAGGAATGGGCTGACACTTTTTTTTTTTTCCTAAAAATTTGTACAATGTCTGGTTTCCATGTGAGATTCCCACCGCCCACCATCACTGAAGTCCCTGGTGCTCTCCCACCCTGTCCTGGTCCTTCCCCTCCACCCCCCCTTCAGAATGTCTCTGATCACTAGTTGCCTGATTTTGATTTGTACTTCATTATAGCTCCTTTTCTTTTTTTTTCTCTCTCATTCCTTTTTTGTTTTCTCTACTTTCCTCTTACTTTCTGTAAGAGGTCTCTCGGGCCATAGGTCAGAGTCCCAGCCACGAAGACAAGCACCACTTGCCACATCTCTCATTCTGAAAAGGACAAAAGTCAGCTGGAAGAAGCTACAATTATCCTTGACCTTTTAGAATGCACCTCTGTCATGCTCAGAATGTTCCACCATAGGCTTTTTCTGTTTTTTTTTTTTTTAAGGATTTATTTATTTAATCATACCAAAACTGGGGTACAGGCCAGAGGTGTGAGGAGGCGAGAGGATTCACCAGAGACCGGAGTAGGGTGCAGAACAGGCAGATTGACTGAAATACACAGCTAAGGGGAGCAGTGGGCAGGACAGGAGAGGTCTGCTGGGCCATGTGGGTCAGCTCCCTGGCCAGGGATCGAAATCATGCTGCAGTGGCTTCAGATAGCTTCACAGTGCTGCGCTTTAACCACTGCACCATCAGGGAGGGTCCCCATCAGAATCTGTGAACGGGAGCTACTATAGGAGAATCTGCATGAAGTCTTCTAAAACAAGAGCTCACCTGTATATAACTCCAGGTCAAACTGAAATAGATTTTAACAACAAATTAAACGGGTCCCTCAACAGTAGGACTTCACTCATATGTGACAGAACAAGAAATAAATATACTAACTATGTCAAATACAAATTAGCTTTTAGATTCTAAGACCAATCACCTATAGACTATGACCCTCAGACCGGGAAAGGGCAGGTGGGGGCGAGGAGGATATTATCAAGGCAAAGGGGACAATTATTTGGGAAAGTACAAAATTGGACTCGTCGTGGCAAATTTAATCTGATGTATGATTTTCAAGGATGCATACCTGAAACTTACATGTTGCAATGCAAAATCACTTCAATTTAAAACTAAGTCTCCCCCTCACCTAAGTATAAAACCTCAGTAACTCCTTCTGGCTTTATACTGGCTAATTTATGATTAAGAAGTAAAATTGGAAAATATGGATCTTTTTGTTAAGAGACTGGAAAGAAATATATCACCTGGGCTAGCTCTAGGTACAAACTTATTAAGATATATTTATTTTCTTCTTTATGCTTGTCTGTTGTTTTTAAGCAACAGGCATATATTACATTTAAACTCAGGAAAAACTGTCAAAAATAGAAAAAGACATATATTATCATTAGCCTTTAACTTGGAACACAAATGAAACTACAACAAAGCCAAAGAACTGAAGCATCAACTGGGACTTAAATGATCCTATATGCCTGTACCTATTTCTTTTCAACTCTTTTATATTTTCCCGAATTTTCTACAAATCATGAGCATATTTCTTTAATAAATATTTTGAGGAACAAAGAAATTCTGGAAGGAAAATGTTGCCTTACTCATTGTCAAATACCTGAAAATAAAGGTACAAGATAGTAATTATTTAATTATCTACTTGGAAGAAATTCAGGTGGCCAGTCCCACAAATTTACTAGGCTTGAATGACAAGGACTAGAAGCATCTGCTAGTAGACACCTGAGGTGTTGGCAGGTTGTCGTAGATGGTTCAGATCTCAACATGCCAACTTCCACCTGGATGGAGCTGTTTCACTGATGACTCAAGCCAATTACATATAATTACACTGAGTTTTATTGAGGGGTGCATTCAATTCAATTGACAGTAAAAGGAGGAAGGTAGGGAACAGTAAGGCAGCTTTGGGAGATAAAATCTGAGTGTGCTGGTATTAGGGGTTCATATGGAAGTTCCCCTGTGGTATGGGCTCATCACTGGCATGGAGTCCAGAGCATCTCGGAATGACTGTCCCAGATCCTATATTTACACTGCTTCACAGGTGTATCCTCCAAGCCACCTGTTAGTTTTGGGAGGCTTGGTCTCTCTTGGCACAGGCAGGACTTAATCTCTGCCTCTCGCATGTCTGTTTATCCATCCTAGTAAACAAACAGCTACTTGAAAGGAAAACACAAGTTACTTCATTTCTATGACACCCATTTCCCATCAATCAGAACAATAATATCCACTCAGGCAACAGATCTCATCATACTCAAGCCACATGGATTTGAAGGTGTAGGAAAGCCCATTCTCCAGAATATCTTCTCTTTCTAAAAAAGAACATCAGCCCTCCCTGGTGGTGCAACAGATTAAAGCTACCACAGCCATTGCAGCACGAGTTTGATCCCTGGCCAGGGACGTGACCCACATGGCACACAGACCTCTCCTGTCTTTCCCGCTGCTCCCCTCAACTGTGTATTCCAGTTAATCTGTCTGTTCTGCTCCCCACTGTCTCTGGTGAATCCTCACACACACACTGCCCTCTACCCCTGCACCTCCAGCCTGTACCCCAGTTCTGTATGCATAAATAAATTAATCTTTAAAAAAGAGAAGAATCTCAGCAGCCTATGACTGTCTGTCAGGTACTTGCCATTAGAGCCATATCTGCAGCTTCTAGGAATGTGTTTCTGGTCACAAGGAAAAGTCAAAGCTCCCATGGAAAAAACAGGAATCTCCACACAGTCTCCACAGCCAGGGTCTCCTCTAAGTATTAGTAAAATCATGTATGCAACCTTGTGCTTCTCTTAGAATGGACTCCCTCTTCTATAAATGAAGAGTGGATGGGCCTCCCTGGTGGTGCAAGTGGTTAAGACACAGCACTATGAAGCAATCTGCAGCCACTGCAGTATGAGTTCCATCCCCGCCCAGGGAGGTGACCCACATGGTGCAGCAAACCTCTCCTGACCCATCCACTGCTCCCCTCAGCAGTGTATTTCAGTACATCTGCCTGTTCCTCTCCCTGCTCTATCTCTGGTGAATTCTCTCAACCCCCCACCCCCACACTTCTGGCCTGTACCCCAGTTCTTGTATGCATAAATAAATCTTTTCAAAATATGAGTGGACTTAGAATTCCTTCAGAGTTTTCCATGTAAATTATGTCTGCATAATTTCTCAATTTAGAGAAATAGCTGTCACTTGAAAAACAACCGTGTTGAAGGAATGATGTGGATGTATTCGAGGGAGGATGGGAAAGGGGTGTCAAGGTAAAAGGAAAAAGTGAGGAGCCTGGGGGAGGCCAGGCTCCTGGTCAACACAGGCCTACCACATGCCTCAATAGGAGATCATCTCCCCAAAGAAAAACTCAGGCAATACTGAAAGTAAGTAGTCTCTCTCCATAGGCTTAGAGGGATAAACTCCCCTCACCACTTCAGCTCATCACCAGAACAGGGAAGTGTAGGATTTTTTCTAATCACGAATTCATCACAAACGAGAGGGAAAAGCACACACATACATAGCAGGCTTTTCTTTGAAGAGAAAGGAAGGGCTTACATATTCTCCTCCATAGGAAACAAAGAGATTTATTAATGAGGAAGGGGAAAGCCAGTGCCTGTTTAAAGAGGAATGAATCAAGGACAGGAGAAAAAACACCAGTGTTTCTCTGCCAAATGACTTGACTTTAGAAGAGAGAAGAGCATGTTCGTATCTTCCATGCATTTTATGCTTCTACAAAAATACCTTTTCAGGGAATTCATTCCACTAGCATTAAATAGTATGAATCATCTGTATGGCATAAAACAAATCCAGCAGTTTTTATCTATGAGGCACTTACTCTTGGGTGTGGATCCTGCCTCTCATTGTCTGATTGGCAGTAAGTTTAGACCAATATGCTGACATCCTTCTTAAAATTTAAAAATTTGCTTTTACAGAGTCCTCCTTTTCATGATTAAGTTTCTGACCCTGATTCTTCACAGTCCTACTGGCTAGACTTCTCCCCAACTGGCTGAACTGAATTTTAAAAATTACTCAGTGGAAAAATGAAAGCCTAAAATAAATTGAAATGATTCATTCTGGAGCAAGGCCCTTGCTATTTTAGGACTTTAGGGACAGGCTTGCTGGCATTCACAAGTAATAAATGAGCCTGACGTGACGCCTTGATTTGTTAACTCAGAGAGAACCCCTGCCAGTCCCACACCGGATTCATGTGGAGTTCACTGATGCAAAGGTGATTAAGAAGGAGAATGTTGCCACATCACCTTCAGGTTTGTAAACCAATTCATCATCTGTTTGTATACATATGTGTGTGTGTGTGTGTATGTTTATATACACACACATATATACATATATATACACATACATATATACATATACACACACACACATATATATAAAACTACCCCAACAAGACCAGACATTTGCTTTTCTTTTTTTTTTAAAGATTCATTTATTTATGCACATAGAACTGGGGTACAGGCCAGAGGTGCAGGGGTGGTGAGAGGATCCACCAGAGACAGAGTGGAGAGCAGAACGGGCAGATCGACGAAGTACACTCCTGAGGGGAGCAGCGGGTGGGCCAGGAGAGGTCTGCTGCACCATGTGGGTCACCTCTGGGGTCAGGGATTGAACTCACGCTTAAGTGGCTTTAGCTTCTTATGCTGTGCTTTAACCCACTGCGCCACCAGGGAGCGCCCCTGCTTTTCATTTTTAACTAAAAGAACCAATCAACCATTGCTCCTGAAATGAAGTCTGAATAATATCAGTAAACAGCTGACCTATAAGGTCAAGGTCACAGTCAGTCTTTGAAAGGTATGCAAGTGACCAAGCACTTAGAGAGAGTGCTTCTTTCTGAGAAGTTTCCCAGCCGTGCTGGTAAGTGCAGACAGCATGGTCCGTGTCGTCATCCCCATCTGCCCCCAGCCTAGCTAAATATTTGTGAGCGATGAAATCAAAGCTCAGATGATGGCCAGTGTGAGCTGACAGAAACACTGATGCCCAGGTGGGACAGATCCCAGGGTGCTTACGAGTCCTTAGCCAGCCATCGGCAGATCACCAAACTTACCAGCCCAAACCTCAAAGTCCGCAGCATTTCTAAGGCTACATTAGGACACCGAAAGAACCACCTGAAAATGACAGTCCTGGAAATTTAAGTCTTTTGACAATCACTCTGTTTTCCTGAAGTCTCTGAAGTCTATCCATAATATAACATAAATCAAAACCAAAAGCCAAAATCCAAGTTGGTTGTCTCAACACTGATGAATATATCTACACACACACTACATATACATACATACATATATACACACACACACACACATATAATTTATTTATATTTACCTATCTATTTATCCATTTATTTATTTATTCATAGTCAGACAGACAGAGAGATAAAATATGTGTTAGAGTGTCTATGTTATAGGGCAACCCCAAAGGGAAATGGGATGACCTGGGTAAGTCCTCATCTATCGAATTAAAGAAGATTAGAACAAGGCAATTAATCCTGCCCACCTTTGACTATGAAGATGCCTCTCCTATTCCTAATAAACCTGTTCTTTAAAATGTAAATAAACAAAACTTCAGACCACCTGAGAACAGGCACATAGAGAAAGGTTAATAAAAGTTTTATTTAGAAGGGAAATAAAAAGTGGGGGAGCACAGTTAACACTGTCTGAGCTCAGACACCAGGCAGACACTGCACATAGGCAAAACCAAGCAGCTCTCAGCAGGCCCATGCGTGTTCAGTTTTATATCAAACATGGCTGCTTAACTCCACCCATAGTTCCCAGAATTCCCCTTTCAGGAAGTTGAGTCATAGCAGCTTCATGGAATGATAGGAGTTGTAATCCTTGACACGTGGGATCTCTTTGGCCTGGAGATGGGGTTGGAGTTCATTAAACATCAGTGAGTGGAGTTCATTCAGGACCTACCTAGTGTTCCCCAACTCTCACAGGTAGTATTCTTATTCTTAGTGCATTATGGATATTAACTCATTTAATTCAAACAAACTACATTTTTTTTATTTCAAAAAAAAATCCTAAAATTGGGATCACTGACAAGTAAAAGAGGTAAAAGGGCCCCTATTCTGGGTCCTGGCCTTTAAACGGCTTTAATTTGCCCCCTTCCAACTTTTCCACACCACATATAGGTACCTGAGTCTAAAAACTCTAAGGGGAGGTGGCCTAAGGTTATGTTTTGTCTTTTACAGCATAGGTAAGAACCATTTTAAACAGACAGATTTGAGGATTCTGGCGTGTCCCTTACCCTGCCCACTATCAAAATGTGTGAAAAATTACCTATTTGATCAATTAGCATACAAACCTTATCATGGGTTAATTGGATTTCTTCTGATGGTCAAGAGAATTTTTTTTTTTAACCTCCTGTCTCTGTATCTTTTTCCTATAAAACAGACACTATCAGCTACATTTTAGCTAGGTAAGATCTCTGCTAAATCACACTGTAGGAAATTGCATTCAGAGGACATAGGTCTGAAACTGGCATTTTCTTTCAGGAAAAAGATCAAATTCAAAAACACATGGCTCGTTTCAGAAAAGGGGCCATCTCCCCAACACATTTAATTTTGCTTTTCAAAAAATAAGCCCCCAAATTTCTGTTAGTTTCAAAATAAGGAACCCAAATCTCCAAATATCTTTTTTTTGGCCTCTTGTGAGAGGTGCAATATTTCATCTCTGAGTCTATCCCGCCTGGATCCTTCCTGGTTGTTTCATGACTTAAGTACAACGGTTGCATTATGTTTATAGACAGCCAGCCCAGCATTTCTATCATACCCTGAATATAAGAAAAATCAATGGGTCTGCTTGCTGGGTAGCAAACCAGCTAATGGGCTGAAACTGCGAAACAGAAAGATTTTCCAAGAAAACATACAACATCATTAGGCGAGGAGGCTCTCCTCCCACCAGACTGGGCGTCTGCTTTTCTACCCGTGGACATCAGATAGACTAATGGCTCTGCTAGGCTTCATCTAAGAAAAGTCAGGGTCCAGAGGCCAGCATCCCTTCCTCATATCACCGTGAGAAGCAGCCATACTGTAGTGGGAAAAACGCCAGGAAGATTCTTGTAAATAGCAGAGCTCATGTGCAAAAGTGTAATTATTTTCATTTCTTGCATGTGCTTCCCAGCTTGGGAACTTCCCACTCGTTGTATAAACCCCAGCCTAGGCCATATTCAGGCATATCCCTTCCCCAAGTAGCTGTGACAATTGGCAAAACAGGGTTTTTTTCATCTGGGAGCAAGAGTGCATCCCCAGAGAACAAGCCCAGAGACAGTTTTACTTGGCTGAACTCAAGGAAAGAGGGTAGGGTGATACTTATTTCCAGCAGACAGGCTACAATGTGCAGGAATGTTCCTCACAGCAAAGAATTATCCATGCCCACCTGTCAAGAGTACCTGTAATAAGAAATCGTGTTTTAAAAGAGCAAGGACATGTTCAAAGAGGCTCTGAGTCCTTCCACCTTTGGAACTTCAAGTTTCCTCTCTCAGGTGGGGATCAGTGTTCTGTCAGTTCACACTGGCCATCACCTGAGCTTTGATTTCATCGCTCACAAATACTTAGCTCGTGGGAGGAGATGTGGATGATGACACAGGCCAAGCTGTCTACATTTACCAGAACTGCTGGAGACACTGCTCAGAAAGCGCTCGATCTAAATGCTTGGTCACCTGCATACCTTTCAAAGACTGACTGTGACTTTGACCTTATAGGTCAGCTCTTTACTGGTATTATTCAGCCTTCATTTCGGGAGGAATAGTTGACTGTCTCTGTCTCTCTTGCTTGTTCTCTCTCACATACACACACAGAGAGAAAGAGAGAGAGAGAGAGAGAGAGAGAGAGAGAGAAAGCATTTAGATTGTTTATGGAGCCAGGCTACATTCACAAATTGAATTTGTGGGAGGTATGGCATCAAATATAATCCTGCGTTGCCACGGGATTTCCCTATGGAGATCAAAATGCTTTTCAGAAAGTCATTCCACAGGGACAGGGAACTATGAGTTCAAGAGCTCCTCATTTCACAGACGAGAAAACAGGAGGGAAGAAGAGGCTGTCATTCGTTCAAGGTCATTCAATGCATCAAGTTCAGAGCTCAGGCAAGACATGGGAGAGGTAAAAGAATGTAAAGGGGCAGGATGCCATCGTGGTGGCACAAATCTCTACATGTTGAGTCTGGGTGACGAGAAAAAGAGGGTCCGGTGAGCACACCTGAGGGGAGAAATCCAAGATTGTAGCAAAACAAGCAAGGATATAAAATAATGGTACATCATTCATCTAAATAAACATTTTAAAACATAAACTGAAGAAAGGCGGTGCTTCTGGGGTGGACAGCTTGCAATTCTCCCCAGAATCAGCAGCCCCGGAAGAGGCCTGGACCTCCCTGCCAGCCCAAGAGCCCTCACCTGACAAACTCAATTCCCAGGGTTATTCTCCAGATGTTTATACTGTCAAATGATTTAATGGACTGCAGAAATGAGTCGGTCTGTTCGTTAAAACAGTCATCATAATGAAGAAGATGGACAGCATCTGGCCTTCAACTGTGTCAGTCTGCACATCTCTGTACCTCCTTCCTATCAATCACCATAGCATGCATTATGTAAATACGAAAGATGAAATGTCAGCCCTATGGATCTAATTGTTCTTGTGCACCATATGGGACAATGACTGGTGGGCCCGGCTGTTCCCTGTTACAACCAGCGTTAATTGGCACCTTTGTTATCTAACCATGAAGATCCTGATTGGAACGGTTTGAAGGCTCCAGTAACCCTTTCGACAGGAAATGCAGTTTAGGCCAACGCTTGCTGAGTGAAACAGGCACAGAAATGGCAGAAACTCCGTGATCCTAGTAACATTTCAATCAAGGACATTCATGGAAGAGAATAATATATTGTCGTCGGGGCCCTCCCTGGTGAGGCAACGGGCTAAGGCATAGCTCTACAAAAGTAGCCACAGCTTTAGCACAAGTTTGGTCCCCTGCCAGGGAGGTGACCCGCATGGCGCAGCAGACCTTGCCCACTGCTCCCCCCAGCAGTGTCTTTCAGTAGATCTGCCTGTTCTGCTCCCCACTCTGTCTCTGGTGAATCCTCTCAATGCCCTGCACCTCTGGCCTGTACCCCAGTTCTATATACATAAATAAGTAAATCTTTCAATAATCATAACAGGCCTTCTGTGGTGGCGCAGCGGGTTAAAGCACAGCACTGAGAAGCTAAAGCCACTTGCGCATGAGTTCAATTCCCACCTGCCCCACAGGTGACCACATGGGCGGCAGACCTCTCCTGGCCGGCCAGCTGCTCCCCTCAGCAGTGTACTTCATCGATCTGCCTGTTCTGCTCCCCACTCTGTCTCTGGTGAAGCCTCTCGCCGCCCCTGAGCCTCTGGCTTGTACCCCAGTTCTGTATGCACAAATAAATAAATCTTTTTATTTATTTATTTATGTTTAGATTTATTTATTTATTCATACAGAACTGGGGTACAGGCCAGAGATGCAGAGGGTGAGAGGATTCACCAGGGACAGAGTCGTGAACAGAACAGGCAGATCAACGAAGTACACTGCTGAGGGGAGCAGCAGGCGGGTCAGGAGAGGTCTGCCATGCCATGTGGATCTCCTCCGGAGCAGGCGGGGATCGAACTCATGCGGAAGTGGCTTACGCTTCTTAGTGCAGTGCTTTAACCGGCTGCATCATTAGGGAGGGCCAAAGTAAATCTTTAAAAAAAAAAAAACTTAAAAAACTAATCATAATAACTTATTATCTTTGTTTATCAGGTAAGGGGGGAATCCAAAATTCTTGGAGGTAATTATATCTGTATTTCCTCCCCCCAAAAAACAGACATAAGACATGCCCTATAGTGAAATCTGGGGTTTACTCCCACTGATTTGGGGCAAACAGCACAGGGGTAATTTGCTCCTGCTACTTCCTGGGCTCTTTTGGGGGACATGTAGTTTCCATCTTCAGGGATAGGATCACGAAATGTCAATGAAAGAACAGGCTCTAGGAGTCAATAAATTCAGCTTTCTACTGAAACATGAATTCTGCTTAAGGTATTTCCAATAACAAGATTTATGTTTCCACTTTAATCCTTGCAATGAAGAGGCATTCGCTGCCTTATAGGTTTAGATGGGACTGATTTAAAAACATAAAAGATGCAAAATCTGAAATATACTAGTGCATTCATTCTAATATATACGATATTATCAAAAATCCCCTATTCATAAACAGACTCCCACTTCCAACTTCCTGAAAGTGAAAATGATATTGAAGCTACCTTCAATTTCCTATAAGGCTAATCAATTGTCTTATCTTATTTGCAAATACATGCAGTATATAAATTAACTTATTATCGTCCCAGAGGAAATGGAATTTTTAACATATCCTGTAGTAGAAAAAGAGAACGCCACATTCCCCGTCCCTGGCTGCCCCTCCTCTCCCCCCCCCCCCCCCAAATTTTGCTCGGTTCTGTCCTACATACAGAGGGTTATGAATACAAATGACAAATGCAAAACCAGCTATCAATCTAAAACTCAGTCCTGAAAATTCCAAAGTTCTTGTTTCCACATTCAAAATGATCCATGATGACTGTCCCCAGAAACAGCTATAGAAAGTCACCACAGCTAATAAAATACGGTCAATGACGAATGAGACCACCTAGGATCTATGAACTAAAAGTTTATTTTCTCGTGCGAGATAAACTGTAAAACTGTAATCATTGTCGGTACAGCTGGAATTTCTCTCGTGCCCCATGTAAACACAACTCCAGACACAAAAAGAGTTGTCTCTCGCCATTCTGTGTTTATTCTAAAGATGGATAACAAAAAGCTACATATAGCCCTTAGGTTTCCCTCCTTGTTTATTTGAAAAAGTGCAAGCAATCCATTAAAGTTAAAGAGATAACATTAAGGAATGCAGCTACAATGAAGGCACAGTCCATGCGCAGACCTGTGCTTAATCTAGGGTCTTGTTTAACAGAGCTTTTCGATTTTAATTAAAATAAAATGGGCTCTGGAAGAAAATGCATCTCCTCCAGCGAGAATTGTATTCAGCTTGTTCTCTGTAATTTTTACCCATCACACTGCTGGCTGTGGCTTTTTCCACAGCTCTCAAATGGTGTCTAAATTGACCAGCTCTGTTGCCAAGGAAACGGACGGGACAATGCTAATAGAAGCTACTTAGGACACACTGTGAAAAGCTTAGAAATAAAATTGTTTGACATGAAAGGCACAGTGTCAGCAGCCAGGCAACTCTGTTCAAGGCTGCACTAAGCAGAAGATGGGTACATGTCTCCCCCTACTCTTTTCCCTCCAAATGGCTGCTAGAAAATGAGTTCTGCCCTCGGAGCTTGGCCAGTTTTTCCTATCAGAGTTACTTTGTCTTTGTAACTCAAGGTAAAGCAAACTCTTGATGTTGTGGTTCTGAAGACCCCCGAAAATACTTCAATTTATACCCATGCAATGGAGCTTGTTTGTTGTGTTTTTTCCCACTTCTTTCCAGCAACAAAGTCTTCTCCCCGTCATGAATAAATTGCAAATATTCTTCTGAATTTTCTAAGATTGTTAATTAAAATCCACTTGATTTAAGCTGCTTCTCTCATTTTGCACTCACAAACCATAAATTATGGAGGAGGTCAAAGAATGAATGGCAATTTGACATGAAGAGGTTGATTTATTGCTTCAGAAGGAGTTTTATACCACATGTGGCAGGAGTCATAAATTAAATGCTAAATGTTATGTATTATTATGCTTTCAGGAATATAAATGTGTCTAAAATGCTATGCAGGTGGAATGATAAAAATATGAATCTACTCTCCTGGCAATTTTAAAAGGCCCTTTAAAGCTGTCAAAAAGAAAATAAGCTGAAAAACAATCTAGATGAGCCCCTCAGATGCTTTTTACAACAGGCAGCCCTAGTTTATAAAAGTAACCCTTTCCTGTAATCTGCTGGACATTGGTTGATGGTGACTTGGGTGGGGAGAAGAGATAAGGGAGTCTTTCATCTGGCAAAAAGAAAAGAGAGCGAGTGAAAATGAAGAAAAAAGAAAAGAAAAAAATCTAGAGCTCTCCGTGGTGCTGTAACATGATGACATGCATCCAAATCATCATTTCTCAACCACTCCTCCACAAATGACCATAATTTAATTTATCAGACCTCATTTGAAAGCTAACTCATTTGAAAGCTAATCAGGACACGATGAAACTTGCCTTACTTCACCTAGCAGCTCTGCAGCTGTGATTATTGAGCTTAAAATGTAAGATCAAGACAGGATTCAGGTGCAGGAAAATGTGGTGTTGAAAGTAATAGGCTATGATTCCACCAGGGGGCAGAAGTCCTAAATGGAAGAAGTCAGCTTTGGGGAGGGGGGGGGGATGGAGGGGAGGGTGGTAATCCATTCTGACTTGCAGCTACTTGGCAGAACTGAAGGCAGCACTGACTGTCCCTTCATGCAGGGGATTACAGTCCTTCTGGACACAAACGTGGAAAACGTGGTTTGTCTGGCTCCTGTTTCTCTGGCCAGCAAGCCATTCCTCTCTCCTCATTCCTCACTTCTGCTCCAAGATCCGGCTCACACTGTCTCCATTCATTCAGAATTTCAACTGATTTACTCCACTGAGACCTGTTTCTTTTAGGTTTAAAAATTACTTGTCTGTACATCAGCAAGTGGAGAGAACACAGCCAATGGCATCCTTAACAGGTAGAGTTATCTGACACCGATTCCTCACTATGACACGTGCTAGCTATATTCTGCCAGGCATTGGCCTCCCGAGAGATGATACACAGCTGCACCTTGCAGGAGAGACAAAGCCACACGGACAAGGAGTACAGACAATAAAGAACAGGGAAGGAAAAAAAGGATCTCACAGCATGGGTGCGCTAAGGAGAGCCGCCGATACGGCAAATAAAAATACAGGATGCCTAGTTAAATCTGAGTTTCATTTTAGAATACGCATATCCCTTGTAATATTTGGGCTATTGGGCTATAGTGACACAATTTTTAATGATTTATTTATTTATTTATTTATGATTACAGAACTGGGGTACAGGTCAGAGGTGTGCTGGACTCACCAGAGACAGAGAGAGGAGCAGAATAGGCAGATGGACTGAAATACACAGCTGCGGGGAGCAGCGAGCGGGCGGGTCAGGAGAGGTCTGCTGCGCCATGCGGGTTGGCTCCCTGGCGGGGATGGAACTCGTGCTGCAGTGGCTTCAGAAGAGCTTCATGATGTGGTGCTTTAATCTGTTGTGCCACCAGGGAGAGCCCTACACTGACACATTTTTAAAAGCATTCATTGCTTCCCACAAACAAAATCTATCTGGGTTTGCTATATTTTATCTGGCAACTCTAGTTTCTGAGGCCCTATCAATTGATTTAAGCAGTGGCTAAATTACAGTAACTGGAAGTAGAAAATCATTTTTTTTTTAACTTAGGAATTCTTAGTTGGGATGTTGGGATTCCCCCCCCCCCCCCAAGAAGATCTCCATCACGCAAATCACACAGCATCGCACTGGGAAATAGTTTCTGTCTGGAAAACAGTAGTGGTTCTAGTAATTCCCACCATCATATCAACAGAATCATGGCTCAGGAGTATCTTAAAAAATTAAGTCAGGAGGTTAGATAATGCTCAAAGGATCCAGGAGCAAAGAGGATCTCCCTCTCCCGGATTTCCAGATGGCCATCCTGTCCTTCTGTCTCTGAACAGCATAGCAGTAAACGAACAGGTGCAAAAAAGCAACCCCTGGTGGTGCAGGGGGTTAAAGCACAGCACTAAAAAGCTTAAGCCACTTCCTCATGAGTTCCATTCCCGCCTGCCCCAGAGGAGATCCACATGGCTCAGTAGACCTCTCCTGACCTGCCCGCTGCTCCCCTCAGCAGTGTACTTCGTCGATCTGCCTGTTCTGCTCCCCACTCTGTCTCTGGTGAATCCTCTCACCCTCTGCATCTCTGGCCTGTACCCCAGTTCTGTATGAATAAATAAATAAATCTTTTTTAAAAAGTAACCACCAGGTGGCGCCATAAAATGCAACAGTGGCCCTTCTTACCGGAGTCCCAGCATCTTCTCCCCCAACTCAAATGAAGGTTATCATGACCGAGCTTGTTCAGCTAAGGTCTTACTGGTCTTAGCATAAAAGCGGAACAAGCCCAGATTGTGCTAATAATGCCTGTTCTCTACCAAAATGGAGCAACAGCCGTGTGTTGAAAAAGAAATACAGGATGCTTTCACAGAAGAGGAATACAGGGGAGCTTAGTAAGGGATCATGGGGGAAAAATAATAACAATTAAAAAAAAACTAAGTAAAAATAATCAGATAACTAAAAATCAGACTTTATGCAGGAAAGGGAGAGGGATAAAAATGAAGGCGGGAAGAACACAAGGGTCTAAGGTGATGGTGCACAGGGGAACTGGTGGTGGGAATTCTATGGGGATTACACCTGATGAAAATATATACAAATAAAGAAATAAAATATAAAAAAAAGAAACACTGAAGATTGTGGCTTGCCTGCCAAAACAATTCCATATGATTTCTTTTTTCACTGTTCCAATTCCAAAAAGATAGATTTCACTCTTAAAAGCTCCTCTCTGGTCCTTAAAATGTGTAATACATAATTTCCTTAAGACCTATCAAATCCACTCCCAGGTATAATTGAAAACAGGGACTCAACCAGATACTTGTTCAATGAGGTAGTATTACCCACAGGCAAGAGGTAGAAATCCCGTCCATCAGCAGATAAACAAAATGTCTGTAGTCCAATAGACTATCACCCAACCATAAAAAGTAAAGTTCTGTTACAACATCCATTAGCCTTGAAAGGCAATTCAGGGCCTTCCCTTGTGGCACAATGGGTTGAAACACAGCACTGTAAAGCTAATGACAGCCACTTCAATGGGAGTTCAATCCCCAGCCGCGGAGGTGACCACATGGTGTGGCAGACCTCTCCTGTGGGCCCTCTCTGGTGGCTCAGCAGGTTAAAGCACAGCACTAACAAGCTAAAGCCACTTCAGCCTGAGTTTGATCCCAATCCCAGAGGTGATCTACGGTCCTCTCCTGACCTACTCACTGCTCCCCTCAGCAGTGTACTTCGTCAATCTACCTGTTCTGCTCCCCACTCTGTCTCTGGTGAATCCTCTCACAGCCCCTGCACCTCTGGCCTATACCCCAGTTCTGTATGCACAAATAAATAAATCCTTTAAAAATAAAAGAAAAGCAGATTCAATTGGATAAATGGTTTATGATGCCACTTCCATAAGAAATCTGGAATAGACAAATTCATACAGACAGAAAGTAGAATGGGGGTGGCTGGGGATTGGGGGAAGGAGAAAGTAGGTCAGTTATTACTTCAAAGGTACAGAATGTCCTTTCAGGATGATGAAGATGTTCTAGAAATAGTGGTAATGGCTGCCCCCAAAATACTGCTACTTAAAAAATAAAGTTCCTCTGTTTTTGGCTTCCTCTTCATCTTAAAATAACCCCTCCTCCTTCCCTCAAGGTGGCTGACTGTCACCACAGCAACTGTGGACTCCCCGTAGGTAAATACAGAACAAAAGTGACTATTTAATTAAGCTAAAAGAGCTTCCTTGCCCATAGCTGGGACCAGTTGAAGCAACCCAAGGACAGGTCCCTAGGCTGCATGACTTTGTTCTCGGAATGGAGGCCATGAGGCATAAAGCAGCTGGACACTGTCCTGTCTGTCTGCTTGTACCCTTGGCTGTGACAGTACACCGTGCCCTCTGCCAGCTGAGCTGTGTTCTGTCTCACAATGAGGCATTCCAGAGAGAGTTCTGTGTGTGTGCCACTTAAGAAGCGCCACCCTCAGCTCTGAGTCTGCTCTTTCTTACAATGCTCATTAAAGCAAGGACAGTGTGATTCCAACTTCCTGGAGCACCATTTGCACATGACATTTGGTGTCCAAATTAACCTTCCTAAGAGCACATACTTGATTCTCTCAAATATTCTGGAAGAAGCCTCTGATGCCACAAGATCCTCCTTTTATATGAAAAGGACCATTCATAGCAATCAATTATAAGTGTCCTTCTAAGGAATCAACAAGATATTTTGTGTGTGTGTGGGGGGGGGGGTCTCCCTGGTGGCCAGGGGTTAAGTCTCAGCATTATCACTGCTGTGGCCTGAGTTCAGTCCCCATCAGGGAGCTGACCCACATGGACAGCAGGCTTTCCCTGTAGTAAACTCTACTCCCCTTAGGAATATATTTCAGTAAATCCACCTGTTCTGCTCCCTACTCTGTCTTTGGAGAATCCACTCACCTCTCACACCTCTGGCCCACACTCCAGTTAAGTAAATAAATCCTTAAAAAAAAAACTTGTTGGGGGCCCTCTTTGGTGGCGCAGTAGGTTAAAGCACAGCACTGAGAAGCTAAAGCCACTTCCGCATGAGTTCGATCCCCGCCTGCCCCGGAGGAGCTCCACACAGCGAGGCAGACCTCTCCTGACCCGCCCGCTGCTCCCCTCAGCAGTGTACTTCGTCGATCTGCCTGTTCTGCTCCCCGCTCTGTCTCTGGGGAATCCTCTCACCCTCCACATCTCTGGCCTGTACCCCAGTTCCATATGAATAAATAAATAAATCTTTAAAAAAAATTTGTTGGTTTCCTTTTCTAAGTTTGTGTTTTTCAAGTGTTTTCAGCTTAAAATCAAATGCATTTTTCTTATACTGTTCCCCAATAGCTATGTTTCCCTCCAAAAGAATTAACAGCTAATTTCATTGAATATTTACATATAAAATATAACCGGGGCCCTCCCTGGTGGCGTAATGGGTTAAAACACTACATGCAAAAATATCAGCATCACTGTGGCACAAATTCAATCCTTGGCCAGGGAGCTGACCCACATGGTGTGGCAGAGCTCACCCTTCTCACCCGCTGCTCCCCTCAGCAGTGCATTTTGTCCATCTGCCTGTCCTGCTCCCCACTCTGTCTCTGGTGAATCCTCTCACTGCCCCTGCATCTCTGGCCTGTACCCCAGTTCTTGAATGCATAAATAAATAAATCTGTAGAAAATATATAATGGGGAAGCAATATGAGTGCAAGTATTCACAATACATCTTCACTCTCTTGTTCTCTTCCTAACCTAAGATTAGGATGAGCTCAATAAATTGATTGATCAAGTCAGGTGTGGATAAGTACAAAATGAACTATGGTATCTCTCCCACAGGGTATATGTATTTATTTTATTTGTTTACATTTTCAAAGGACAAGCAAAAAGGCACTTGCATAGTCACAGGTAGACAGGAGAGTTGCCATGTATTTGTATCATAAACCCTCTTTTCCAATGAATCACTAAAACGGGTTTATGTAATAAATACAAGGTATTTAATTTCATTATATTGATTATATGACTTTTTTTCATTAAAAAAAATTAAGATTATTTATGCATACAGAACAGGGTGGTGAGAGGATTCACCAGAGACAGAGTGGGGAGCAGAACAGGCAGATCAATGAAGTACACTGCTGAGGGGAGCAGAGGGAAGGTGAGGAGAGGTCTGCTGTACCATGTGGGTCACCTCCCGGAGCAGGGATCGAACTCACACTGAAGCGGCTGCGATCAGCTTGCAGTGCTGCACTTTAACCCGCTGCACCAACAGGGAGGGCCTGATCATATGACTTTTAATCACCTAAAATTATTAAAGGATTAAGCTTATATATTGTACTATATAATTGCCATATCATTTTATTATATCGAATTATAATGGTACATGTAGAAGATACTCCATAACAAAAGGGTCAGGAACATATGAAAAAGGAATATTCAGACAGTAAAACAGATGTGAACAGCTACCTACTGATTGCTTGAGGTTTTACATGTATAAAATTGCCTCAGTGTAGACAGAAACACTAATTGTCCTCATTCATTCCTTAATCCCATCTCTTGCTTCAATATGGGGATCTCTGTAGCTATATGCAAAGAGCCATCATCATAGTTCTTACTTCTGTCTCATTTACGGAACTGTCATACATAACGATAACAATTCTAAAGTGGAAAACAAGCACACCCATCTCTATTACCTTGCAGTTTTATCCTGTTACGCTGGCTGCCATGTTCACATCTATTGCTAGCTCTGATGGCTTTCAGACTGCATAGAATTTGTGAAAAGTGACCTTTTTGCACCCAAAACTGTATGAGTTTTCAATCTTATTCATACAGAGAACAGACTTTGTTCTCATAATAGACAAAAACTATTATGAGAATTCTGGTTAAGGGCAGGGAACATACACATTTAACTCTTCTTGCCAGATCACACAAAAATGACACTACAGAGATTTAATAATAATAAGTTCAAATACAAGTGAAGAGGAGAAAACATGAGCAAAATTTCATTTTGGACAAAGGAAAGTAGAAAGACGAGTTGTATCTCATTGACCAGACCCAAGAAAATCTGAGCTGAGACATTGTATATGGTAGATTTTGCATGTTTCGCCATCTTAGGGCTCTGTTGATATATGACACCCTTCAGAACTGGCTCACCCATGAAAGTGCAATGAACAGCATCTGCAATCGCATATGTAGCCCTAAGGATAAATCCTAAACTATCACTGGGAAGAGCTAGGAATTAACCTGATTTCAACACAGGGCTCGTAAAGGACAGATATTGAGAGCACCAAGCAATGCTGGAAGTAGGATAAAGACAGGAGTAAAAATAGAAGGATGGCTGAAAATCAATTTAAGAACTCATCCCCTCTCTACTGGAATATCAGCGGTATGTTCAGTGGGAAAGGTTGACCAGGGAGGGCCCTGCACAGTGTTTAAAGGAATTGCATGAACTTTCTTTTTCTCCAGTTTAACTCCCAGAATTCTAGACGCTGGATCTAGAGCGAGGGATTGGAAAAGCATTTTCAAGGAAATCTGACTTTAAGGGAAACTTTTTAAGGTCTGTGGGCTGGGTAACATAAATTACAAATAAGAATGGGTGCACACTGTTTGTTTATTTTTTTAAAGATTTATTTGTTTATGCATACAAGAACTAGGGTACAGGCCAGAGGTGCAGGGGGTGAGAGATTTTACTGGAGAAAGAGTGGGGAGCAGAACAGGCAGATCAAACTGAAATATACTGCTGAAGAGAGCAGTGGGCGGGTCAAGAAATGTCTGCCCTGCCATGTGTCACCTCCCTGTCCTAGGATCAAACTTTTGCTGTAGTGGCTGTGGAGAGCTTCATAGTGCTGTGCTTTAACCTGCTGTGCTACCAGGGAGGGCCCTGCACAGTGTTTAAAGGAATTGCATGAACTTTCTTTTTCTCCAGTTTAACTCCCAGAATTCTAGACGCTGGATCTAGAGCGAGGGATTGGAAAAGCATTTTCAAGGAAATCTGACTTTAAGGGAAACTTTTTAAAAATAACTTAAAAACAGTCACATGAAGGTTCCAAAATATTACCCAGACAGATAACTCTATGATGGTACACAAGCCCCATTTAGATGCACAGAGCTATCATCACCTCCATTTCCCTTGCTCTTAAATCAAAGGAAATAATAATTTGCAGATGTAGAGAAAAGCATCTAAGATGAAATCAGAGGCCAAAAATAAATAAACAACTTGAAGAAACAGAGACTGTGTGTGAGAAATGAATCTCTCTCATCAGAATGCCTTGTCTATGCAATATATTCTTTTTACCTGAGGGCACTGAGACACACCAAAGAATCAAACAAGGTGACTAAGAGTAGGATTTTGGCTCAGGTGCAATCAGCTGAACCTTCAGAGGGGCGGAAGACTAAAGTCTGTCTTGTGGGTAGATCACTTTTCTGTATAACTGAGCTCCAACAGAAGCTGAGGGAACTAGGGTCTGGTGAGATTCCTTGGTTGGCAACACACTATGTTGCCAGGCACTCGTCAAGAGGAGTTAATGTTCCAGGAGCCCACTGGAAGTGGAAAGCGCCATGTTTGAAAATGTACCTGGACTCTTTCCCACACATCTCTCCCCCTGGGTGATTTTAATCTGTGGCCTTTCCCTGTAAAAAATGAGTATAATTAGTCAGTGAATTCTGTGACTTACCAATGTATCAAATCTCAGGCTGGTCTTAGGGACCCCAAGTTTGATGTGGTATGTCAGAAGTGAGAAATAAGTCCCCAGGCCACAAAAGAAGAACACATTATCCCCCAAAAAATATATTATTAATCCATAAGAGATGAACAAGTAGATATTCTACCCATGAGAGAGGAAAAAGAAACTATCAAAGGGATAATCAGAATACAAAACTTTTTCATTTAAAATAAAAATTAGAGACATCAAAATAGAAAATTCCGACTGAAGAATCTCAACAAAAAGAAATTTCCCAGTAAGTAAGGGGGAAAACACATTGATTGTAAAAATTAGAAGAGGAAAATTTTTAAACCTCCAATATGTAAATAATAATAGTACTAGAAGAAGAGACCGTAAAATTTACCATCAATGTAGTAATCAATGAAAATTTGCCAGAACTGGAGAATATGTTTTTCAAACTGAAAGGACTCCTGAGTAAATGAGAAAATCCAGGAAAAGGAATGAAAACAATTACATTCCTGTGAAATTTCAGAACAACAAGAATAAAATATAGTATAAGCTCTCAGAGAGAGAAAAGTAAAATCTATTTAAAAGATTTAAAAACCATCAGTTTTAAGAAGCCCAGGAATCTATTTCCTTAAATTTCTGAGGAAAAGGGCTTTCACTAGTTAATTAGACAACAACTGGTAAAAATTCAATTGTTTATAAAATCATTCATTATGATAATGACATGACATGAAATCGATAAACAAAATTCACTGCACAATCTAAGAGGTTTTTAAGGCATCAGTCATAATTCTGAATAATGTTAATTAAATGGAAAAGAGTATCTTATTCTTCTAACATCAACTGTTTAGTCCTGAATGGCAATCAGAAGATTTCCAGCAATATATGTTTAAGAATGAAAAAATTATCATCTTAAAACCTGTATCATGAGATCACTAACTCCAACATTAAAACACAGCCTTACAGGGCCCTCCCTGGTGGCTCATCAGGTTACAGCACAGCACTAAGAAGCTAAAGTCACTTCAGCTTGAGTTCAAATCCCTGCCCCAGAGGTGACCGACAGGGCGCAGCAGACCTCTCCTGACCCACCCACTGTTCCCCTCAGCAGTGTACTTCATCGATCTGCCTGTCCTGCCCCCCACTCTGTCTCTGGTAAATCCTCTCACTGCCCCTGCACCTCTGGCCTGTACCCTAGTTCTGTACACATAAATAAAGACACCTTAAAAAAAAAAAAAAAAAGAAAGCCTTACAATAAGATTGCTGATAAGAGCTCACTGAATGCAGAAAAGAAAAGCTTAGGTGAAAAACTGATGGTGCATATTACAAAAACAGCAAGCAGACTATCATTACCTGAACCACTACTCTTAGAAGTACTAAAAGTGAAAGCCTCTTACCACCTTTGGAACATTATTTTTTTTTAAGATTTGTTTATTTATGCATACAAGACTGGGATGTAGGCCAGAGGTGGGGGAGGTGAAAGGATTCATCAGAGAACAGTGGAGAGCAGAACAGGCAGATCCACTGACATACAATGCAGAGGGGAGCCGCAGGGAGACAGGAGAGGTCTGCTGCGCCATGTGGGTCACCTCTGGGGCCAGGATTAAACTCATGCTGCAGTGAATGGGAATAGCTTTATTGCACTGACATTAATCCCTAAGCCACCGGGTAGGCCCTGAAACATTACTGAAAAAACAATAATCAATAAAAATAGAATCTAGTCAAGACTTGAAACCTACCTCTTCATCTACAAGATATAGCAGAGATAGAGAAATTAGTTAAATGTTCTCTGAGGAGACAATTAGCCAAAACTAGATGATGGGTCATTGTGGTATTTTGATAAGCCAACAGCATGAGGGAAGGCAGAGCAGAAAAGGAAAATGGGAGAAAAAGAAGATGCTAGGACTTCAAGGAGATATCAGGAATATAACTGTCAAATACAGTGAGTAGAAATTATTTGGTTAGTATTTCAAACAAAGTGTCAAAGATATTTAGAGAGAGTTTTGACAGTGCTTTTTTTTTTAGCTTGTATTTACTTATGCATAGAAGAACTGGGTGGAGGTCAGAGGTGCTGGAAGAGAGAAGATTCACTGCAGACAGAGTAGGGAGCAAAACAGGCAGATCTATTGAAATACACTGCTGAGGGGAGCAGTGGGCAAGACAGGAGAGATCTACTGCGTCATGTGGGTCAGCTCCCTGGCTGGGGATTGAACTCAGGCCATAGGGATGATAGCTTGAGACTATCTTTTGGGCTACCATGGAGGCCCTATAATGGAATTAGTATTAATTTTGTTAGGTGTAATAACAGCATTTTACTTATGTAATAAATGCCTTTTATTTTCTTTTGAAGAGTCATTCTGCATCACTTAGAGGTGAAATGAACTGATGTCTGAGATCTGTTGTAATATACTCCAGCAGAACAAACATAAAGGTAGGCTGAGAGATGAATCAAGGAGGTAAAATGTTGATACTTGAAGGTGATATTTTTGGATGAGAACATAGAATGTGTCTGAACTCATATATATGAGTATATATATATGTGTGTGTATTATATATATACATACATGTACATATATATGATCATAACTTCATAATAGAATGTGCTCTAAAATTCTGTGAAAAAAATGTCAATTCAGAATTCTAACCTGGTTATTATTTTATCAAATGTAACAAATAAAGCCATATTCAGGCATACAGATATCAAATCTCATCTTTCATATTGTTTTCTACTTTCTCCACAGCTGCTAAGACAAAACAAACAACTGAGGGAATAATGAAGACTTGATCCAGAAGATGGGGCATGAATGAGGACAGTGAATAGCAGAGAAGGGAAGTGAGATGTCTGGATGACACTAGAAGTAGTGAGAAATTAATCTGGATGAGAACTTGCCAGCCCCCTAGGAGATGCTTCTTTCAGAAGACAAGTGGAAAGAATGTCAAATGTGAAGGCCTGTCTAGGCAGACTCATGCCCTGGTGACAGAGTGTAAGATGAAATGAAATTAGTGTTAAATGCAAAAAAAAAAAAGTAAGCAAATGTATTTTTAAAAGATAAAACTATTTAGAAAAAACAAGTGTTAAGCAACTAGCAAAAATAATCAATAATTACATGGTTACATAATGAATACTTTTAAGATACTTGTGATGATGTGAATGCAGGCTATTGATGGGTCCAAAACTATGATAAAACTGTCCTGGGAGGATCATAAATAGGAAGATGAATGTATAGCACAGAGACATAAAAGAAACAACGTAACTCAGGTGCAAAGTCAACTAAAGCTCAAAAGTCAAGAAGCAGCAGTAATATCAGACTAAATGGGATTGTGGAAGTAAATAAAAGAAGCATTTCCCTCCAGAAAGGTGGAGAAAGGTGGGATGGTGTGATATGGATGTGTCTGCTAGCTAGCATTGTAGAACTATTTTGAGTCCTTTTAAACAGATACCTGTATGTAACTTTGGTAAGAAAAATTTAGAGAAACTGTTCTAAATCTAGTACCTAAAGATATGGAGGGAAGCACCAAAAATCAGCTAAAAGTGTCCAAAGTGATAGTTTCAGGGGACTAAGAACTAGTTTTGGACTGCAAAACCAGCTTGAATAAAATTAAAATTAAAATTAAATGATAAAAATACAAATGTGTTCTTCTGGAGCTACCTGGCGTGATCGAGCAAAAATGGTTCATTCTAGTTAAACGTAACTGCACACACAAATAATTCCTCAACCTAAGTAACATTTTCCCCTGCAGGGAGAGCCCTGCTACTTCTATTAGACATAGATTCACTAACAGGTCCATAAATGTTTTGTAATTAGCCTGTTTGCTTCCATGTTATGAGGCTGCTTTCAAATTAGCACCCACATTCTATGGAATGGAAGGAGAATCTTAGAAGATTGTAATTTCCTTCT
This sequence comes from Condylura cristata, assembly GCF_000260355.1. NCBI lineage: Eukaryota > Metazoa > Chordata > Mammalia > Eulipotyphla > Talpidae > Condylura > Condylura cristata. The sequence continues at coordinate 9,233,525 of NW_004567138.1, forward strand.
CAAGGAAGGAAGGACAATGGCTGTAAGTCCAAAGGACTACTTATTAGATTCAAGCCATTTATAGTGCATGTTATTTGGAACAACTACTTGTCAACGTGGATAAAAGACCAAAAGTGAGTAGCAGTTTCATCCAAATTATTTTTAGGTCTTCAAGCAAACAAGATGGAAGGATGTAAGCAAAACATTGCAAGAAATAGCATTGCTCCCTCAGGCTGTGATCTCATCTGACCTTCCCTACTGAAGAAAAACCACAGGGAGCTTTGCCATGACCTAAGAAGGATCCAAAAAAAGGATTCAAAGTGTTTAGAACCACAAAAGTCAGATAACTTAGAATTTTAGCTGCATTAGACCATGCAGGAAATATGCTTCCTCTCACAATATCAAGAATCTAGGGCTTCCCTGCAGCGATTAAAGACCCTGTGTTATCACAGCATGAGTTCAATCCCCAGCCAGGGAGCTAACCCACATGGTGCAGATGTCTCGATCTCATCCACTGAACCCCTCAGCAGTGTATTTCACTAGATCTGCCTGTTCTGCTCCCCACTCTTTCTCTGGTGAAGCCCCTCACCACCACCTCCTCACCTTTGCCCTACATCCCAGTTCTTGTATGCTTAAATAAATAAATCTTTAAAAAAATAATCCAATGATTGCTCAATAAGATGATGGTCCTCTGTAGTCATCATCAATATCATTATCACAATTTTAGAGCACTGCTGTGTGCATGTAGCTTAAAGAACAGTAAAAACTACATAGAATGTTGATACTCCAGAAGTCAATGGAACTAAATAATTTGAGGTATGCACCAAAATAAAAATAGATAATGGCATATAACTGTTTAAAAATCATAGCCACAGTTTACCAAAAACTAACAACATGCCAGGCACTGTGCTTGAGAGTTTGTACACATCCTCTTTAACAACCACAATTGTGAGTGGGTGGTATTATTACCCAGGAGGTTTCAAGGCTCAGAGAGACTAGATTTCTGCAAGTTCCAGGGATGGTAAGTGGTGGAAATTGCATGAAGATTCTGTCTGGTCCTGAACTTATTTATCACCTTACATTTTATCTCTTTATACCAAGCATATGTCTGATATATTCTCCTGTGAACTTCTGCAAACACCACTGAACTCAAGTCACATAGCCCTATAAGAAGGATACTGTAATGATGCTGGATGACGAAGGTGTTCTAAGTGTTGACGTTATCATAACTGACAGATAGAGATCCGAACAACTAAGATTAGCAACTTATGTTTCATTTGAAAAGCAACCAATTGTCTAGCAAGAAACTGATGAGCAGACATGCAAAATGTAAAAATGAGGAAATTCTGGCCAACCTAATGAAGACTAATATGTGGTCATGATCATCTTCCTATGAAGTAGAATAAATATTAGCACAAAATCTAAGCCACAAGTCTTCTCCACATTTCAGCAAAAGCCACGATCGGGGACTTTCACTCTAAGAAGCAACACCCCCATCCCTGCAGATAAAGCTTCAAAGAAACTCTCCAGGTTGGTCTCAACCACTCTGCACCACAAACCCACCCAACCTGCTAAGAGGTTGTTACCTACCCTGTTTGCTTAGTTGAACTGGATGCTTATATTTCTGTAATGTGTTCACCTCCCCTCCCTGTAAATTGACAATGTGTTCCTATGCATTTAGTTTGAGAAGTGAGTGAAACTTTTCACTCTGGTAGTAATTGGCACCACTGAGATTCTAATCTGATATAAAACACATTGTTCCCAATTTTTTAAAAAGATGTATTCATTTATGCATACAGAACGGGAGATCAGGCCAAAGGTCCAGGGGTGCTGACAGGATTCACCAGAGACAGAGCGGGACACAGAACAGGCAGATCTACAAAGTACACTGCTGAGGGGAGCAGCAGGTGAGACAGGAGAGGTCTGCTGCGCCATGTGGGTCAGCTCCAGAGCTGCGGTATGAACTCTCACTAAAGCGGCTGCTGCTAACTTACAGGGCTGTGTCCTAACCCCCACTTCCAATTCTTTTTTAAAGCTTTATTTATTCATTTATGCATACAGAACTGGGGTATAGGCCAGAGTTGCAGGGGCGGTAAGAGGATTCACCAGAGACAGAGTGGGGAGCAGAACAGGCAGATCTAGGAAGCACACTGCTGGGGGGAGCAGCGGGAGGGTCAGGAGAGGTCTGCCGTGCCCTGTCGGTCACCTCTGGCAGGGTTCAAACTCAAGCTGAAGTGGTTTTAGCTTCTTAGTGCTGTGCTGTAACCTGCTGAGCCACCAGGGAGAGCCCATGTTCCCAATTTTTAATGAAATAAATTTTGACGAAAGAGCTGTACAATCAACCCAAGTACACAGAGCTAATAGGAGCAGAGCTGAAACTCCACCCAGTTGGTGGGGTACTTACCTATTGTTTTTCTTAGACCATCACACATCTACCAAAGATTAAGCTCATAACTTTCCCAGCATGGAAGTCCAAAATGAAACTACTTTTAATTATACAGTAAGTTGAATGTAATTTAACAAAACAGAAAGCTTTTGAGGGCTTAAGGGGTTGCTGTTACAATATAATGAGGAAGAAAGAAGCCAGTGACACACTTGTGTTCATGGTGGATGTCAAAGCCAAGAAGCAGCAGTTTATGCAGGTTCTGAAGAAGTCCGTTGCCATGAATGTGGCCAAGGTCAACACTTAATCAGACCTGATGGCGAGAAGAAGGTATATGTCTGACTGGCGCCTGATTGGGATACTTTGGCTGTTGCCATCAAAATTATCACCTTTAAAAAATAACTGTCACCATTTTAAAAAAAATGGTCCTGGGGCTCTCTCTGGTGGCACAACAGGTCAAAGCACACTTCCAAGCTAGCCACATCCGCATTTGCTTCAGTATGAGTTCGATCGCTGGCAAGGGTGCTGACCCACATGGGGCAGCAGACCTCTCTTGGATCGCCTGCTGCTCCTCTCAGGTAGATCCCTTCGTTGATCTGCTAGCTCTGCTCCCCACTGTGTCTCTGGTGAATCCTCTCACCACCCCTGCACCTCTGGCCTGTACCCCAGTTCTGTATGAATAAATGAATAGATCTTTTCAAACAATAGTCTTAGTCTTTCTCCCATGAAATCATTCTTCCTGGAGATAACATAGAAACTGATTTATATTGTATTTGTCTCAATTTAATTGTTGCACTTGATATCAGAGCGGAAGATTTCCTTTTTAAAGTAGTACATAACTCATGCTTTGTGCACATTAAAAGGTCAGGTCAGTGTTTCACATGTCTTTTGTAGCAACATGGATGGAGCTGGAGAAAATCATGCTTAGTGAAATAAGCCAGAAAAAAAAGGAAAAATACCATATGGTTTCACTCATAGCAGGAGTATAACGGACCAGGAGAGAAAATAATAATAATGAACAGCTACAGACCAGAGACATTTTACAGGGGTGGAATGGGAAATGGGATCAAAAACAGTGGGGGGAGGGAAATGCACTGGACTATGGTAATGGTACATGGGTGATGTGGTGATAGGAAACCCACAGGGATTACAACTGAGATTAAAAAAATGCACAATATGATGTAAAAATAAACTATTAAATATATATTTTTAAAAAGGTTAGTGTTTCACAATGTTCCATAGTAAGGATTAGAAAACTTCTGTTCACTTGCCATTGTTTATGTAGATAAAGTTTTACTGGAACACAGTCAAACCGCTTGTTTATCTGTAGTCAGTGGGTGTTTTTGTGCTGCAACAGCACAACTGAGTAGTTGCAACAAAGATCATATGGGTCACAAAGCCTGAAGTAGTCCCTCTCTGCCTCTTTACAGAAAGAATTTGTCTACTCAGTTACAGAAGATAAAATCTAAAGTTTTCAGCAGACATAAAACCTTCTCTAATACGTGGCCCTATTTCAGCTACAGCCTCATCCCTCCTGTCTCCACTCTGAACACTGTCTTTTTTTTTAAAGATTTATTTATTTATGCATACAGAGCTGGGGTACAGGCCAGAGGTGCAGAGGGAGAGAGGATTCACCAAACACAGAGTGGGGAGCAGAACAACGAAGTACACTGCTGAGGGGAGCAGCGGGCGTGTCAGGAGAGGTCTACCACGCCTGAACACTGTCTTAATTCCCAGCACCTGCCACCTTGCATAAAGCTCTTTGCACACCCCTCTCTCTGGGCAAAACACACCCAAATCCCTGCCTGTTTCCGCTGATGAATACTCCTCAAGAGGGTTGTAATGGATAAGCATTTAGAAAAGTATCTAACACACAGAAAACACGCAAAGTTGTTATTTCTGTTTTGATTACTGTCAATGCTTATGTTTTGCAATGTAAGTTTGAACGATTCATCTAACATCTCCCATTTGTTATTTTGTTATATGAAAAATAAAGAAATAACTACATCTACAGTTATATCATGTGGAGAAACTGGTACTCAGAAGTGTTAGTTCAGTTTTCTCAAAAGTGAACTAACGTGCTGAATTTCCAAAGGTTTTAATAACAGATTTGGTTATTCAAGATGTTCCCTCATTGTTGATTCACCCAACTCAGATCCGGACTACCCAGATAAGAGGAAAAGATAAATCAAGAAGCCAAAACTACAAGAGTCATTAGGGATTATTTTTGACACTGGTATTGACAGTCTCAAATGGAACATCAAGTTGTACAACCACAGCCTCAAAGATGGTGCCTTGTGAGATTAGAGTGACCTCCTACACACGTTACTGCAGCATCTTCATTATTTATTGAAGCCTTCGTTTTATGAATGGCTTTTTTACCATCTTGTTTTACACCACTTCCAACTCTTCCTTTTATATTTGTATCATTGGATAGAATATTAGTCATGGAGTTTACAGATAGCCGGGGAAAAAACACACACCATACATACCAAATGGATCTTTAATTTCAGGTTGTCATTCCTTTCACCAAGCTCTTCTCAAGGCTCCCTGCAGTGTGAATAATAACAGAGTGTCTGGCTTGCATTTTTCCTACAGATGCATGAGCTGGTGCTGGAAACATTCATCAGTAAGGAAAGGTTCTCTCAAAGGGGCTGACTGAGAAAAGGACTATGAAACTGTGTACTGAAAGTCATATCACACAAATATGCCAAACTGCTCTTAGGCATCAAACACCTCACAGTTAATAGTGTAGCTGATGATGTTGAGAACTAAAATTATATAGAAATATGTCAGAAACCGACATCAAATCTTTATGGTGAACTTAAATGTCCATTTGCAAATCTAGTCCTGGTCAACATGTGCTTTGAAATTGACATGAAAGGAAACACTTTCTGATCCCAGAATTCCAGAATAGCATAAATATTACAGGGAAAAAAATGTATGATATGCTTTAAAACCAAGATGAAGAAAATGAAATCCTGAATTTTCAGGAATATGGAGGGAATGCAAAGTCAAGTTATGAATGGGAAATTGATGTATAGGTGACTAGTATCAGGGACATCAAATGAAATATAGGCTATAACATCCTGGAATGGCTTTTGATATCTTATCTTTCACACACCTGGCCCTCAGAAAGATTAACTTACTAGATTACAAATTTTTTAAGTACAGGGACCTGGAACTAAGATAACAATAATAATCAATCTCTGAAACATGTTCTAGGAAAATTCCTTCTGCCAGCCCAAATCAGGCAGGAAGCTTGGAGTTAAGTCAAGTGTAAAGAGTTCATTGCAGAAAATGTTCCCAAATTTACCTATACATTTATTTGTGTGAATTTCTAATATGTACCGCCTTAATGATGCAATGACTTCTAGTCAAAATTTAACAGGAAAACTAATCAGACTCCTATAAATTCCATAGGTCCATTCTGCAGCAGGCAAATGTGAAATTATCCTTTAGGGATATTTACTACAGAAAACAATCTACCAAAATTGTATTCAGAGTCATATGTCACAACCATGAAGAGACTCAACCCATCCAATAACTCAAACTGTCAAAACAGAAATCAAAGAACATTCTTCTAGAGACCTTAAAAAAGCAAATTTATGACATTCAAAGGTATAAAATCAGGAATTGAGAACATAAGGCAAAAGTTTTAAAAAGTCTTAACAAATCTGATTAACTCACATTATAGAAATGAAAGCTATATATGGATATATATGTGTTTATGTGTGTGTGTATATATATATATGTGTTTACTGAGATATAAATTCATTTGAAGGACAGCAAAATAGATACAGTAAAAGAGAGACTGTGTAGCTTAGAAAATGAATCAAATGAACCTATCCAAAACATACGACAAATTATTAGAGGATTATGAAAAAGTTAAGAGACATGAATATAGAAAGGGTATGTTCAGTAAATGATAGAAGAAAAGCACAGAATGTATAAAAGGCTATCTTTGAAAAGAAAATTACAGATAATTCTCCAAAATGAAGAAGGGTAGGTATGATTCCGCAGACAGACTGAACACAGCAAACAGAGGCAGAATGAATAAGAAAAAGCCCCACCGAGAAACAGAGCAGCAAATCACCAAACATCAGAGATGACATTAAAATTTAGACGGAAAGGATGAATTTCTGAAAGAATATAAATTATTATCTTTAATGAACCGGAAAAATTCAAATCAATAATCATGGAAATAAAGAATATTTAAAAAAAAAAACCTACTACTCATTAAACTCTATCAGGTACAACCATTTTCACAGGTGACTTCTACCAAACTTACAAAATAAGTTTCAGCTGTTTTTTAACTTCAGCTGTTTTTTACTAGAAAATAGAAAAATAAAATCTCAAAATTGCTTTTAGTAATGTAGCATAACTTTACTTTCACAAAACTATGGCAAACAGTGAAAATTACAGATCAATTTTACTTATGAACATTGATGCAAAAATACACAATATTAGAAAATATAATAGAAGTGCACACTAAAATGATTAACTCACCATGATAACAGCAGATTCATATCAGAAATGTAAGAATGTTTCATTACCAGAAAGCGTATTAGTAAAAATTTTATACTACTAAATGTAAAGAGATAAGTCACACAATTATCTCCACAGGTATGGAAAAGGCTATACACACCCACACCGGAAACAAAGCAAAGAATTCACAAAGGTTTTCTCACAAAAATCAAGAGTTGTTCTGGATGTTTGTCCACAGGAAGCAAACGCCACAGTATATGCGGAACACCAAGAACCTGCTCATACAAAAACACTAAACTGACCTTTCTTAATTAAATAACACTCAAATGACCTAATAAATACATATAAAGTAAAAGTTTTCAAGGTAATTATGGTGAGATGAGCTCCTTGTCAGAGTTTGTCAATAAACTCTATCTTCTCAAGCATTCAAGTAGCTGGAGTCAAGGAAATGCCGCCATATTGTCCATTCCTCTAGCCATCCACTGACATTTCCTTTGAACTACCTTCTTACCCACCTAACTTCACTATTCCATTTCAATCCTGGGACCTCCTATTGCCTCAGTAAACAAACTGAGGTGTTAAAAAGTGAGCAACTAGTTGTATAATACAGCCAATGGAGCAAAGCACAATGCCTTCATTACTCTTGATAAGGAGCATTGTTGGTGCTGACTGGCTAGAAGATGTATGCCAGAGTCATGGGAGGTGTCTAAGACCTGAAACCACAGAATGAGAGACACCAGCCACACTGGGAATGTTACAGGGTACCCCAGTGCCAATTGGGCCGCCTGTCTGTGGGGCCTCACCCACACGCTTAAAATTCAGTTGTACTGCAGACACACACAAAAGGGTCAACAGTGGGTTTATTTACAAAAGGGGAAACGAAAAGGAACAACCCAGGGAAAGAGAGAGGGATACAAAGTAACTGGACTATCTTACCGACTTGGAGCTCTGGTAACAAACTGACTGAAAGCCCCACGCGGTCATGAGAGCCATTTCCTGAGTGAGAGAGAGTTGTATTAAATGGTGCCCTATTTATCCCACAGAGTCGCAGAATAAATGCCTACTTAGCTCCACCCTTGGGTCCTCGCAGTAGTGCTGGGAGTTGTAGTTTCCAATCACTGGAGTAGGGGGTGGAGTCCATAAGACTCTGCAGAGTTCCTTTAGGACATCCTTCCCCTTAACAGGAAGACACCTTTGCAAAGAAAGGATAAATACAACTCACATGATCTTACAGAAGAAAAGTGTCACCAAAAATAAACAATTGAGTTTTTTTTTCCTTAAAGTTAGTTTGATAGAAAAATAAGAAAAGTAGTTTTTCCTTGTCCAGAAAAGCCTCTGCTTCTCGTCTTAGCCTGAACCCCACACCTTCTTAGTCCCCAGAATTCTAACAGCAAGGGAGTCACAGCTCTGTGCAGATGTGAGCTACTGCGAGTGGCTTCTGCTCACCCAGTTGCACATGGAGGATAAGTTCAGCATCAAGATAAATCAAACATTTCGCTTGCAACAAACATAAAGCGATAGTTGAAGGCCTAAAAGGTGAACATCTACTTAATTCGCTCAGAAAAGAAATAGAAAACTAAGAATGGATAGGAGTGTTTCCAGAAATGAATTATGGGAATGCATTGAAATGAGACTCAGAAAGCATTAAGGAAGGCTAGCAAAGATCCCAAAGTGACTGTAGACATTCCCCGGGGACATTCCTGGGACATTCCTAGGGAATGTCATTCTATTTGGCTGGATTTAGAGAGTGGGACAGCATTCCCCCAATTCTAAAATTAACAACTGCTGTTCATGTAAATCTTACTACAACCTAATTACACTTAACGCTACCTCATGTCGAAAAACATAGGGAGACAAGTCTTACATGGCCACACCTCTGGGACTCTGAGTAATACCAGTCTTGGCTCACTAGGGAAGAGGGCATTCTGCAGACCAATTATGGTTACATGGGTTACAAAAAAGTTAAGACACATGAATATAATGATAAGAGAAAAGTACAGTGCTCTGAACATTTTCCCCCACTTGAATTAGCCCCATAGTTTTCTAAGTTATTCTTTTGACTGGTAGGTTCAAATATGTCCAGACTCTGATTTTCTTGATAGAGCTGATGTCAACCCATGTAATTCTTCGATAGTTTGGGCATCTATTTGCTTTACAATGCATCATCAAACAAAAGCTAGACCTTCTACAATAGTACTGCAGTGCCCATGGGAGGGTCCACCAAGACAATGACCCACCACACTCCCCAGTGGTCCACGAATTCCGGATTCACCACATTCCTGCAGGTGCTAAAGACCCACAGTTCCACTGGGAAGACCACACGGGCAAGTAGCTTGTTGCAGCTGTGGCTCTGCTCCCCTCATCCTAGCGGCTTTGAGTGCAAGGCCAAAATCATGGGCAGACTTTTCACTCTCATCCTTTTCTAGGATGTAACTTGCCATTTTCTACCTTCCTATTTCTTCTCCTACAAAGACTTGAAAACTCCATGAGCAGCCGCTCCCTGGTGATGCAGCGGGTTGGACCGCTGCACTGCAAAGCTAAGCCAAGCCGAGGCCGCTTCAGTGCAAGTTTGATCCTCAACCCAGAGGTGACCCACATGGTGCAGTAGATCTATCCTGTCTCGCCCCCTGTCTTCCTTCAGCAGTGTACTTAGTCAGTCTGCGTGTTCTACTCCCCACTCTGTTTCTGGTAAATCCTCTCACCGCCCCTGCACCTCTGGCCTGTACCCCAGTTCTGTATGCATAAATAAATAAAATCTTTTTAAAAATCCATGAGCACCCCTAGTTAGCAGAAAGTATTCTCTTTCTCAGACTTGAAATGAGCTACTTTGGTGGGGTCATGCCAGCCTTCTGCATGGCAGTGCTGTGGGAAAGGTCTGCCAAGAACATCAACAAGTTTTTTCATTTTTTGTTGGGTTTGTGGGAAAGCACCTTCTCACAGTACAGCCAGAACCTTTTCGAGCTAAAACCTGGAGTTGCATTAGCATAAGTTTCCAAAACTGGTCAATCTGAAGTCATGTGCACTGATTGAAAACTACCCTGGACCAATGTTTTTTAGGTTCAGAGGCACCAACGCCCATATTTCAGTTCTGGTGCCAGTTGTCTAAAGAAAACCTGCCCTGACATGATCATAAGGTGAAAAGAGAACTTGTCCGTGGTCAAGCCCTGCAGGACTCAATAAAGCAGGAGGCTGTCTCTATTGAGATAATTATTAAGTTCCATTGAAAAAGAAAAGTATAAATTGTCAAGGATATTTTGAGTAAAATCGAGGAGATATTTATCAATCATGACCTGCTATCTATGGAAAGAGATGACAGAACAGACTAGAAAGGCCCTAGTACTGATCCAAATGGGGTAACGCTGAATTATTCTGCAGTGTTTTGGCATGTGAGTAAACATCTGGAAAATATGTTGGCTTCTCTACCTCACTGATTTTGCCAAAATCAAAGTGTAATGACTTAAAGATTTAAATGTCAAATGGAAAACTACATAATTTTACGAAGAGTAGCAAAAGTTTCTCTGAGTCTGATGCAAAACCCAGGATTCATAAAAGAATTAATATGATTTCAGAAAATGTACATTTTTCCTCTCAAACACAAGTATTATACCTAAGAACAAAAGGAAATGTAGGGGGCTGGGAGACAAGGTTATCACATTTTTAAAGACTACAAAATAAAGGATTGATTTCACTAATACATAAAGTCTCCTTAAAAGTTCATAAGAGGGGCCCTCCCTGGTGGCCAGTGGGTTAAAGCACAGCACTAAGAAGCTTAAGCCACTTCCGCATGAGTTCGATTCCCGCCTGCCCCGGAGGAGATCCACATGGCGTGGCAGACCTCTCCTGACCCGCCCGCTGCTCCCCTCAGCAGTGTACTTCGTCTATCTGCCTGTGCTGGTCCCCACTCTGTCCCTGGTGAATCCTCTCACCCTCCGCATCTCTGGCCTGTACCCCAGTTCTGTATGAATAAATAAATAAATCTTTAAAAAAAAAAATTTCATAAGAGGGCCATCCCTGGTAGCATGATGAGTTGAAGCACAGCACTGCAAAGCTGGCCACAGCAGCTTCGGCATGAGTTTGATCCCCAGCCAGGGAGCTGACCCACATGGCACAGCAGACCTCTCCTGTCTCACCCGCTGCTCCCCTCAGCAGTGTACTTTGTCGATCTGCCTGTTCTGCTCCCCACTCTGTCCCTGGTGAATCCTCTACTTCCTCTGCACCTCTGGCCTGTACCCCAGTTCTGTATGCACAAATAAATCTTAAGAAAAGAAAGTACACAAAGAACATGCACAGACATTCATCGAAAATTACTAATGTTCTGATATAAGATGCTAAATATCAGTCTCATTAATAGAAATGCAAACTGAAATTATTTTGTAACATTTCCTATCTATTCTAATTGCTGATGAGCAATTAAATTAAAATGCTTTACAACATTTCATACACGTATAAGATGATATAGCTCTAGAGAGAACTCTGGCCATATTCATCAGAAATTTGAGCACAAATCTGGCTTCTATTTTATAATTTTCTCTTACTCACTAATATTTACTGAGTGTTCACTTCGTGAAAACTGACATATATATCCATATATATTACTGATATCCCTTTTGCAAGTGAAAAAAATCAAAAGTTTCCCTAAAACATTAACTGTGCAACACAAACCAGGCATCAAACCAAAAAGCAGATAAAGAATACATTTCAGAAATAAGACACAAAAAGGCAGTCCTACAGAATCTCAGTCATATGTGAGGTCTAATGTGGCCAAACTTCTAGAAGCAGACTCCAAAGAGAGTTGCCTGGAGCTGCAGGACGGGAATGGGAAGCCTGGGTTATTGGGTACAGTTTTTCAGTCTTGCAAGAGGAAAAACGCTTTGGAGACTTAATGTGAGGTGACAGGTTAATTACTTTAATCTGTGATTATATCACAGTATATATGAATGTCAAATTATCAAGTGGTCACCTGAAATACATACAGTTTTTCACTGCCAACTATATTTATTTCTGTAAAACTGGCTGGGAGGGAGGGAGAGGGAGAAGAACATAAGAAGGAGAGAGATAGTGTGACTAATACAAAACAAAGCAAATAGCCCAAAAAAGGGTTAATGTCATTAGAAGTGATAATACCAGTGAATACCTTTTGGATGCTTTGGATTTTGGTGTAAATTGCTGCATTAAATATATGCAATTATAGGCCCTCCCTGGTGGCCAGTGGGTCAAAGCACAGCACTAAGAAGCTAAAGCCACTTCCGCATGAGTTCGATCCCCACCTGCCCCGGAGGTGACCACATGATGTGGCAGACCTCTACTGACCCGCCCGCTGCTCCCCTCAGCAGTGTACTTCATCAGTCGGCCTGTTCTGCTCCCCACTCTGTCTCTGGTGAATCCTCTCACCGCCCCTGCACCTCTGGCCTGTACCCCAGTACTGTATGAATAAATAAATCTTTAAAAAAATATGCAGTTATCACCATATCATTCGCACAAAGTGCTATGAGGGAGATGATATTATTATAAATCTTTGACAAATCAGAATACAGACATTAGAGCAAATATGGCTTCAAGTCTCTCTGGTCAGTAGAACTCAAATTAACATCTGTTGAATCTGATTCCTGAACTTGAGCTCCTAGCCATTAATACGGCCATACACTGTAATAAATAGTCCAGTGTCACCAGAAAATCATTCCAAGGATATCTGTATGTTTCCAGGGTTAAGTAGAAAGATGTGCCCTTCGTTTTAAAGCTGCGTTGACTAAAATTTCTACTTGTTGATCCATTAATTGGAGTATTAAAGGTGTACAGGAGAGCCGTGGGTTGGCTCCCCCAAGTCACTAAACCATTTGAGGAGACCGTGATTTTAGGCATTATTTCACCCACAAAATTTTAATGTCCTACTCAGTTGATAGGGTGCTGTTTTCTTCTTCTTACAACTAATAATACAAAGATTGTGTTAAAAGGAGTAACTCGTTCAAAATTTCAAAACCAGCCAGTATTTCAATTCGGGTATAAGATATAGTTTGGGGTGTTACCATGGAACACCCCAATAAGTTATAGGAAGCAATAAGTCCTGACTTTGCATTACTTCAAAAAATATAACACTATCTCACTCATCATTTATCACTTTAATAGTTCTATCTAATAGTGTTTTCTCTTACCCCAACACAGTAACTGATGTTACCAATTTATTGATGCTGCTAGCTTGTTGAGTAAATTAACATAAAGATAAATTAAAACCAAAAGAGGTTAAATTATATATTTTTAAGGTCACACAAGCAAATCAGGTTTTCTTACTCAATTTCAGCCACACACTTTGTTATAGACAGATATTCTACTATTCTTGACACTCAAAGACAGATATAAGTAGATGTTTGCCTTTAATTATCCTGATCTAATCTTGTGATTCATTTTCCAGCTAAGTACTTTATAAATAAATACCTTTACAGAATTTCACTCACTGAAATTACATAAATCTTACCAATGAAAGGAAGATGATCTCACACTAAGTAGCTCTCACCCTACCCTCCTCTTTTTTATATATAATGCAGTTCCTGATCTTTCACAAGCCACAGCTAAGATCAACTTTATAAAATCACCAGATTACAATCTCTAGTCAGAAAAACTGTTGTGACTTATGATCTGAGTCTTTCTTTCAGGGCCCATTCACTCTATCATTTCATCACTTTTTTCTTCTCCTTAAATTCAGGGTGACAGGGAAAGGGAGAGAGAGAGAGAGGAACACCATGTTCTGAGTAGGCTGCAGAAAAGGAATGTCACAAAACTGGGTATCCTCTCCTTAAAGAGACTCTTCAGGACAATAACAGCCTAGGCAGCCACCCAAAGGCTCCTCCTTGATGGTCAAAGGGAAGCGGCTACTGGACCTGTTCGCATTTTGTCTCTGAACAGATGCTCACCTGCCAGAGAACCAAGACAACAGAAGCTCCACCCCAGTGATGCAAACCACCTAAGAGTACCCTTCACACTACACAAACTTGGATCCCATTTTGTTGGCTTCACAACATTTCAAATTATATGAAAGTCCATTGGGAGGATTGCTTTGTACCTCTTCGTGAATCACTGTACCAGGAATTTGAAAAGTAATAACACAAGCCTTATATTCTTTTTATAACCTAGGACTCTCTCGCCCTCTAAAACAATTGACTTGAGTCAAGAACTGACATGACAATTTGTACTCATTATCTTGTCATAAACAGCAAACAGTACGATGGATTTTTACTGGCTAGCTCTAGGTGATCCCTAACTTCTCCTCTGTAGGAAAGGGGACTGTATAGGGGGTGGGATGAAGATAGAAAAGATTGGAGAGGAAGTAAGGAGATCAAGAAGAAGACCGGGAGGATTCACAGCGAGCAGAAGAGACAGGTAAAGAAGCTGTGCCTGTTTCTCAGCCTCAGACTTACACCAGGGACTTGGGGCCGTGGAAGGACGCACTCACAGGAGACAGAGACATGGGTGAGCAACTCGTAGAGAACCTGGCAATGGCGGCCTTTATCTTGACTTGGATTTTGAGTTTGCCCTTTTCCTTCCTGATTGATGCGGCCCCTTGTATCCCTATGGGTCCCCACCAGGCAGTGCCTCAGTGCAAGCTTTGGGCCAACTCTGGCTGTGCATTTACTCATGAGGGGATGAGTAACTCTGGGTCTTTGGGTATTTAATTGGAAACTATTTTAACTATAGTCTCCTCTTTTTCTGTGTTACACACTGACAGCCTTCACATTAGAGTATGTTTTATCTTGATGCAGTGGACGGCAGAACCTATTCAGAGCGGGCAGGCTTAGGTGACCTGGGGTCTCCTCACCCTGCTCTGTGAAAGATTAATAACTAAATCTGAGTACATAGAAAAAACTCACACAACATTTTTTTCTCAATTTGAGGCCTGGCTTTTATACTTCTGAAAAGTTGCTAATAGTAACAACCAGTGTTCCCAGTCACCAGCTGAGTTTACTGACATGCATCTGAGGTTCAAAGCATAGCTCTGAATCTGTGCCTGTCAGCCATGGGGCAAATCCCTTCACAACTAAGCTATTGTAGAAGTTCATAGAGGCGCACAAAATTAATCAAAGTTCCATATTGTCCAATATTTTAAAATTAGATGTCATTCTACTTTGGAGAGACTGAACTTTGTGTTCAAGATAACTATGATATAGCCAATAAAATTGACACAAGTAATACTTACACATCCAAATGAGGGAAAATATTTCAAGTTCAGTATTGCTTTCTCCCTGGTACAATCTGGTTTATGCATTTTTTTTTCACATATAAACTCCAAGTTTTATGTTTACTTTTTTAAAGATGTATTTATTTATGCATTCAAGAACTGGGGTACATGCCAGAGGAATGGTGGGGGAGAGGATTCACCAGAGACAGTGTGGGGAGCAGAACAGACAGATCAGCTGAAATACAGTGCTGACAGGAGTAGCAGGCAGTTCAACAGGCGTCTGCTCCACCATGTGGGTCAGCTCCCTGGCTGGGGATTGAACTCATGCTGCAGTGGCTATGGAGAGCTTCACAGTGCTACACTTTAGCCCCTTGAACAACCAGGGAACCTCCCCTACTCCCCCCAAAGTTGTATGTTTATGACTACTAGTAAACATCAGTATTTATCCCTTCCTCCTTTGAATGAAATTTAAATTTTCTTCTGGGTATTCTGAAATAATTAACAAAGCTTCCCTCTCTTTTTATTTCTAATTTTCTTCCTAGAGTGTTCTCTAGAAAGAAATAAGCACATCACTTAGGGACAATGGTACAGTGAGGACTATATTTGAGCTATAAGTGGTGAACTTAAAGGTGGTAGATACATATGTATTCAACAAGAGCACCTAGAACTGAAATAATGTTCTAATGCAATGCTACTTTAAAAAAGAGTTTCTTAAGATGTGCCTTTTTCACTGGTGTGAGGTGGTATCTCACTGTGTTTTGATTTGCATCTCCCTTATTACAAGTGATGCTGATTATTTTTCATACCCGTGTTGGCCATCTGCATTTCCTCTTTGAAAAAGTGTCTTTTTAGCTCTTCTGCCCATTTTGGATGGGGTGGTTCACTTTATGTGTGTGGAGTTTCATCAGCTCATTGTGTATCCTTGCGATCAGTCCTTTATCATTAGTATTGTGTGCAAAATTTTCTCTCAATCAGCGAAATGTCTTTTGTTTGGTGTAATGTCTCTTTTGCTATACAGAAGCTCTTTAATTTGATGTAGCCCCAGCTGTTTATCCTTTCCTTCATTGTCTTTGATTTGAGTGATGTATCTATGGGGAGGAGAGAGGAAGTCGGATCAAAATTCAGGTGGGAAGAGCACACGGGACTATGGTGATGGCACATGGGGGAAGCAATGGTGGGAAGTCCACGGGAATTACAGAGGAGATGAAAAAATGTATAAAATGAAGAAAGACATACACACACACACACACATATATATATATGTGTGTGTGTGTGTGTGTATGTGTCTTTTGAAAAAGACAATCTTAAGTCTTATTTTTGGCATGTGATCTGAGAAGCAAAGCCTTTTAATTTTGACTCTGGACACTACTCCAGCCTTATCTCTCACCACTTCTTTTCCTCAGGTCTCCCACACCTTGCCACCTGACTGACAACTGTGTATGCTAAAGCCACATAAATGTTACCTGTGCAAACAGCTGAAGAATTTAATACCCTCATGATTTTGATCAGGTAAAACTTCTGCCTTAGAGAGCTTTCCCTGTCCCTTTCCTGTTTACTTTGAAAAAAGTCGAGCTTGCCCTTTAGTCCTAAATCAAATGTCACCTTCTCTATGGTACTTTCTCTCACTCCCCCACAGCCTAACAGGGACAGGCTTTCATACCACATTTACCTAAAGTGGCATATGGTATATGGCATATGGGCTGGTATGTCTGACTTGGTAGAGGAGATGTGCCTATTAGTTTTGAACTGGAGGAGTTCCAGTTTTTTGTTTCCAGCTTTGTGGTGGTATCATTTTAATTGCAGTCTACTTTAGTGGAGTGTTTTGTCTGAAACTTACAATGGAAACAAGTTAGCACATAACCCTGAAAGAAGATGATGGGGAAAGCAGATTCAACTTCAGCATCTGTGTCATTTCTCTAGCTTCATAAATAGAGTGTAAGAAAATTAAAGCAGAGCCTGTCAAAACTTAACTGCTGCTAAAAATCTAAAGGCATATATTAATAAGAGCCAGAGTGGTTGAAAGTGTTGGTGCTGGGGAGCCAAGTTAATCACAACTACCTAAATATGAATCTCACCACACAAATATCACAGTTTGAACATATGTAAAAAAACAGAAATCACTACAATTTTCTTATCTGTATTTAGAAAAATAAATACCAATTTCCAGCAAATCTTTCTTTGAAACACTCACAAGTCTACTGTGAAAAAATTGTGTTAAAATCTCCCTAAATGAGTGTTCGCCCTGGTGGTGTAAGGGTTAAAGCACAGCACTATAAAGCTATCCACAGCCACAGCAGCTGAGTTCCATCCCCAGCCAGGGAGCTGACCCACATGGCACAGCAGACCTCTCCTGTCTCACCTGCTGCTCCCCTCAGCAATGGATTTCAGTAGATGTCCCTGTTCTGCTCCCCACTCTGTCTCTGGGGGATCCTCACACCCCTAGTACCTCTGGCCTGTACCCCAGTTCTGGTGTGCATAAATAAGTAAAACTTCTTTTAAAATCATCCTAAATGATAAAATATGATAAAGAGCCCTGGAAGACATCTCAGAACACTGACTACAGGCAGTGTGAAGGAGACAGTATGAAAAGACACATTCTGGTAGCCTCAATTCTGTAGTCAGTTTCCTAGGGTTTGTTTTGCTTTACTTCTGTGTGTTCCATTGCTTTGTTTGACTATACAAGAATACAGTTACTAAGTAAGTAAATATTAATAAAATACCTTGCTTAAATTTTAAAAAGAAAAGAAAAAAAAACAGTCTGGAGAAAAAAATAGAGAAGAAAAGAAGTGACCAGTGCAGACTGGTAAACAGGAAAAATGGGAGGATTACTTTAGGGTACGTCCAGAAAATAGCTTCAAAGGGAAAAAATGGCACACAAAACTCTACACTCTACTGCCCCTCCCTGCTACACGCACACCCTTTGTGCAATCTTTACTCTCACAGGAGATGACAACCTTGGCCAAGAACTCTGGGAAGCCATTCTAACTGGCGAAACCATTCCATCAACTATATAGACCTGTACAGTCTGCTTCTTTACAAAGCTAGTATAAAAAGACAATGGGGCCTTCCCTGGTGGCGCAGCCGGTTAAAGCACAGCACTAAGAAGCTAAAGCTACTGCAGCATGAGTTCGATCCCCACCTGCCCCGGAGGTGACCACATGGCGCGGCAGACCTTTCCTGACCCCCCGCTGCTCCCCTCAGCAGTGTACTTCGTCAATCCGCCTGTTCTGCTCCCCGCTCTGTCTCTGGTGAATCCTCTCACCATCCACATCTCTGTCCTGTACCCCAGTTATGTATGAATAAATAAATAAATAAATCTTTTAAAAAAAATAAAGGTACTACTTTAAAAAAAAAAAGACAATGGAAAATTTCTGTTTTTTTGTTTTTTTTTTTTAAGATTTATTTATGCCAGAACTGGAGTCCAGGCCAGAGGTGCAGGGGCAGTGAGAGGATTCACAAGAGGCAGAGTGGGAAGCAGAACAGGCCGACTGATTAAGTACACCGCTGAGGGGAGCAGCAGGAGGGTCAGGAGAGGTCTGCTGTGCCATGTGGGTCACCTGCAGGGGACTGAACTCACACTGAGGTAGCCACAGCTTGGCTTAGGTTCACAGTGCAGCACTCCAACCAACTGCACCACCAGGGAGGTTCCAACAAGAAATTTCAATGTCAAGTTTCAGCTTATAAAAGTTCTTCCAAATGATCATTACAATGAAGAAAACAGAAACACCACAAGCAAAATGGAGTATTTTTTCCTCAAACAAATTCTTAGAGAGACATAAAACACATAAAATTAGAAATATAAAATCTAGGACCCCAAATGGGAGATAACACACAAAGAAAAATAAAATTTCCTTAAGCTTGAGAAAGAACTAGGATGTTCCATTATATGGTGCTAATAAAATATTTAAAATTGATTTGAGTGAAAATTTAATGAGAAATAGTTAAGAAAAGTAGGAAAACAAGAGAAAATTTTTAAATAATTAAAGTGAAGCAGAGAGAAATGAAAATCACAAATAGACAATGAAAAATCAACATCTGAATGGGTCCCAGAAGAACAATACAGTGGAACAGAACTGACATTTTAACCCATAATTCAAAAAACTTCCCCAAATTAAAGAAATATATATATACACAAATATGCATGCTATGAGCTAACTAGAACTAAGAAGATTAGTCAAAAAATGTCAAATTTCAAACTTATCCTGGTAAAATTATTCAATGTCATAGCAAAAATAGCCTTGGGACCTCCAAAATAAATTTATAAGGATAAGATTATTTGACTGGTACCCAATTTCCCAAAATCAACATGTAAAGCCAGACTGAAGTCACCTTTATAAAAAGGTGTAAAGAATAAAAGAAAGTGTGAAGAAATAATTTTATAGCCAACTATGATTTTTTTTTTTTTTAAGATTTATTTTTACTTATTCATACAGAACTGGCCAGAGATGCAGAGGGTGAGAGGATTCATCAGAGACAGAGTGGGGAGCAGAACAGGCAGATCAACGAAGTACACTGCTGAGGGGAGCAGCGAGAGGTCAGGAGAGGTCTGCCACACCATGTGGTCACCTCCGGGGCAGGCGGGAATGGAACTCATGCGGAAGTGGCTTAAGCTTCTTAGTGCAGTGCTTTAACCCGCTGCGCCATCAGGGAGGGCTCTCCAACCATGCTGTTTTAAGCAAGCAAGGCTACAGAATAAGACCTTAAATGTGCAAGAATTCAGAAAATGTTATATTCCGTAACCCTCCTTAAAGACGAACACCATCTAGCCAAGAAAAGACTGAAGAAATTGGACCCATGGTCTCCAAATTTCTAAAAGACAAAAAGTGATTAACATAATACATATCCAACTGATTACATCTAAAGCAATGATCAGAGGGAAATTCGTAGCCTGAAATACTTAAATAAGTAAAACAATAAATAGAATTACATTGGCAAAAAGACCATAGAGATTTAGTAGTAGGTTTCAAATGAAGATAAAACAGTGCCCTCCATGGGTTAAAGTACAACATTATAAAGCTATCTGCAGCCGCTGCAGCATGAGTTCGATCCCCGGCCTGGCAGGGTACCCACGTGGTACCTCTCCTGTTTCCCCGCTGTTGCCCTCAGCAGTGTATTTCAGTAGATCCACCTGTTCTGCTCCCCACTCTGTCTCTGGGAAATTCTCAATCCCCTCACACCTCGGGCCTGTACCACGTTCTGGTATGCATAAATAAATATTTTTAAAAAGATGAAAACAAAGGTGTGGTAAAGTAATATAGAAATGATATATGTTGCTACAAAATAGAAATTTACAATTCTTGTTTTTTAAAGTAAATGTAGAAAGAGATCAAATGAAAAAAGGAGAATGAAGTCATTGATGATTTCATGGTATCAAAGGATACCAGGTAGGAAACAGGTAGTAGAGTTATGTTTTTATTTTAAAAATGTATAAGAAATATAATTAATAATATAAAAGTTTCTAAGTTACAAAAGAAAGTTTAGAAAATAAACTCAAAACATTTCATACAAAAAATATAAACAACTAAAAAAAATTATAGATCAATAAAATCAAATGACCTGAACTCACCTATTGAAAGATGAAAAGGCAAACATTGTCCAAAACTGAAGAATGATATAAAATATATATATGTACATATAATAAACATAAATAGGAAAAAGAATAAAAAGAAAAAATATTGTCCTTTTGGCTTACATATAAAACCCCAAGTATATACTAATTACAAAATACACACCCAAAGCAAATTCAGTAAACCCAACCTTTATAGCAACAGGATTATGAGACAAGTAAAAATATTAAGAAACCAAAGGCCTAGTATTAGACAAAGCAGAATAGCACCGGAACGCATTAACATGATCTAAAGGGCATTTTTAATTTAAGAACCACAAGTCACCCTGAAGACAAAACATGTATGAATATTGCTATATTCAAATAACAACACCTTCACCTAGCAAACCTATTTTATAAAACAGAAGCAACAAAAGATATCCATGGACTTAGAAAGAAATACATAAGTAATAGAATATTTTCCCCCTCCCTTCCCTGTATCCAGATATAACCTCTCTGGAGGTTATTTATTTATAAAGAAAGAAAGAACTGGGGTGCAGATCAGAGGTGTGGGAGGTGAGAGGATTCGCCAGAGACAGAGTGGGGAGCAGAACAGGCAGATCCACTGAAACACACAGCTGCAAGGAGCAGGAGAGGACTGCTGTGCCAGGTCACCTCCCTGGCCTAGATCAAACTCATGCTGCTGAGAAGGCTGAGATACCTTCATAGTGCTGTGCTTTAACATCTTGCGCCACCAGGGAGGCCCCCTCTATGAGTTTTTAGATTCCACATGTTAGTACTGCCATTCACTAGTTGTATCTTTGTGACTCACTAGTTTCATTTAAAGTCCCGCCATCCTCATCCGTATTACTGCAAACAGCAGGATGACATTCTTTCTCATGACTGAATAGTGATTTCTTCAATACAAGTATAAATTGATTGCTTATTCATTATAAATGACCACCTTTTATCTTCTTTCAACAATCTTTGATTGAAACCTGTTTTAACTCATAGAATAGCTATTTCTGCTTTCTTTTAGCTTCCATTTCCATATTAAGTCATTTTCTATTCTTTTTCCCTTTCAATCTCCATGTTTCCTTAAAATTTGAGTTCCTCTCCTGCATTGCTGGTGGGAATGCAAACTAGTACAACCACTATGGAAAACTGTTTGGAGGTTCCTCAAACTGCTAAACATGGAGCTTCCCTACAACCCAGCAATCCCACTCCTAGGTATCTTCCCAAAAGACACAAAAACACTGATTGAAAAAGATACTTGTACCCCCATGTTTACTGCTGCTTGATTTACAATTGGAAAAACATGGAAGCAGCCCAAATGCCCAAAAGTAGATGACTGGATTAGAAAGATGTGGTACATATATACAATGGAATATTATTCAGCAACCAAAAAAGAGAAACACATGTCTTTTGCAGCAACTTGGATGGAACTGGAAAAGATCATGCTTAGTGAGATAAGCCAGAAAGAGAAAGAAAAATACCGGATGGTTTCACTCATAGCAGGAGTATAATGGACCATGCAAGAAAATAACAAAAATAATGAACAACCATATACCAGAGACATTTTGTGGGGGTGGAGTGGGGAATGGGATCAAAAAAGGGGTGGGGGGAAGGGAGGGAAATGCACGGGACTATGGTGTTGGCACAGGGGTGATTTGGTGATGGGAAACCCACGGGGATTACAATCGAGATGGAAAAAAAAATGTGCAAAATGAGGTAAAAATAAACCTAAATAAACTTTGTAATAAAAAAAAAAATTGAGTTCCACAGGCACACCGACCAGAGGATTCAAATAGAAAACCCAGACATAAACCCACAGGTTTATGGGCAGTTAATCTTTGACAAAGGAGCAAAGAAGATACAATGGAACAAAGAAAGTTTCTTTAACAAACAGTGCTGGGAAAACTGGGACACTACATGCAAAAAAAATGAAAGTAGGGCACTACCTCACACCAAGCACAAAAACCAACTTGAAGTGGATTAAAGACCTAGACATAAGAACAGAAACCATAAAATACCTGTAAGCAAAGATGGGGAAACACTACATGATATATACCTCAGTAACATCTTTGAAGATACAGCACCCAACACAACGATAGTGAAGGACAAGATAAACAGATGGGAGTACATCAAGTTAAAGCGCAAAAGAGACATTACAAAAAACAGACATCCCACTGAAAAAAATTTCTCACACAAAACTATCAATAAAAGATTGATCACAAAGATATACAAAGAACTGATGAAGCTCAAAAAAAAAATAAACAACCCCATCAAAAAATGGGCGGAAGAGCTAAAAAGACACTTTTCCAAAGAAGAAATGCAGATGGCCAACAAGTATATGAAAAAATGTTCAACATCACTTATAATAAGGGAGATGAAAATTAAAACCACAATGAGATACCACCTCACCCCTGTGAGAATGGCACATCCTCAAACAACTAGCAACAACAAATGTTGGCGAGGATGTGGAGAAAAAGGAACTCTCCTGCACTGCTGGTGGGAATGCAAACTAGTACAACCACTATGGAAAACTGTTTGGAGGTTTCTCAAACTACTAAACATGGAGCTTTCATATGACCCAGCAATCCCACTCTTAGGTATCTACCCAAAAGACATAAAAACACTGATTCAAGAAGAAACCTGCACCCCATGTTTATTGCTGCTCTATGTACAATAGGGAAGATGTGGAATCAACCCAAATGTCCAAAAGTAAATGACTGGATTAAAAGATGTAGTACATATACACAATGGAATATTACTCAGCAATCAAAAAACCCTCATGCCTTTTGCAGCAACATGCATGGAACTGAAAGGGATCATGCTTAGTGAAATAAACCAGAAAGAAAAAGAAAAATGCCAAACAGGTACACTCATACACAGCAGGAGCATAAAGGACCAGAAGGGGGAAATAATAATAATGAACAACTATATACCAGAGATATTTTATGGTGGTGAAGTGGGGAATGGGATCAAAAATGGGGGAGGGAGGGAAGTGCACGGGTCTATGGTGATGGCACATGGGTGAACTGGTGATGGGAAGTCCATGGGGATTACAATTGAGATGGGAAAAGGCACAAAATGATGCAAAAATAATTATAATTAAAAAAAAAAAGGAAAGTGCTATCTATCTTACTTGTCCCCATTATGACAAGTACAAGCATACTGCAAATAAAGTGGTGTTATATTAAAAAAAAAAAGTTTGAGTTCCATTTGTCTATGTCTTTTGATTGAAAACTTTAGTCAAGTTATATTAATTATTGATTGTTATGGGCTTTTATTGTTATTATTTAATGTTTGCTGGTGACTACATAACACATTTTCCCTTCCTTCTTCTCATTCTTATTATGTCATTTAATGATTTTCTGACATAAACAGTCTATGTTAAGCTGTTAACAACTGAGCATAAACAAAAAATTTACATTTATACAGTTCCATTGCCACATTTAAAATTTTGATGCCCTGGTTTACATTGGGTCCATTAACAGATTGTGTAATTATAGCTATTTTATGATGTTGTTTTACCTTTTTATTAGTTATAATTTATGTGATAAGTTATATTATTTAATGTTGTAAATATTAGCTATATTCTTTCATATCTTTCCTGTTAAAAATTAGTAATTTCTCATTTTAGCTTTAAGAAATCCCTTTGACTTTGTCTATGAAGTCTTGTGGTTATGAATTTCTTCATATTTTGCCTGGAAAAATATTTACCTATATTTAATTCTGAAGGACAACTTTGCCACAGAGATTATTCTTGGTCAGCAAAGTTGTTTTCTTTCTTTCTTTTCCCCCAAGCTTTGTATATTCTTCATCACTCTCTTCTGGCCTGAAAACTTTCTGCTGAAAATGTCTTCTGTTAACCTTATATGTAACAACTTGCTTTTCTCTTTCTGCTTTCAAGACCTTCTCTTTATCTTTAATTTTGTTACTTTTAATGATGTCACCAAATATTTAATGATGTCATCAAATATTTAATTAACATAATTAATTACCGTTTGATTCATCTTACTTGGAACTCTCTAGGCTTCCTAGATCTGGAAGTTAGGGAAGTTTTCAGCTATTATTTTTTATCCAAATAAATTTACCATTTTCTCTCCCCCTGTATGATCACAATCATACAAAGTTCTATTTGTTTCCACTGGAATATCCACTTCAGTTACCATATTTTTCAGTTCTGTGATTTCGATTTAGTACTTTTCAGTATCTTCTATCTCTTTGTTAATATTCTCATTCTACTCCTGCATTATTCTCCTGACCTCAGTGAACATTTGTATGGCCATGATTTTGAGTCCTGGTAAGTCACTTATTCTCTTTCATTAACATCTGCTTCTGCAGCTTTCTCCCGCTCTTTTTATTATGTTTCCTTTTCTATCACTTATTGCCATGTTCTGCCCAATCGATTTGTTTGAGGTATCAGAGTAATAAAATGGCTAGTCCTTTTTGCCCTTCTCTCTGCAGACCTCTTCATGTGAACTTCTAAGCTCCTCCATTTGCCATTATCAAACACTAGTAATGATGATAATCTTTTCAACTGTTGAGTTTGCCACTTAGTCATGAAACCACGATAGGATGAAGTTTAGTATATCATTGGGCTTAACTGGACCCAGGTCTCAACAATTAGCTACTTCTATTTATTTGTACAGAGCTTCAAAAAAACTCAGAAAATATCAGGGGTTGAAAGAGACACAGGAGAAATAATGCAAACTATTATTTTTTCATATATCTCATATATCTACATATCTATATACTGAAACCATTACATTATCTGTTTAATTATACTCAGCACAAAACCAATTAAATGTTAATAGAGATGCCTAACAACCTCTGTATTGTTGAGTGTGGACTCACAATTATTCATCTTGTATGATCACAAGGCCAAACTATGACTGCCCACATTAAAATGTGGCCTTGACACTCCTCAAAATTAATTATTAAAAGTCTGATGTAGATACTCACTGTGATAGATCCAAAGCACCACATTTCATCAGTTCCTGTCAGGATTTCTACCCCACACCAAAATATATAATCTGCAAGTATATGCCCCAAATAACAAAACAATTCAAAGTTCAGAGGCCTCAGTTAACAAATAAAACAGTTCAAATTTTAGAACCCAATAAAGATCAACATAAATTCACAAGTAGGAATATTCCCAAGCAGTAAGTCAGTCTTCAACCATGCAGTCTTCAGGCAACATAGAGTTTGGAAAATAGTTCAGACCTGGGAAAACACTTCAGGAAAAAGGAAATAATCAATTAATCAATGGAGTAGTCTCTTGGTTGACCAACTGAAACATGAAGCTTAATTTCTTGGTTAGGTGTAGACCAGCTAAAGTCCAGAGTGCAGAATGTGTTTCAATTATTGCTTATGGTGATTGCTATTGTACTCATACTCATGCTATGATTTTTTTTTTCCTATTGCATTATCTTGGCACTTTTGAGAAGCAATACACTGCTATCCTAAGAGAGCTTAGGGGGTAAATGTCTGGGTTATTGGACACATCTATGTTCAACATGCAGAATACTGAAGACATATTCAAAGTGCTTTTACCTATTTATTTTTCTACCTGCAATAATAAGTCTCCCAATTTCTCCACATTCTTGTCAATATTTAGAACTGGCAGCCTTAAACTGCCTTTCCCCAGTGAATAAAAGTGTGTGTCTGAGTCTCCTTTCCATTGCTGGTATCTACCCAAAACTACAAAAACACTAATTGAAAAGATATGTGTGTTCCTATGTTCATCGCAGCACTACTTATAACAGCCAAGCTATGGAAACAATCAAAGTGCCCAAGACTAGATGAAAAAGTTAGAAAGATATAGTAAGTGTGTGTGTGTGTTTCTTTACATACATATATGCGTATAGATACACACATATACGCACACAATGGAATACTACTTTGCTATTAATAAGATAAACTGTTGCCATTTGCAATAATATGGATAATGGAAGGGATTATGCTAGAAGCAAAACAAAGGGTCAGAAAAAGAGCAAACTAATAACAATCAATGAAGGTCTGACTCTAGAACTGAGGTGACAGAGGTGGGATGAAATCCCCCTTCAAAGCTCTGAAACTTTAAATATTCCTTGCAGGAACATTTTAAGTTACCTCTGAGGTAGCTAAACTATTCCATTTTTTCCCATATCTTCTTAAAATTTGAATTACCTTAAAATTTCATCTATTTTTTAATTAATTAGGACAAATAATATTTTGTTCATCACATTCTTACATAATTTCTGTGGGATTTGTCCCTTTTCTTATTTTACCTGGTACTTTCTATTTCTGTTTAATTTTTCTCACATTGCTGAATCAACCCACCCCATCAAAGAATGAACTTTGACCTTATTAGTCTTTTCTATAGCATATTCTAGCATATTCCTCATTTTTATTAATTATAGCTGATATAATTTGCTTTTCTTACTTAACTTCCATTGGGTTTATTTTTATATTTTCTAATTATCTGAAAGAAATGTTTCGGTCAGTTATTTTTAGCCTTTTAGCTTTTCTAATATGTGTGTCCATGCTAAAAATAACTCAGACTGCTTTTGTTCCATCTCACTCTAAGCTGATAATAACAATGTGGGTAACACCTCTGGGTTATTGTTTCTGTTGTATTAAATTGCTTATCTCCATATGTGGCTATTTAATTTTATTGAATGCAACCCATTGTGATTTTAAATTTACCTATAAAAATAACATTGCCTTGGATAGTTAGGGTGATATAAAGTTCCTCCCAAAGAAGTTTTTTATCTCTTCTTACTAAATTTCTAGGGCTGGCATCAATTTGGGACCACCTTTATTGAATTCTAGAGATTTGGATTTTTCTTGTACCACCACGGCTTGTAAGACATACAAGCAACTGTTTGGTTTTTGATTTTCCTGTAATTCTAGCAGCAGATTCATGAGGATTTTACTTTAGGAAGTTTACCAGAGATACCCCCGTGAGTCCTTAACATCCTCTTAGCCCCAGGAAAATATTAAAAAATCAATGTCGGACCCTCCCTAGTGGCACAGAGAGTTAAAGCACAGCACTAAGAAGCTAAAGCCACTTCCCCATGAGTTTGATCCCCGCCTGCCCCGGAGGTGACCCACATGGCGTGGCAGACCTCTCCTGACCCACCCGCTGCTCCCCTCAGCAGAGTACTTCGTCGATCTGCCTGTTCTGCTCCCCACTCTGTCTCGAGTGAATCCTCTCACCGCCCCTGCACCTCTGGCTTGTACCCCAGTTCTTGATGCAAAAATAAAATAAATCTTAAAAAAAAAAAAAATCTCATGGGCCCTCCCAGGTGGCGCAATGGGTTAAAATGCAGCCCTGCAAACAAACCACAGTCATTTCACTGCAAGTTCAATCCCCAGCAGCGGAGGTGACCTACATGGTGCAGCAGACCACTCCTGACCCGTCCACTGCTCCCCTCAGCAGTGTACTTCGTCAGTCTGCCCGTTCTGCTCCCCACTCTGTCTCTGGTGAATCCTCTCACCACCCCTGCACCTCTCACCTGTACCCAGTTCTGTATGCATAAAGTAAATCTTAAAATAAAAAAAAAAAAACTCCTACTCAGATTTTCAGTTTTGTCCTCCTGAAACAAATATTCCTAGATTGTTGAGTAATAGTCCATTGTGTAAATTATACCACATCTTATTGATCCAGCCATCTATTTCACACCCTTTGCAGCGACATGGATGGAGCTGAAAGGGATTATGCTCAGTTAAACAAATCAGAAAGAAAAAGAAAAATATCTCATGGCCCACTTACAGAGGAATGTAGAGGAACCAAATACAGGTTCAGGGGGGGGAAAGCAATAATGAAGTAAAAGTCAAAATTATCAGGCAACTATAAATCAGAGATATTCTGTAGGGGAGGAGGGAGAAGAATCGGAACAGGAGTGAGAAGAGCACAAGTGTCTACCACGCTGGTGCACAGGGTAATTGCTGGTAGGAATTTCATGGGGAAACCATGCATTGTATGAAAATGAAGGATCATGCAATGAATATGTTTTTTAAAAATTCCTAAAGTATAAAGAGCCCCAAACACTGCACTCATTTTACACTAAATTTCTGCCTCCTCCAAAATATTGCTTTGATAACGCTTTGCCTCTTTGTTAATCATCCAGCACCTTTTATGAAGATAATTTTTACATATTACCTAGTTGTCCTTATTGAAATTCTGTTCTGACTTTTCAGGCTGCTTCAATTAACATTATTTACCTTCACTGATTAAAAATAAAGTTAAAATTTAAAAATTATTTACATCTATATAGGTTCCCACACTGATACTCTGTTTCCATATATTTGCAAAATATTAAACTGACTAAAATGATCATTTGAATAATACCTTAAAAATTCAATATAAGAAAGTTTAGGCCTTGGGGCTATCTTTCTTTCCTCAGATTCCAATTTTCCATTTTCCCTTCAGATGAGGGAATTTTATAAACTTGACTTTAGCACTGAAGTTAAATGCTAAAATGCATTATAGTTCACACAAAGTCTGTGTATCTTCTTCCATTTGGATATTTGCAACATGAGCTCTCTGACTGGTAAACAGTACATTGATCTGACTATTTCCAGAAGACAAAGTGTTACTTAGTAGGTGGCTTTAATTTATCAGAATATCTATCAACTTCTACTTGTCACCCCCAATCATCCTATGTAAAGATTTTCTTAGTACAAAAATAATGTGCTTCTGTAAATGGAACTTCAAAACAAATTCCCTGTTCCTTAACTTCAGCCATATTATTGCCCCACCACTTAAAACTGAAATTTCAGAACCACAATTACAGTCTTTTGTGGAAACATTTCTATTGTCTGTATATAATATATGTATTCAAAGAGATGTTACCTCTCCTAAATTTATATCTGACTCAAGTACAGCTTTTGTACAAGGAAAACCAAAATTTTGCAAGTTTTCTGGATTACTCAAATCTAGTTTGAATATACAGTAAGGGGAATAGAGTTAAAAATGCCTTGACTATAATATTCTAACATCCTCTCACCTATTTCCAGACCCCCCTATCAAGGGAATTTTTTTTAATGATGGAAACCACAATGATAATACATCAGTCACTTAAAACCCAGGAAATAACTCACAAATGGCACCATCTTTGTACAACTAGATAGTCCTAAAATATATAATATTTAAAATGTTAATAAATATTTCAAATATAATAAATATTTAAAAGCAATAACTGGTATGAACACTGTGTTAAACTGCTCATATATACTGTCTTTAGCCTGAAAAACAGCCTTGCAAAGTACCATCCTCCTCCTAAGATAAGGAAGTCTCAATAGTTCAAAGCAATGTCTAGACAAAGCCCACGTCAGTTCTCCACAACACTTGTCTATAATAAAATCACCTCTCCAAGCCTGAGAGGTCAGAAAAGAGTCTTTTCCAGGACACAATCTCCTATTTCTTCTAAACTTTTTTTCCATTAATTTAAAAATAAGTTGCTGCTCTCATACTGTGTGTCTAGCATATTCTGAGCACTAAATAACTGCAGCATGTGAGACAAATAAGTTTCTTGTGCTCACGAAGCTTTCACTATGGTATAGAAGAAAGGTAATAATCAAATAAATTAAAATATTTAAAATGGATAAATGCTGAAGTGGGAAATAGAATGCAATCAAGCAAGGACTTTAAGAAAAAGTGATCCATAGAGAGAAAACAGGGGCCAAGCCATGAGGCAATGTGTTGTCAACCTCAGATGTCCAATTTCATCACACTCTCTCTTTTTTAAGGACATCATGTAGGGCTCTCCTTGAGGGCACAAAGGGTTAAAGCACATCACTACACAGCTAGCCACAGCCTTTTCAGTGTGAGTTCAATCCTCAGGCAGGGAGCTGATCCACATGGCACAGCAGACCTCTTCTGTCTCGCCTACTGTTCCCCTCAGCAATGTACTTAGTCAATCTGCCTCAGACAGATTTACTGTCTCTAGTGAATCCTCTCACTGCCCCCGCATGTCTGGCCTGTACCCCAGTTCTGTAAGTACACATGAACCAATCTTAAAAAAAAAAAAAAAGAACCTCATGTAAAAGTAAATAAAGTGAACTGAAAATGTGATGTTTCACAGAGATCCTTATAGTTTAAGATAATAAAAAATAATCTAGAATAGAGGGAAACATCAAAACTGTAATTCTCCGAGGGAAAGCATTCAACAAGTTCTTGGTATTTCTCTGGACCTAACAAGCAAATTCTGATAGCATAGGTTATTATCCATCCAGATCGACCCATGTCCCCTCTAGATTCTCAGCAAAAGACATATATATTAGTGCCAATTTTTCATATCTGAAGTGGAGAGTGAAGAACTTGGTAATGTGCAGTATCTTTCCCAGCACAGGAAGTTCCCAAAGCACCAATTTGCCACATTCTAATGCTTTGTAAGATGGATTTTTGGAATTGAAACTGTATTTCTTTGCAGTAATGATGATATTAATTGTAAATTAGTCTTCTAAGCAAGTGTAAAAAGCCTGCCTAACTTAAAATGCAGCTGGTAGCCTGCAAATTAGCAATGGAAAATAGAATTCTGTCACACAACTAAGGAAGAAACGGAGAAAAAGAAGTAATTTCCCTTGCATAGCCTAGCATGAAAGGCCAGGTTTCAAGAGGATAATTAAGGAGGATTCTGATGAGGCTTTCTGGCAACTCTAAGAAAATTCTGGTGGATGATGGAATAGGTTGATTAATTAACACTAATGTTACTTCATAAACATGGGTGTTCCTATTCTTAACTACACGTAATAATTTTTTTCTGATGCATAATCCTTCATGAGTAGGGGTGGTTGACTCAGGGCCCTTTTCAAGGTTGTGATGTGTTGAGAACTCATGCAAGGTGTCGGGTGGGGTTGAAAGAGAAGAGGGCAGTCTGAATCAGAACTTTGTGAAGCTGAGCATGCATCACAGCCCCTTGGAGGACTTGTTGAACCACAAATCACTGAGCCTCATGCCAGGCTGTTCAGTCAATATGTCTACGATGGGGCGATGGATTTGCATTGCTAACAAGTCCCCAAGTAATGTTGACATTGCTGATCCAGGGAGGGCACTCTGAAACCCTCATTCAAAGTATAAACACAGAAGGGTCAACATAAAAGCAAGGCAGCCGTGGCCTTGGAAGTCGTACATGGCCCTCGTGCTAAGTGTCGGCATGTTACTGACAGCTACTTGTATGTATGAAGAGGTGGGAAAAGACCAATTTGTCCGGTAGCAGCCACGTTCAGTGCTGAGGTGTCTGAACGCAGAACACAGGTAAAGGGTTAATATGTCTTCCCATTTATGATTATCCTTCCAGTAGAACAAATAAGATCTGGGGCTATTGGTGGCCATTTTGGAAGTTGATTTAACACTTAATCACACTATTTGAAAGGTGTCATCTTTTGTGTGTGTGTGTGTGTGTGTGTGCATGTGTTTAATGATTCATTTATTGATGTATACAGAGCTGGATACAGGCCAGAGGGGCAGGGGCATTGAAAGGCTTCACCAGAGACAGATCCACGAAGTACACAGCTGAGGGGAGCAGTGAGTGGGTCAAGAGCAGTCTGCTGTGCCATGTGGGTCACCTCTAGGGCAGGGGATGGAACTCACACTGAAGCGGCTGCAGCTAGCGTACAGTGCTACATCCTAAACCTGTTGCACAAGAAGTTGCTGAATTGCAAGATACTGTTGCATCTTACTAGTTTCAAATACTGGTACATAGGTCATGAGGAGAGAAAAGAAAATGACTTCATCTGAAAACAGAGTAGGCATATATATGAATAACTAAAAATCAGTGTGTCTTAAACATATCCCCAGAGTGATATAGGTAAAGTACATTGTGAGCTAAAACATGGGGAGGATGACTCTATCTAGAAAAACAAAGCAATAAAGAGATGGTATTTGGGCCTCCCTGGTGACAGAAGGGGTTAAGTTTCAGCACTATGAAGCTACCACCAGCCACTATGGCAGGAGTTCGATCCCCAGCCAGGGAGCTCACCCACATGGCCCAACAGACCTCTCCTGTCTTGTCTGCCACTCCCCTCAGCAGTGTTATTTCAGTAGAGCCACCTGTTCCGTTCCTCACTCTGTCTCTGGTAAATTCTCTCAACCCCTGCACTTCTGGCCCACACCCTAGCTCTTGTATGCATAAATAAATAAATCTTTAAATAAATAGAGGTTGTATTTATCACATATGTGTGTTAACTTGAACACAATAGAAGTTTACGGATTTAGTGGGAATAAAAAGAAAAAAGTAAAATAATGTGTCCAGCAAAGGAGAACCGTACGTATGTAAGGTCTAAGGTGAGGTAGACTAGTCATGGGGGAGCACAAAGAAATTCTGATAGGCTAAGGCGCAGGTCACACAGGAAATGGCTAAGGAAGACTGGGGAGGCAAGCTAGCGTTAGCTCATGACATCTTTAAATAGCAGGACAATGTTTGAAGTTGACTAGGTAAGGGGGGATAGGGAGCACCCGGAGAGTTTCTGAACATAGGAGTGGTAATTTGGAACTGTATTTTAGAACAATTCTTGGGGTTAAAGAAAGTTTGGAGGAGATTAGAAAACTGCTGCTATCTTGGGACTAATGAAAGAAATCACCATGGGGAAATGGTGACAAAATGGAGGAGACAGTGATGGATGATGTTGGGCAGAAGCATTCATTACCCACCCAATAATGGACTTGAGTCAAAAATAAGTCAGAGGGAAGAGACAAAAGGACTGTTTTTTTGGACTTTAGTAACTGACCAAATACTAGCATCTCTAAAAGGAATTTGGAAAATTCTAAGTACATTCCAGTTCTGAGAAAATTGCTGTACTTTATAGGTATCAAAATGTTCACACCATAAAGGAGATGAAACAATTATTACAAAACCCTCACCTTGACTGGTTGCATTATTCATCTCCATTATGTGCCTCAGGTTATGTCCCTGAAATCAATGGCTGTCCAGTTTTTAAATCTCAATCCACATTTCTACACATAAGAGTACAAATATCTAGCTGAAGCAAAATGTCAAGAAGTGGAACTTAAGCTTCCCAGGCCTGATATGGTCTATTCTATTCCATTTCACTTTTTCAAAATACTAGTTGGCTACCACCAAATTGATTTCATGCTTCACAAATGGGTTGTATCCCAAAGTCAGAAAAACACTGTTCTAAGATATAAGATTCAGCAACTATCTAGACCTGTAGCAAAGGGAAGCTGTATGGGCAAGATACGGGGAAGCAATGGACTCTTCTCACTCTCCAGAATATTGTAGATTGCAGCTCCAAAAATTGAACATAAATATAAATGTCAAACTTTAAAATAAAGACAGTGACTTCAATTTTAAAAAAGGGATGTATTTACTTTAGCAAGATGACCAATGTATATATCTTTCGTGGACCTTCTAAAAATGCAGCTCTGTTAGATAGAAACTCGTATTTATAACCTAAAAATAATTGAGATGGGGAGCCATGCGTTCACCTTTCAAAAGCAACCTTCATTCTATGCAGATATCTTTTTCAGTAAGTTTAAATAGAAATAACATTCCTCATGTGTTTTGTTTGTTTGTTTGTTTGTTTTGTCACAAACAGAATTAACACATCACCTAACAAAACCAGCTACAGGGGAGAAAGTTAAAAAGCAGTCCACTTCCCTTCCATCAGAAAAAAAGATAGAAAACTGGGATAGGAACACTGTCCCAAGGGGAAATGTGGACATTTATGGAATAGCGACAGAGACCCAACTCTTCAAGAGGACCAGGAGAAAGCAGGGACATAGCAGCAGCCATGACAGAGTATACCTCATTGCTCGTTAGATCTGACCACAGGAGCAAGACTCGCCCATGGATAAGCCAGAGGGTATCATTTGTTGGATCACCAGTTTTTATTAGCCACCATACATCATTTTAATTAAACAGATGCCACACGTGTGCTTTCCTGAAGGAATACAGGAAAAACACCAGGGAAGTGGCTGGTCTTATAACAATCCATTCATATGTTTATGAGAAATAGAATAAAAAATGATAACAGGCCCCTCTCTGGTGGTGCAGCAGGTTAAAGCACAGCACTAAGAAGCTTAAGCCACTTCCGCATGAGTTCGATCCCCGCCTGCCCCGGAGGAGATCTGCATGGTGCGGGGCAGCTCTCTCCTGACCCGCGCTGCTCCCCCCTCCAGTGTACTTCGAATAGATCTGCCTGTTCTTCTGCTCCCCACTCTGTCTCTGGTGAAGCCTCTCACCCTTCACATCTCTGGCCTGTACCCCAGTTCTGTATGAATAAATAAAGAATTGTTTTAAAAAATGATAACAGTGTGCAGTGCTACACGGAGGACCACGGCGAGTAGTTTGAAGCAAGTGATCTTCTTACAAAACAAAGAGGTAAGATAGGAGCCTCATTTTCTGGGTGGATATACAGAACACCAAGAAGCTAAATACCTTAGTCCAAGCCAAATGGCTGGGAAGTGCAATGCTGAGATTTGAAAGTAATATCCCTTCACTCTCACACTCCCTGATAAGAAATAGAAGGAAAGCTCTACTAGAGCAGGTCAATGGACCTCCAGTGTAATCCTTTATGGAGCTTTATTCACAAAGGTAATTGGCTTTAGAGCGGATGTTTGAATATAATGTCTATGCAGAGGACTAGGCAATCAGGACCTTCAACAATAAATCTTCCCAGATGCTTGGCTGTGGAGATTGTTGTTTCCCATTTCTCCCACCCCCTCATCTGTCTGCCTCTCTCCACCTTTTGGTTTTCATTTCTTTCTATCAGTATCCATGGTAACACCCAAAGATAAAACACAGACAGGAGACTCTCCAAGTATCTGGAAACGTGGAAACTTGCCAGCATTTTTCATCAGAATAACACTGAGAACCACACAAACAAAGTATCGCCCTTCTCATTCTCTCCCATTCATTTCCCACCCACTCAGTGGCAGCCAAAGCCACGGGTGAGGTTTCAGAGAGGACTATCGGGTGCATCTGTATTCATAAACTTGAAGATTCATCTTTCACTGTTGTAAAAAATACACTTGAACTGGAAACAGTGGGATTCATCCCACCATTCTCCATTACCCCTTTCCTAAATACTAGAGATTTAGCTAGAAATGAGCTTTCTCTGTGAGATGTGATGGTTTGAATCATAGTACTCCTCTGACTTGCTATATATGCTGAATACTCAATGAACTTATACCATAATAAGGCTCTTCTGCATGCCTTTGCTGATTGTGAATGTTGAAAGATGTGAGAATGGAATCTACAAACAGGCTTGTGGTTCAATGCGTTTTATTTAAAAACAGCCTTGATTAGATATTGGAATATCTGGCTTACCCAGTCAGAATACTAATTGTTGAACCCAGTCAGAATAGCTAATTGTTGAATGAGTGGCTATAAATCAAAGATTACCAAACAATGCTCATCTGACTGGAACATATTTAAACATGGAGACTTTGCAGGCATGGAGATAGTATGGACCGATATGTGTATAAATGTTTGAGGCTATGTGTATAAAAACAACAATTGTTTAAGCATTATTATATTTTGAGTTGCCTGATTTGATAGAGGATTACTATTCCATTGTAAATTATTTTAATTTATCTGCTGTCTCTCCAAAAGTATAAATGGTTTTCTAGTGGAAAAAAATCTTAAACACACAGTTTCCATTAGGATGGAAGACATGCTGAGTTCGTGATTCCTTGACCACTTGCATTCCAAGAATAGATATTTTATCAGTGCCCACTAAATCACAGCCATTGATGCTTGATGCACAATTTCTCATTCATTTCTCCTACAATCTTACATGATATGGATTTTTAGTTCTACTTTATTAAGGCTCAGAGAATTTAAATAACAACCTTTATGTGGGATGAGGTGGGAGTAGGACCCAGTGATGGTCCCCACCGAATCCTGACAATTTCACATCAGTTACCCATCAACCTCATAAGCATTTGAAGTTACACTTGAAGATGAGTCCTCTTGACTGGTATGTTTATTACCTTTGCATTTCTTCCACTGAGTTTCCTGGCCAATCATCTCTTTCCTTTGATAGTCTATTCACATATTTTTAGCACAAAATCCTTCCAGCTGAGCCATTTCAACCTTTTGCTCAAAGGTTTTCAGGAACCCTAGATTCCTACAAATCTGTTTCCAATTTCTCAACTGTACCCATTGGGACTCATCAATATCAGTCAACCCTCCACTTGAAAGCCACTAAATAGCCATACAGAGAGCCTAGAACACAAGTGAATTGTTTGCATACATAGAAATGCTAATCAAACTCAATTTAGTTCTCATTATTCCTTACCAAAACTTTAATAAGCCTCAATTTGATTCCCTATCATACTCCCTAAACTCTATTCCAAACATTTTACCCTCCAACTCCAAGCCACAGTCTCTCATATCTTTATCTCAAAAATATGCTCAGGTTCTAATTTACCAAAATGACTGAAATTCTTTAAAATAAAATATATACATTTTGCCATTACTTTTCACTCTTTTCATTTCATTTATAGGGGGAAAAAAAGCTTCATCTCAGAATCTATAATATCATGTGTTGCCTTTCGCAAATTAAATCCCACAAGAAGGAAATATTCAGTCAAATATAGAATATGATATATTCTATAATATAAATGGCTCAACTTTTTCAACAAGTAAATGACATGGGAGAAAAGGATTATGGGGAAGTATTGTTACAGGTTGAAATAGATTTAAATAATAAGCAAATGGAACGTTTAAACCTTATACTGATATCAATTTGAATGAAATATATGTAAAAAGTCACTTGCAGATGACTGAGGAAAATATGGGTTGAATATTAAATGATAACGACAAATTGATGTTAATTGCTTAAGGCCTATAATAACATTACAGTCATGGAAACAAAGATTCATAATACTTTTGAAATATATGCTAAATTATTCTGAGGGAATTGACACATGGTATCTGAAAGTGTTTCAAAATACTTTGGTAACATTTTTTTTTTTCCCAACTTGGGGATAGATGAAACAAGTTTTAGAAAACATTGACAGTTGACTTAGCTAGGTGATTAGCTAGGTGATTAGCTACAAAGAGCCAAGAATACAAGAGAATTGTTTGCATACACAGCAATAATATAAATGGCTCAACTTTTCTTTCAATAATTAAATGACATGGTAGCAAAGGATTATGGGGAAGTATTGTTACAGGTTGAAAGAGATTTAAATAACAATCAAATGCAATGTATAAACCTTATACTGATACCAATTTGAAGGAGATACATGTAAATTATATATATCTTCCCAGAACCTGGGAAATTACAGATCATCTCTACTCCTCTGTATGTTTGAAATTATAGATAATAAAATTTTGAAGAGTCAAACAATTGAAATAGCTTGAAAATAGTAATGATTCTCTTAAAAATCACTACTTACAAATCATCTCTTTCTTTAGCATCTTAACTCACTCTCAGGATGGCTGTCCCCCCTCTCTCTGCCTTCAAACAACCTGGCCTTTTCTGTCCAAATTTTCTCTGTATAGCACTGATTCTGGAAACTATAATTATCCCCTTCTTTCCTGAAACCTTGAAATTTCAATATTCAAACCAGATCACTTCTGCCTTTGCCAAATTACATTCACTTCTTTCCCTCCCCCATCTCACTTCACCCCTGGCAATGGCATGAGAGCCAAAATCCATGCCACCAACTTTGGAGAAAAGAATCAGTTTGATGTCAAGTCATCTGGCAGAAGACTGGAGACAAGTCTCAAATCAACCTTCCAGAGGATGGGGCTTTGGGCAAATTTGGGGACTTGAGGAACAAAGAAAATATTAAAATGCAAGTTGGGGACCTCCCTGGTGGTGCAGCAGAGTGGAGCACCACACTGCAAAGCTAAGCCAAGCCACAGCCACTTCAGTGCGAGTTCCATCCCTGCCTGAGGTGACCCACATGGTGCATCAGACCTCCCCTGTCTCACCTGCTGCTCCTCTCAGCAGTATACTTCATCAATCTGCCTGTTCTGCTCCCCATTGTTTCTGGTGAATCCTCTTGCCGTTCCTGTATCTCTGGCCTGTACCCCATTTCTGTATACATGAATAAATAAAATCTTCCCAAAAATGCAAGTTGGTAGAATCTGATTGGTTACTTTCTGCTAAATAATGGTGGAACTAGAATCTGATTGCAGGCCTGTAACAAAACAAAGTATGGCAACCATGACTACTATAATATATCCATGAACTGGGCATTTTAGTTCCATCTTCCATAGCTATTTTTCAGTCTGGGTAATAAAATGTCACCTTAAGGACAATGAACCCTCTTAGGGCTCTGCACACTGAAATACAATTTGTCAATAAAAATGCAATTGTTTCCCTCTTTTTAAATGAGTAACAGTATATTTGTGCCATAGTTACAATGCCTCCCATCCTCTTTCTTGCCAATTAGCAGTAACAAGAATAGAACAGCCATCATAGTTTCAATCAGACTTGTGCTCTTGTCGCAATGGGTTGCCTGACTGGAGGTCCTTACCCGTGCACTTAAAGAGACTTACAAGATTCAACTACAGGCACACGTGAAAACGGTTAAGAATGGGCTTATTTATAACAGAAAGGGATATGAATAACTCAGGGAAAGAGAGAAAGGTAAGTTGGTTAATGTCCTTACCAATTCCACTAAATTGGACCCCAATATCAAGCTGAAAGCTGGCAAAAAGCCAAGAGACAAGCCACAGGCCACACAGTTCACATGTCCGGTTTTATATCCAAACATTGCTGCTTAACTCCACCCTCAGGTCCCAGCATGCTCACCCCCCTCCTTTTTTTTTTTTTTTTTTTTTTT
>NW_004567138.1:9272946-9301927 GCF_000260355.1 Condylura cristata
GAAATAGAATAAAAAATGATAACAGGCCCCTCTCTGGTGGTGCAGCAGGTTAAAGCACAGCACTAAGAAGCTTAAGCCACTTCCGCATGAGTTCGATCCCCGCCTGCCCCGGAGGAGATCTGCATGGTGAGGCAGACCTCTCCTGACCCGCCCGCTGCTCCCCTCAGCAGTGTACTTCGTCGATCTGCCTGGCCTGTTCTGCTCCCCACTCTGTCTCTGGTGAAGCCTCTCACCCTTCACATCTCTGGCCTGTACCCCAGTTCTGTATGAATAAATAAAGAATTGTTTTAAAAAATGATAACAGTGTGCAGTGCTACACGGAGGACCACGGCGAGTAGTTTGAAGCAAGTGATCTTCTTACAAAACAAAGAGGTAAGATAGGAGCCTCATTTTCTGGGTGGATATACAGAACACCAAGAAGCTAAATACCTTAGTCCAAGCCAAATGGCTGGGAAGTGCAATGCTGAGATTTGAAAGTAATATCCCTTCACTCTCACACTCCCTGATAAGAAATAGAAGGAAAGCTCTACTAGAGCAGGTCAATGGACCTCCAGTGTAATCCTTTATGGAGCTTTATTCACAAAGGTAATTGGCTTTAGAGCGGATGTTTGAATATAATGTCTATGCAGAGGACTAGGCAATCAGGACCTTCAACAATAAATCTTCCCAGATGCTTGGCTGTGGAGATTGTTGTTTCCCATTTCTCCCACCCCCTCATCTGTCTGCCTCTCTCCACCTTTTGGTTTTCATTTCTTTCTATCAGTATCCATGGTAACACCCAAAGATAAAACACAGACAGGAGACTCTCCAAGTATCTGGAAACGTGGAAACTTGCCAGCATTTTTCATCAGAATAACACTGAGAACCACACAAACAAAGTATCGCCCTTCTCATTCTCTCCCATTCATTTCCCACCCACTCAGTGGCAGCCAAAGCCACGGGTGAGGTTTCAGAGAGGACTATCGGGTGCATCTGTATTCATAAACTTGAAGATTCATCTTTCACTGTTGTAAAAAATACACTTGAACTGGAAACAGTGGGATTCATCCCACCATTCTCCATTACCCCTTTCCTAAATACTAGAGATTTAGCTAGAAATGAGCTTTCTCTGTGAGATGTGATGGTTTGAATCATAGTACTCCTCTGACTTGCTATATATGCTGAATACTCAATGAACTTATACCATAATAAGGCTCTTCTGCATGCCTTTGCTGATTGTGAATGTTGAAAGATGTGAGAATGGAATCTACAAACAGGCTTGTGGTTCAATGCGTTTTATTTAAAAACAGCCTTGATTAGATATTGGAATATCTGGCTTACCCAGTCAGAATACTAATTGTTGAACCCAGTCAGAATAGCTAATTGTTGAATGAGTGGCTATAAATCAAAGATTACCAAACAATGCTCATCTGACTGGAACATATTTAAACATGGAGACTTTGCAGGCATGGAGATAGTATGGACCG
This sequence comes from Condylura cristata, assembly GCF_000260355.1. NCBI lineage: Eukaryota > Metazoa > Chordata > Mammalia > Eulipotyphla > Talpidae > Condylura > Condylura cristata. The sequence goes on from NW_004567138.1 coordinate 9,274,413, forward strand.
ATATGTGTATAAATGTTTGAGGCTATGTGTATAAAAACAACAATTGTTTAAGCATTATTATATTTTGAGTTGCCTGATTTGATAGAGGATTACTATTCCATTGTAAATTATTTTAATTTATCTGCTGTCTCTCCAAAAGTATAAATGGTTTTCTAGTGGAAAAAAATCTTAAACACACAGTTTCCATTAGGATGGAAGACATGCTGAGTTCGTGATTCCTTGACCACTTGCATTCCAAGAATAGATATTTTATCAGTGCCCACTAAATCACAGCCATTGATGCTTGATGCACAATTTCTCATTCATTTCTCCTACAATCTTACATGATATGGATTTTTAGTTCTACTTTATTAAGGCTCAGAGAATTTAAATAACAACCTTTATGTGGGATGAGGTGGGAGTAGGACCCAGTGATGGTCCCCACCGAATCCTGACAATTTCACATCAGTTACCCATCAACCTCATAAGCATTTGAAGTTACACTTGAAGATGAGTCCTCTTGACTGGTATGTTTATTACCTTTGCATTTCTTCCACTGAGTTTCCTGGCCAATCATCTCTTTCCTTTGATAGTCTATTCACATATTTTTAGCACAAAATCCTTCCAGCTGAGCCATTTCAACCTTTTGCTCAAAGGTTTTCAGGAACCCTAGATTCCTACAAATCTGTTTCCAATTTCTCAACTGTACCCATTGGGACTCATCAATATCAGTCAACCCTCCACTTGAAAGCCACTAAATAGCCATACAGAGAGCCTAGAACACAAGTGAATTGTTTGCATACATAGAAATGCTAATCAAACTCAATTTAGTTCTCATTATTCCTTACCAAAACTTTAATAAGCCTCAATTTGATTCCCTATCATACTCCCTAAACTCTATTCCAAACATTTTACCCTCCAACTCCAAGCCACAGTCTCTCATATCTTTATCTCAAAAATATGCTCAGGTTCTAATTTACCAAAATGACTGAAATTCTTTAAAATAAAATATATACATTTTGCCATTACTTTTCACTCTTTTCATTTCATTTATAGGGGGAAAAAAAGCTTCATCTCAGAATCTATAATATCATGTGTTGCCTTTCGCAAATTAAATCCCACAAGAAGGAAATATTCAGTCAAATATAGAATATGATATATTCTATAATATAAATGGCTCAACTTTTTCAACAAGTAAATGACATGGGAGAAAAGGATTATGGGGAAGTATTGTTACAGGTTGAAATAGATTTAAATAATAAGCAAATGGAACGTTTAAACCTTATACTGATATCAATTTGAATGAAATATATGTAAAAAGTCACTTGCAGATGACTGAGGAAAATATGGGTTGAATATTAAATGATAACGACAAATTGATGTTAATTGCTTAAGGCCTATAATAACATTACAGTCATGGAAACAAAGATTCATAATACTTTTGAAATATATGCTAAATTATTCTGAGGGAATTGACACATGGTATCTGAAAGTGTTTCAAAATACTTTGGTAACATTTTTTTTTTTCCCAACTTGGGGATAGATGAAACAAGTTTTAGAAAACATTGACAGTTGACTTAGCTAGGTGATTAGCTAGGTGATTAGCTACAAAGAGCCAAGAATACAAGAGAATTGTTTGCATACACAGCAATAATATAAATGGCTCAACTTTTCTTTCAATAATTAAATGACATGGTAGCAAAGGATTATGGGGAAGTATTGTTACAGGTTGAAAGAGATTTAAATAACAATCAAATGCAATGTATAAACCTTATACTGATACCAATTTGAAGGAGATACATGTAAATTATATATATCTTCCCAGAACCTGGGAAATTACAGATCATCTCTACTCCTCTGTATGTTTGAAATTATAGATAATAAAATTTTGAAGAGTCAAACAATTGAAATAGCTTGAAAATAGTAATGATTCTCTTAAAAATCACTACTTACAAATCATCTCTTTCTTTAGCATCTTAACTCACTCTCAGGATGGCTGTCCCCCCTCTCTCTGCCTTCAAACAACCTGGCCTTTTCTGTCCAAATTTTCTCTGTATAGCACTGATTCTGGAAACTATAATTATCCCCTTCTTTCCTGAAACCTTGAAATTTCAATATTCAAACCAGATCACTTCTGCCTTTGCCAAATTACATTCACTTCTTTCCCTCCCCCATCTCACTTCACCCCTGGCAATGGCATGAGAGCCAAAATCCATGCCACCAACTTTGGAGAAAAGAATCAGTTTGATGTCAAGTCATCTGGCAGAAGACTGGAGACAAGTCTCAAATCAACCTTCCAGAGGATGGGGCTTTGGGCAAATTTGGGGACTTGAGGAACAAAGAAAATATTAAAATGCAAGTTGGGGACCTCCCTGGTGGTGCAGCAGAGTGGAGCACCACACTGCAAAGCTAAGCCAAGCCACAGCCACTTCAGTGCGAGTTCCATCCCTGCCTGAGGTGACCCACATGGTGCATCAGACCTCCCCTGTCTCACCTGCTGCTCCTCTCAGCAGTATACTTCATCAATCTGCCTGTTCTGCTCCCCATTGTTTCTGGTGAATCCTCTTGCCGTTCCTGTATCTCTGGCCTGTACCCCATTTCTGTATACATGAATAAATAAAATCTTCCCAAAAATGCAAGTTGGTAGAATCTGATTGGTTACTTTCTGCTAAATAATGGTGGAACTAGAATCTGATTGCAGGCCTGTAACAAAACAAAGTATGGCAACCATGACTACTATAATATATCCATGAACTGGGCATTTTAGTTCCATCTTCCATAGCTATTTTTCAGTCTGGGTAATAAAATGTCACCTTAAGGACAATGAACCCTCTTAGGGCTCTGCACACTGAAATACAATTTGTCAATAAAAATGCAATTGTTTCCCTCTTTTTAAATGAGTAACAGTATATTTGTGCCATAGTTACAATGCCTCCCATCCTCTTTCTTGCCAATTAGCAGTAACAAGAATAGAACAGCCATCATAGTTTCAATCAGACTTGTGCTCTTGTCGCAATGGGTTGCCTGACTGGAGGTCCTTACCCGTGCACTTAAAGAGACTTACAAGATTCAACTACAGGCACACGTGAAAACGGTTAAGAATGGGCTTATTTATAACAGAAAGGGATATGAATAACTCAGGGAAAGAGAGAAAGGTAAGTTGGTTAATGTCCTTACCAATTCCACTAAATTGGACCCCAATATCAAGCTGAAAGCTGGCAAAAAGCCAAGAGACAAGCCACAGGCCACACAGTTCACATGTCCGGTTTTATATCCAAACATTGCTGCTTAACTCCACCCTCAGGTCCCAGCATGCTCACCCCCCTCCTTTTTTTTTTTTTTTTTTTTTTTTTGTGGTGCTGAGATTTGTAGTTCCAGTGTCCAGGGTGAGGGTGGCATCCACAAAATCTGTATCTGTAGAGTTTATTCAGGACATTCTTTCCCCTAACACTATCATTACAATAGCTCCAGATATATAGCTCTAGGTCCTTACCACTTTCCTCTACATAAACAGAGATGTGTTTCTCTGCCCCCTCTCTGTGGTCACCCATCTCTTCTCTTCTAAGCCATTCTAAATGTATTATTTACATATGTTAATCACATAATCATTCCAATAAGACCTAAGGTAAATACTATTATTATTCCTATTTACAAGAGAGGAAGATTGAGCCAAGAAAACTCAAAAACTTGTCCACCCTGACAAAGCTAGAATCTACTGATATAGCAGGGCAGGGAACCAGACAGACTAAATTTTTGCCTTTGCCATGCCCTTGACCTTCACTGGGAATGAATATTAAGGGAAGCTACACAGGACACTGCAGCTCCACAAGTATATGTATACAAAGCCACAAGAAGTACATTCAGGACTTGTAGGCTCTGCCACAGTGTTCTTACCCAGAAGAGTAATCTTTTTACTATGCTCACAATATCATCTGCCATTCTGTATGGCCAATAAAATCATTACAAAGTTCACTTTGTTTTTTTAAATTAGTGAGTCAGGAAATGACCCAAACATGACAAGATACAGAATTAGACAAACAGCTAGTGAGTGGGCAAATACCTCATTCTCTGCTGTTTTCAAAAGCCAGTATAAATAATTTCATTTAAAAATAATCAGACTGCTAAATATTTTAGGTAAGCATCACATAATCTCTGGAGATAACCATTTCTGGAAATTTGCCATTTCAAATGTAAATGAATCAATCATCACTTCTGCCTCTGATAAATCTATTTTTATTTACTTCTCAGTAGTTTACCAAAAGGATGAAGTTCAAATGCCTTTAGAAGACCCCCTCCAACTTGTCCATCCACATGGCTGCCACCACTTCCAGAGGTAGTCTACAGTGGTCCATTTACAGATCCCTGCACAGCTATATGGCTGAATACCTAGACTTCTGCACAGGTTGCTTCTGTGGCCCAAGTTGCTTTGTTTCCAGCCTTACAAACTTTGAGCCCAAGCTAAGTCATAATTCCGTATCTCCATCTTCTTCTCCATCCTTTTGACTCACCAGGCTCTTTCACAAGCCCGTATTCCTACCTCTCATTCTATAGCGATTATTTATATCCATGTTATCAGAAGTTCAACTGAGCTGGGAGAGCACAAGTGAGTTATTAGACATGGAAGTAGCCCATTAAATCAACAAATCAAGAGTTAGGCAAGTTTTTCCTAGCTTAGGGTCATGCTATTAGTTAGATTTTAAAGTCAGAGGAAATGACAATCCTGTTCTTTTTTCATCATGAAGGGTGCCCTGGTTGAGGACCAGATGGAACAGCACATACATCGGGGTGGGGGTCTTCTTAATATATATCAAGAAGCAGCACTCCTAACTAATAAACACTCTCTACTTAATCTCCCTCAAAAAGTGTAAAACATTTTCTGTTTGTTTCCATCATGAGGAAGTCAAATCCTGAAATGATAACCCAGAAACGTGTGTTGCAGTAAATCAAGATGCTAGAATACCCTGGAGTCATGAAGATAAACGAGCTTTTGGCCAAAAGTCCACTTGCTTAAAACTCTTTGCTACTTTTGTTAAAGTACTTAAATTTCTTTCCCCAACCTGACACATCCATTTTTATAAAAACCTTGAAATCCCTTCATTCACTATCGGAGACCCTTTGTCCCTGATCACAGAATATTGGGGGGGGGGGCAGAACAGGCAGGGAATCAGGGTGGGAGCAGCATTAGAGAGCGGAGATTCCTAAAAAAGGGGGAAAAGGAGAAAAAGGGGAAGGGGGAGTGAGGAAGACATAGGAATCAGAGCTGGGTGCAAGTCTTCCTGTTCTGCTCTTAGCAGAAGCTTATTTTATACATTAGGAGCAAGCAGTGGGATGACATCAGCACATGAACTGGGCTGAGAGATTATAATCATCTTTTTTTTTTTTTCCCTAAGAACAGTTTAGGGTCGTATTGCCCTTTAGCTGAGATGTAACATTCATTATTCTTAAAATCAATCTATTAAAGTTAAGATAGGTACATAAATTCATAAAATTTAAGGCTAACATTGTTGTATTTACTACAGTGTTTATTGGATAAAATAAAGTCCCTTTAAACCTTAAATGCTACTTAATGATCTTCATTGTCATTGAGACATCTTAGAGGGTAAAGTCAAGTCGAGGACTAGGGTGGAGGCTGGACTGGAGATGTGAAGGGGGATAAGGTGAGGTCACGGGCCAACGAGAAGTTGTGAAAGAGGGTAAAGTCAAGTCGAAGACTAGGCTGGAGGAGTTCTCTGGTAGATAAGTCACTAAGGGAGATAGTAAGACTCCTCATTTAAAGACTGAGCAATAAAAGCTTAAGTAAGAGTAGAGTGATAAAATTTGGGTTCTGGTCCGGGCAGTAAAAGAACTTTAATTATTTGTTCTAGTACTGCCTTGTCTTACAATATTGATTTTGTTATAATTGCTTTTATAATCGGTCAGTTGTAATATTATTTTTTGCATTCTAGAGGAATTTCCTGTCTTGGGCAGCGCTTGCTCACCTGAGCCAGGCAGCGCCTTATGAGGCTAAGGCAATCTGGTTGTAAGCTGATGGTTGCTTAGAATATTTTGATACTACAAAAAAGGGAGGTCATCACATAAGTTAGCAAGGAAATTCTGATTTTTCAGAGCACTTCCGTCTCTATCTGGAATATGTCAGTCGACAGAGGTTGCATAGCTTGTGTCAATTCATGGTGGTGGAATTGGACATAGGGTCCCATCCCCTTGGTTGACGATCCCCACTGAATAATATACCTTTGCCTTCAAACACTCCCTGCTCAGCACTTGGTTTGCTATGTGTCCAGCATAATAACCAACATGGCCACTAGCAACACTCTCACTCCTTCCTGACTTTTATTTTATGGGCTCTGAGGTGGGATGTGGGGGGGCAAGAGGCAAGTAAGTGAACAAATCACAGCAGGACAGAGCATTCAACGTGATCCTCCTCCCTTCCAGGTAATATTGACAGTTCCTCACTCAAAAATAAAAGGAGGACTCTAACCATACCAGCTGATTCTGAACCTGATATTTATTGAAGACATATAACAATAAGATGTTCCAGGGAGCCCTCAACAGTGAGAGTTTCCCCAGAACAACAGTCCCTACCTTATAGAGGCCACACAAAGCCTAAGAGAAGGAATGAAGTCATTCTACATGTGGGAAGAAAGGGAAGAGTTTTTAGAGCAGCCTTGCACAGTACCAGTAGAACATACTTCTTCATGCATTGTAAGTTCAGCAAGTGGAGGACCAAAATAAATGGAGCACAGATCTTATTATAATGAGGATAAGGTCAGAGATAGTTCAGAGTTCTTCTTAAGATGCAAGTGCCACCATCTGGGTCCAGTGGGTGCCAGCCATGGACCATCAACAGTTCTGCTTCGTAGTCACTGAACTACTGATACAACTGCCAGAAAAAGGACGTTACTAGGTTTGGAGAGTAAATAATGATTTACTGTTAATAATTCAGTCATGATTTTTAAATTATGGTTGGAGTACTTGTTTCCAAGACTGCATGCAATAGGAAAGAAGCAAGGACATCCAAGAAGCTCCCTGTTTCAGTGAGAGGTTTTGGCCAGGGCAAAGACCCAAGAATAAGAGGTATTGCAGTTAGTAATACAAATATAGTCTTCCCTCATTAATGGAAAGTTGTGTTAAATCACTTCGCTTCTCATAAAAACTTGCATCAGTACCTGTTTTTGATAACCAAAAGAAATCAGAAGAGATCTTCACTTCAACAACACAGGTTAACAGTGCAAATAGTGTTCAGCATATGCCAAGCAGCAAGAATCCTTCCAGAGAATCCCTTTATACAGGCTGCGTACTGATCACATCATTCCTGCTTTTACTATATGTACATGTTATTTTAGGTTTTATGAGTTATTTGATACTAGGTAGTTATTTGGGGGTCTGGAAGAGCTCCAAGCATTTCCATATATCTTAATGGTAATCTTCCCTTGTCTTACGCTATGTTGGCTTTCCAATGGTTTTCCAGGAAGGCTGCACTTCGTGATGGGGGAAACCTATATTTGTAAACTCACGACTATGGGTGGGGGTCTGAATCTTGACAGGAACTTCCTTCAAAGACTGCGATGCACTGAATGTGCTCTGAGTCTGGCATAGGAAGGGCATTTTCTTCAGTAAAGTTCATCAGTCCTTGTAACTGTCGATAGCAAACCTAAAAATCTCCATGTAGGAATTCAACTGGGAGTCAGGGTTTTCCTGCATCCATCTGTCTGCCCTACTGATTTGTTAAAATGTGACTCTTTATTTTCTATTAAGAACTTTCCAGGTAAAGAGGAAAATATTTAAAAAATCCATATTTTTAGAAAGAGCCTTCAAGGTCTGGATACTATATACATCTCCAGTTTCATTTTTCCAATTGCTCTGATTACTTCTTGCCATTTTCTGCTCACTTTCACCTTCTGGGATGGGTCTTCCTGCTCAGGTTTCCCTCCTGTAAGGGTGAAGGGGCAAAATTCCCTATTATACAACATTGTCCCTTCCAGGATGCCGTCCCTAATCTGCTTCCCCAACTAGTATTTGGACTTGCTAGTCCACCTATATAATAGTCCCCAAGTATTACCTTACATAATAAAATATCCATTTATCAGTTTTTATATGACTAATATTTTACCCTACCTTCCTTTATTAATATATAAACTTAAGGCCATAGCTATAAAGTTATAAAATTCTTGGCTGCATCCCACAAATTTCACTAGTGTTTCCCTTCTCATTTAATTCAAATTATTAAAACTTTTTAGATATTTTCCCACTCCTTATACCCCCTTTACCTTTTCTTCCACCTCCCCTTATAGAAATCTCAATTCTTTTATTAGTAACCTCTAGTTTTTTTTTTTTAAGATTTATTTACTTATGCATACAGAACTGGGGTACAGGCCAGAAGTGCAGGTGCAGTGAAAGGATTCACCAGAGACAGAGTGGGGAGCAGAACAGGCAGACTGATGAAGTACACTGCTGAGGGGAGCCATGGGTAGGTCAGGAGAGGTCTGCTGTACCAGGTGGATCACCTTTGGGGTGCAGGACCGAACTCATGCTGAAGTGGCTTTAGCTTCTAAGTGCTGCGCTTTAACCCACTGGCCAGCAGGGAGGGCCCAGCACCCTCTAATTTTTCTAAGTATTTTGCATTGTCAATTTTAGGCTATGAAAATGTCCAACATCTAACTTTATCATTTTGGTTTGCTTTACTATACATGATCTCTGCAAATTCCCTCCATTTCCCCATAAATGACAATGTTTTGTTTTTTCATATGGCTGAATAATATTCCATATACCTACAGCGCTAACCAACTGTGCCACTGGAACGCAGCTGAATAATATTCCATTGTGTGGCTATAGCACATCTTCTGGATTTAAACTACGGTCCATGGGCAATTGTTTCCAGGCCCTAGCTATTGTAAATGCTGCAATAAACATGGTAGAGGAAATAATTTTTTTAGCACATAGCTTCAAGATCTTTGGAAAGATCCCCAAGAGGGGCCCTCCTTGGTGGCGCGGCAGGTTGGATCAGGGCCCACCCAAGCCAAGCCAAGCTGAGTCAAGAGCCAAGCTTTGGCCGCTTCAATGCTAGTTTGATCCTCACCTGGTAGGTGACCCACATGGCGTGGCAGACCACTCCTGTGTCGCCCACTGCTCTCCTCAGCAGTGTACTTTGTTGATCTGCTCTGCTCCCCATTTCTGTTCTGGTGAATACTCTCACTCTTTACACCTCTGGCCTGTACCCCATTTTTGTACACATAAATAAAATCTTTAAAAAAAAAAGCTCCCTAAAAAAGGGTCATGACAAAGGTTTCAGAAGAATTTGAATCTGACTCACAAGCTGAAGGATACCATTATATTTCTTCACATATATTATGACATTGCTGTGGTTGGTTATGGATTTTAAGTTCTTTTTGTTTATTAACGTCAGCTCATTCAGGAATATCTGATTCTGTTTAGTATAGTAGTATCCAGTTGATTATCCTTGAAACTGTCGATTCTAAATGCTTCGAACATGAGTATTATGCTTTCAATATACTTTCGCAGGAAACCTATAGGGGAAGCCAAAGTCTCCAGACAATTAGAGAAAGTGCTAAGCCTTATGCTTCTTTGTCCTTCCCACATATTATTACACGTTAGTAGATCCTGCCACAGACTGAAGGCTCAGTATATTTTTGTCATGTTGCATTTATCTGTACTTCATCCTTAATGTATGCTATTTAAATAGTTGTCTTACTCTGGTTTTATTTGGACAGATAGGCTTATTTTAGATCTCTGGGTTATGACTGCCTGGTCTGTTATGCTTCTTTCCACATATTATTAGGTAATTAAGGTCTCAGAAAATGACAAGAGAACTTCAGACCCAACCATTTACTGCCATCAGTCTTGTTTTTTAAAAATTTAGATATTAACTTTTGATCACACACTTGTGTAGAATATTGTTTCAATAAGTTGGAGATAATAGTGTTAGATTTTACTAATCTTTTCAGATATTCTGAAGAAATTGTTCCTACTTCTTCCTTTGCTTATTAACTTTTAATAATAGTATTTCTTCACTCACCAGCTGTCTTCTTTTTCATATGTGCATCCCACTAGGTATAATCCTTTGTAAAAATGGATAAAGAGGATGTTGTATCATAAAAATATGCTTGAAATATATATATATATACATATATATGTATATATATATATATGTACACTTACATAGCACAAGAAATAAAACATCATATGAAAATCTTCAGCCAAACCACGAACATAGGAAAGCAATGTCAACTGAACCATGAAAAAGAGTGAATGCACAGTTTTTAGAACTTTAATTATTGTTTGTGTCACATAGGAAGACGAAAACCATTTCCAGCACTTTATGTACCTGTTAAAGACTCTAAATGGAATCAGATATATAGGCATTTCTCTGGTAGTTAAAAAAAGGTTAGTGTCCAAGTCCTGTGTAAAGTTTAATTAAATCCCAATTTCAATCTGTTCTGAGACACTGTTCTCTTGAAGTTGTAAATAAATGAGTACTGTTCTAAGTAGATTAAGTATACTGCACTCCCAAAGGGGAAAAAGGAATTTCAGTATGTAGATAAATGCATTGAGAATTAGCTCTTTTGGGGAAAAAAGAAGCAGAGAAACAAAAGTGTGGTATGAAAACCGCTAAGGTTCACAGATCATAGGGCTCATGCTGGTAGATCTCTCACTCATAAACATGAAACACAGGTGCCTAAAGGCACTCATTATCAAATTGGTAAAATTCATATATATACACACACATACACACATACGTACATACACACACATGAGTACATATACGAATATATATTCATAGAAAGGCATTGTTATGTTTGCGTACATAGGAAACCACAAGGAATGCATCTTGAAGTGAATTTTACAAAAACATGGGACACAAAATCATCACACAAAAATCAATCACATTTCTATATATTTATAATGACCATGCAGAAACCAAAATATCAAAACCACAGACTCATTTCAAATCTCTTCAAAGACAATGAAATGCTTAGTTACAAACCTATCAAACCAAGTATAGGATATATATGAATAAAGTAACAAAAATTTGATTAAATAATTCAAAGAAGACCTACATAAATGAAGAGAAATACTGTTCTTGAACTGGTAGACTCAACAAGCAATGGTGTCAATTCTACCTAAATTGATATATTGATTTAATGCAATTTCCATCTAAGTCACAGCAAGATATTTTATAGACATAAACAAGCTTTGCATAGACAAATCCAGATCCTAGAGTAGCTGGGAATTTACTTTAAATAACATAAAGTAGAAAAACATCACTTCATCTGATAATAAGGTTTTCTATATAGATTCGTAATCAAGAGAACTTGTTTCTGGCAAAAAGGCAAATGAATAAACCAGTGGAATAGTGTAGGGAACTCAGGAATAGATCTACACGATTATGCTCAACTGACTTTTGACAAAGTTTCTTCATTACAGTTCATTTTAAATTTCTTACTTTATAAGATAATCCCTTGTCTATCATATTCCAATCTTACTAGAAATAAAACTGATTCTTGTACTGTGATATATATTCACTGATTTGCAGGTTTTAAATATGATGGAGCTGGCCCTCCCTGGTGGCGCAGCGGGTTAAAGCACTGCACTAAGATGCTGAAACCACTTCCGCATGAGTTCGATTCCCGCCTGCCCCGGAGGAGACCACATGGCGTGGCGGACCTCTCCTGACCCGCCCGCTGCTCCCCTCAGCAGTGTACTTCGTTGATCTGCCTGTTCTGCTCCCCACTCTGTCTCTGGTGAAGTCTTTCGCCATCCCTAAGTCTCTGGCCTGTACACCAGTTCTGTATGCGCAAATAAATAAATCTTAAAATTAATAATAATAATAATAAATATGATGGAGCTTTCTTTAATTCAGCCTCATCTTCCAACAGGTAAGGAACTTATGCAGGAACAGGATATACCTAAAGCCATATAGCTAGACAGAAAGACTGACAGCAGGCTATACATCACTGACTCATGTGTTATGAAATGCAAGTGGTTTGAACTTTGAGAGAAACCAAATGTTAGGGCCCTTGCTAGTAAGGAAAGGAAGTCTGAACCACATTAAATGTGGATGTAAGATTTGAGAGCACCTGACAAAAGATGAGATAGGCTATCTTCAGAAAAGCAAGTTTAAAAAGAAAGGAAAAAAGCAAGTAAAGACCTATGGTTGTTATCTAGATATCTGGAGGAATCATGTTTAAAGACAATATGCAAGATATGGAACAAGAAAGAGTTCAGGTATGTAATTTGAATAGTGATCTTAAGGACTAAACCCCAAAACCAATTACGATTGCAAAAACAAAAATTAAAAATAAATCAATAGCAATAATAAAATATATAACTATAAGTAGCTAGCAAGGCACAAGTGGTTTTTAAAAATGATTTATTTATTTATGCATACAGAACTAGGGTATAGGCCAGAGATGCAGGAGCAGTGAGAGGATTCACCAGAGACAGAGTGGGGAGCAGAACAGGCAGATCGACGAAGTACACTGCTGAAGGGAGCAGCAGGAGAGACAGGAGAGGTCTGCCATGCCATGTGGGTCAGCTCCACGGCTGGGATCAAACTCATGTTAACGCATCTGAAGCTAGATGCTAGTAGCTTCAAAGTGCTGTGCTTTAACTCATCGTACCACCCGGAAGGGCCCAAGATACAAATGATTTTTTTAATTACTATATGAGAACAAAGAATGAAGGTTTTATCCCTTTCTAAAAGAAAATAGATGTTCTATTAACTTGATCAGAAGGAGCAAAATCATTGCAGGTTTCCTTTGGTATTCCCTGTTGATAAAGCATATTCTAAGTCTTAAAAGAGTAGAAGGAAATGCCAATGGTCATGCATTCCTTCAGCTATTCCTCAAAAATCATTAGACCATACAAAATGCTAAGTACTTTGCAAGGGATAAGCCAGTGACATAAACCTGGCATAGAAGACAGAGATGTGATACAGATCTACGATGAAAAAGGCAGGTGACTCCTGTTTCCTCAAAAAGTTCAGTGACTCAGACTAGGAGACATTCAATTGTCACCCAAATAGGTGTAAAATTCTATTTCCAAAGTTCTATGAAGAACAAGTTACTATGTACTTGGTACTACAACAACATATATTAGGATGATTTGATTCAGAGGACCAAAAGGATGCGTGAAGAGTGGATAGGGAAGTTTCCTCAGACAGGGGTGATTGAGCGAGACCCGCAGATGAGTGGACGTTAAAGGGGGATGCAAGAAGGCTGACTAAGGCCCCCTCAGTGTGCCCGGCCCTCTTTGACAAGGGCCACGTTTCTGTGGAGGAAGCTCATCCAGCCTACTGTGGGCTCGCTAAGCCAGGACTAAGTCTTGAACTTGTTTCCCAAAAAAAGTGAATTCACTGATGGGATGGCATAATGAGATTTACATTTCAAAAAGAGCACCAGGCCTTTCAGAGGTAGAGTGGGGAAGCCTAGTTAGGAAACTCTGACTTTAGCCCAGTTTCGTAATGACAAATTTTCAAGTGGGTGAGAGAGGGGAAGCAAACAAGGAGAAGGTGTAACAAGTATTTTTAGATGCCGTTATCTATTGATTTTTTTAAGGGGGGGGTTGAAAGTTAAGGGGGGTGGTGGGGAGGAGCTCCTTGTGATGATTTTCTAGCGCCTCAGTGTTAGGGACTGACCAGATGGTGGTGCCCTTCACTAGCCTAAGAAACAGTGAAGGGGAGCCCAGTTACGGCTGGAGATGGGGCTGAGTTCAAGGGAGTTTAAATTATGAGACATTTAAGTGATGATCTCAAGTTGGTAGTTGAATATGTATTTCTGGTATCCAGAGGCAAGGTTTTAATCAGGGGAAAGTCTGAGAAAATCTTTTGCTGATTGCAGATTCAAAGATGTTAAGTCTCCTATATAAATATATGTGTGGGTGTGTGTAGGTAGATAGATGATAGATAGATAGGTAGATAGATAGATAGATAGATAGATAGATAGATAGATAGATAGATAGATAGATAGATAGATAGATAGACAGACAGATAGATAGGCAGGCAGGCAGACAGACATATGGTTTTAGGAAAAATTGGAGAGATAATCTATAATCCTTTATCTACATGGTTTATAATATAACTTCTAAGGTTCTTAATCTTTTAGGGATTTTGCACTAACAGAAGAGAACTGGACACATATTTTGAAGGCAAAATGGCAGATCTATAGAGATAAATTGGTGAGTTCAAGGTTAAGTACCAAAGGATTCTAGAAAATCAACAGGATGATTTGTGAACTCTTCAAAAAGAAAACTATAATTAGTAAGTGCCAGAACAGAGTAAAGATTAGTCAAACTCAATCTCACTTTTTGTTTAAAGAGTTATCATTAAATGTGTTCAACTTAGGATCTGAATTTCAGCAAGGAATTATTCACTCTTAAAAACCTGTGTGGACCATGTAAGATAAATGATGGTATTATTAGATAGGTTTGACAGCTGACACCAAAAACTAGATTTATGGTCTATAAAGAAGCACTTAGGTGGATCAACAATACTTTGATAATAATCTCGTTCTTCTTCTAACATCAGAGGGACATTTTAACATTTAGCTATAGAAACATATTATTGATAAAACTGTCACATGATTAGGTTAAAATTAAAAAAGAATATTTTAAATCCAAAGGTTTCCACACGAAGGTTAGTCATTTCTCAACTGATGGTGATTTTGATTTTGCACCCCAACCCACAAGACATTTGATAATATCTGGAGACATTTTTGTTTTCAGAAACAGGGCAAGAAAGGAAAATGGTGCTCATGGCAGAGAACAGAGATGCTGATAAATACCCTACAATGCTGACAAGCTGCTCTTGACCCCCATGGACCAAGAATGAATTTTCTAATCCACATGTCAGTGGTGTCACTGTTGAAAAACCTTAAATGACAAATTAGTACAAAGGGTCAGATAGAACAAGATATATATTATGAGACATTATAACCTGTTATATTTACTGCCTCCCATTAGCAACTGTATACATTAAAGGTGAGTAATTAGAGGGCCTAACTGTGTAGTAGCCAGCCCTCAAGGCAGACTTGACCAATTATAAACAGAACTAGATAATAACAGCTTGTATTCTATTTTCCTGTTAAAGTGTAACAGGGTAGTTCCAGGAAAAGGAAGGTTCTAGATTCCCTACCCAAAAGGAAGGTGGAGCTGAGAACAGAGGAATGTGGAGAGAAGTCTGAAGAGGAAGGAAGCAGGATGGAGAGCCAGAAGTGACAAGGAGACACAAGGAGCAGAGAGACATGTGAAGAAACTGAGCTTGCTTCTTGGTCCTGGGCTAACCAGGTAATGTCCTGGGCTTAACAGATGTGGTCCTGGGCTAAACAGATGTGGGCAAGAGACACATACGGAGATTCACTGTGGCAGTGCTTATCTTGATTTGGATTTTGCTCTTTTCCTCCCAGACTTGTCTGATCGTTTCTGACCCTTTTCTATGGGTCCCGGCCAGAAGGTGCTTTAGTCTTGTGGTGGGATTTCAGGCCTTGCTTTGGGCCAATCGCTTTTGGGTGGACATTTACCCATGAAGTGATGGGTAACTTTGGGTGTCTGATTTAGAAATTTAGTTGTTTTTTTCTGTATTGTACATTAATTGTATTAAAATTGCTTTCCATTAAAGGTTTTATGTTTTGTCTTGATGTGGCAGATGTCAGAACCTATTCATAGTAGGCAGGTTTTGGGGCTCAAGGGTACCCCTCTCTCCTTGCACTGTAACAAAAGTACCTACCAACACAAACTCATATTTGTTTTTCTAAAATGGGCAACTCCTAACCTTTCCATATTTCCTGGGTGTTTGCAGTTCATAAAATTTTCAGTCCTCCCCACACAAGTAAGGTAAACTTGGCTGTGATTGAACTTACTTGCATTTGTTTCTAGCCTCTAATTAAACATTATCCTCCAGGGAGGGCTGGTGTCCTCAGTCAGCTTCCAAGTGAATTTTCTCTTTCCTTTCTCATGCTCTCTACCCAACTAGATAAATAAGACAAAACCCCAGAAAGGACTCTCAACCTTGGTCTTTCACTGTACCTATAAAAGAGAAAAAGCAAAATGGAAACCAAGGAATCAGTTATTTAAGAAACACAGTACCCAACTACTGGACAGGACCCATTTGCTTCTGACTTGACAGAATATATAATTCCCGAGATATAAAAAACCTTCATCAGTGGTTTTCAAATACTCCACAGGAGCCAATAATTCTACATGGGTTCCCCTTTTTAAAAAAAAGAGTAGGGCCCTCCCTGATGGCACAGAGGGTTAAAGCACAGCACTAAGAAGCTAAAGCCACTTCAGCATGAGTTCGATCCCCACCCGGGAGGTGACCCACAGCAGACCTCTCCTGACCCACCCGCTGCTCCCCTCAGCCGTGTATTTTGTCAGTCAGCCCCCACTCTGTCTCTGGTGAATCCTCTCACCGCCCTGCACCTCTGGCCTCTACCCCAGTTCTCTATGCATAAATAAATAAATCTTTTTAAAAAACAGTAATATGCATTTTCATTCACAACATGAATATTATGATTTATAGTGAAAATATGTATGTGATCTTCATCCCCATCCTCGGTACAGAGCTCCTAAAAACCTGGGAATGAGATTAATAAAGATGCCTTTCATTATGTTCATGAGGTGTTTTGTTATGTTAATGATGTGATTTCTCATATTAATAGGTGGCTTTTGGAAGCTCCCGGGTAACCTAAAGCTGAGGATAGGTTGCCAAGGATCCTACCATGTTAGAGAGCTGGAACCCTCAGAGCCACACCCCACCCCCAACCTCCAGAAGGGTTATAGGGCTGAGGGTGACTCAATAGCCAATTGCCAATGATTTAATCATTCATGATTACAAGAAGATGCTTCCATAAAAACCCAAAGGGTAGGGCTAGGAGAGCTTGGGGGTGTCGAAATGTGCAGATTTGAGAAGAGTGCAAATAGAAGAGGTTGGAAGCTTAGTGTCCTTTCCCTATCCCTTGTCCTGGGCTCAATCTCTCCCATGTGACAGTGACATCCTTCACCATGAACTGGTATTCTAGTAAATGTTTCTCTGAGTTCTGTAAACCACTGCAGCAAGTTAATCCCACCCATGGGAGAGGGGAGTTACTGGAGCCAATGTGTAGCCAACAGGAGCGCAGGTAATGACATGACCTGTACTTGTAATTGGTGGAGATATGGGTAGTCTTACAGGTAAAATGATAGGTATTGGACGACCAAGGTCTTGACCTGTAGGATCTAACCCTATCTCCAGTTAGATCGTGTCAGAATCACTGATGCCACAGAGCTACATGGTATGGCCAAAAAAAAAAAAAAATCACAGACAGGTATTGGGTGCAATATCACAGTCCCCAAGGCTAACTAGATTGAGGCTACTTAGACTTGTATTGATTGCATCTAAAATCCTTGGGGCTTCCCTGTAGCCTAGGGGTTTCTTCTCAGTTCTATCACCTCTACAGCCTGAGCTGAATCCCCAGCTAGGTGTTAACCCACACATGGCACAGAAGCCCTCTCCTGTCTTACTTTATGTTCCCTTTAGCAGTGTATTTCAATAAATCCACCTGTTCTGCTCCCTGCTCGTCTCTAGTGAATCCTTTCACCCCTTACACCTATACCCCAATTTTTCTATGCAAAGAAACAGAAAAAAAGAAAAACCATAGCTAACTGTGTATGCTGTCCTAGAAAAAAATTCAGAAAAGCCAGTTTAAATCAATATGCCAACTGTTTTTCTGAAACAAGCAACCAAATCAGCAAAGGTCTATTTGAGTCCACAGTTGGTAATACACAAGTGATTCTAAAGTCAGGATTTCAACTTAAATTTAACTTTGCATATGAAAATCAGGAAATGGAATGTACTACCCTAAGCTTGTTTCTGTTTTCTTTTCTATAAACAGAAGAATTCACTCATCAAACAACACAAATGCACTGGAATCCCAAAAGGTACATTATCACCACTAATAAAAATGATTGGGATGCATTTTATTCATATAAAAATGTCATGTAAATGCTGAATAATTATGTCATTATTTCACATCTGATTTGAGAGGCAAAGCAACTATATTTGGCAAGATTTGTTCCTCTGCTCCTAATTACCAAGCAACCACGAAATTGACTATAAACAATGACTGACAACTTACTTACAAAACCCTTTGTATTTTCAGGTTATAACATTTTATGCTGCATTGACAGTTCTCATTTAGCCTACCTTGTGGAAGAACCACAGAAGTTTCGACATGCAGGGAAAGACAAAAACATCATCTAGGGATTAGACATCCAATCTGATTTCCATCAGCAAGACAAATAGCGTGCCTTTAAAAAAGCATGATCAACTGGTATAATAAAGCCAAATTAGGCATAAATATAAACTCGTTATGCCACAGATTATATCAAAGTTCACTCCTCTGAAAGCTAACGCCTACATCTTTCCTTATATTCCTTATATTCCTTATATTTAAATATTGTTAAATATGTCTAGTACAAATTCCTCCCCCCCCCAAAAAAAACCCACTACGCTAGCATTTCCGGTTTCTAGACTATAAATAATAACACCACTTTGGACAAGAAAGGGTGGCATTCAGCATAAGTAGCTCTGCCTTCATCCACTTGACTTGCCCCCATACCAGGAAGGGCTTGACAATCATCACAGTATATAGGGGTCCTGAGATATTGTGGAGGACATGATGGAAACTAAAGTCTATCTTCAATGGAATCTGCCAAGCAGAGAGAAAGAGGAGATAGAAACAGGTCCCAGATGGACTTGCTGATGAGTGGAGAGGAGAGCTCACTCCCATCACGGAAGAGTCAGGTATGCAGCACTGTCCTGTGAATACCTACCAAGGGAAACAGAGAGGGGCTTTGGCATGCCATCAAAACTAATCCTTTAATAAACCCTGACGTGTGGCCCTCCCTGGTGGCCCTCCCTGGTGGCGCAATGCAGCACTATGTAGCTATCTGCAGGCACTGAAGCAGGAGCTCGATTCCACGCCCTGGAGTTGACCCACATGGCACAGCAAACCTCTCCTGGTTTGCCTGCTGCTCCCCTCAGCAATATATTTTGGTCAATCTATCTGTTCTGCTCCCCACTCTGTCTGGTGAATCCTCTCACTGCCCCCTGTACCTCTGGCCTGTACCCCAGCTCTGTGTGCATAAATAAATAAATCTTAAAAACAAAAAATACAACCCCTGAAGTATAATCCCCATATTATAGATTTTGAAACTGAAACTTGAAGGTATCAAATCACATTTCCAAAGTCACACAGCAGACTTTTAGTTCCAGCTGCATTTATGCAGTGTTTTTATACAGTCTCCCATCCCCTTTTTTCACTCCTGCTCAATAATGTCCCCTCCACTAAGTGCCAACTTGCAGAGGGAAATAATATCTGTTCCCTTACCTATCCCTTGTATTGTGTGCCTTAAGAGCAAATTAGTTCTTCAAACTATGAAAAAGGGGATATTTCTAAGTAGTCAAAGAAAACAAGTTACCAGCTCTTCAGACACAACTAGTTAAGGAACAGCAAACAGACAAAAACAAAATCTAAGAGACTGACACAATTTCAGCCATTCATTGATTTCTTCTTAGTCTTTCCACTCAACAGTCCTCCTGGATGACCAATAAACCAAATGTCAACCGTAAACTGCAGAGATATGAGATTTGACCTTTTCTCCAACTCCAGCAATCTTTTACAATTGCTCCACCCCTACTCCCGTCTCTCCTCTGATCAAAACCTAGGTCTTCTGACTATGACAATAACAGAAAGAAGTCAGACTGCCCTAGTAGGATCTGAATATTTTATCGTAAGGCTTAGCTAATTCACAGTTATGAGTGAAGTCCTATAAGCCATTACCCACGAGGTTAGCTCTCCTGTTCCATTCCCTTGGAAACCTTCAATCTCACTCTCAACCTACCATAAAATGCATATGGTCAAGAAAAGAACAGCAACTTCAGGCAGCATAGCCCCTCAAATGAGCCCACTGCCCAACTATTTGTCACTTGAGTTGACTGACACCCATGAATAATAGAGCCAACAAAGGTGAACTCCTGTGTCCTCCTGGACACCCTTTTGCTCACCAGGCAGTGTAACCTCATGATTCACTGCTTCAAGAAAGTAAACTTCTGCCCTAGAGCTTTCATGACTTTTACAATTAGTTAGAAGAGCTGTAGAGTTGCTAATCCATTCACCCCCAAATCCAATAAATGGATGCTGGAAGTGGTAAAAATGGAACTTTGCTAAGATAGGTGTCACACTTTCTCCATACTCAACCGAAATATCAATGTTCGGTGCTAGTCTGAGCAAAGCTGACTCACTCGGGGAAGGATGTGGATGACTCACTGTGAAATCCAAAGATACCACCAATGCAAATCAACCTTTCGGGTGATGTTTTTTCAATCTGCCAGCTCAGTTATAAGACTGGGAGGTTGAAATACCCATTTCCTATAGGATTCTTTTTTCTGTCTGAAAACAATAGAATTACCCAACTCACTTCTGGTCAGGCTGAACTGTATCTTTCTTTGTGTCACTTCAAGACCAGGAAGGCAGTGATTATAAGGACATTATCCACACCTGGAGCACAGTGACTCTGTACTCATCATCGCATTTTGCTAAGTGGGCTGCTGAAAGAATTATAACTATTTCTAGACTGTGTTTACTAGTAGGGAAAGAAGTAAGGTCAGAGAGAGAAGAAATGGATTTTGTACAAGAAACATCTATATTTTAGGGGGTTGACTAAGATGACACTAATCCACTCAAAATGTTGATATCTCAGGAAGTTCTTCTACAAAAGTATTGTTGCTGTTATTGAGTATTAAGTGTTGGGGCGTTATATGAGGTATTTCATTCACTTTATCTTATTTGCCCTTGGCAATTCTATGAAGCAGGTGAGACTCATCCTCTAGTCTTACCTATGAGTTAGTAGAACAATGTGACAAGGAGGTGGAATCTAAACCAAATGGCCTTGGTGTAAATGTGATTATGCCACCTGTGAGCTTTTATTACCTTGGACTTGCACCATGGAGTGGTTCTGATGATTCAAGGGGCTCACTGTAGAAAGGATCCACTCAAATCACAGACTAGTTATGTGTATTGTCACACCACCAATGGTTAACTGGAAGGCACAGAATGAGGACAAGGGGAGTTGGGTGCGGTACAATGACTCATCAGAGATCCAGCTTAAAAGAAACACTGCTAGTAAGAATGGCCACTGTGTAGGAGTAACGCTCATCAAACCTCTCAATGCTTCTGTCACTTGTTTGGCCAACTACATTCCAGAAAAAGACAAGTAGGGGCAATTTCTCTGCTGTCCCTGAAATAAAATCCCTACATTTGGGACAAGAATGTGCCCCCAGTTCTAGTCCTTAGGCACACATTCTGACCCAGTGGTCATTGTCTATTTAGAATGAATCTTTCTGGGAATAAAAGAAGTATGGTTCTAGTTCTTTACAGGATTCCCTAGAAGCAGAGCCTGAGAAAGGGGGTTAGGTACATGATTTATTGAGGGGTTGTTCCCTAGGAAAAATCAGAGAAGGAAAGAGATAATTAGGGTAGAAAAAGGAAAAGAGCCAAGCGAGAATATGGTCTCTTATTTAGGCTTGAGTAAGCTCCTTAGAAAATTCTAGAACATAAATTATACCACACAGTTGTCTTCATCTCAAGTCAAAGTATATGACCTTTGTACTCTCATATCAGTAAGTTATTGGCCATGATCTTCTTCCCAGGTGATGGAGCTAGACTCAGCCAGGAGAGGCAGAGGGGTGTGGATGGAGAGCCCCAGCAGCCAAAAACCAAAGGAATTTGGCCGGGGCACCAATAGTATCTACTACAGTCTTAATAGAGAGGAAGAATATAAAAACATGTCCTTTACCCATGTATACAACTCTACTGATTGTCATCCAAAAGACTAAATGACCAATTTAATCTCTGAATCCTAAAGATCTACCCAAGGCAGGCAGGCAGTCCATGGCTTTTTGTTTTAAGAAAGGACACAGCAAACAGAATTCTGTTCAACAGGAAGTTTCAGTTCATTGTCCTCTTGCCCATCCCCTGAATAAATCTTTTCTTCTAATGAGCTTTGCCAAAATGGACACAGGCAAATGTCAATTGTTCCTAATGCTTATTGGCAGGCTACGGTATTTTCTCCTTCAGACAAAGTCAGGGCGGGGAAGGGTGTTTCCAATCTCTTTCTCTAAGGAAATTACAAGAATGACACAGTTCAGTTACAGGAGTGTAATTAATGTTATTAAATCACTGCTGGGGAATTATTATGCCTTGAATTTAGAGGTCACCTCCCTGTAGGGATTCACAAAGGAAAAATCCTCACCCTTACATTGTCTTACTCATCCTGACAGCACCTCCTGAGAGAACAGGCAGACAATCTGCTTTCCTCTATGTGGCCACTATGGGTAAGCTCACACATTTAATTTAGTATCTTCCGCTGCTTTCTCTAGATGATCTGTCTTCCTACATCCCCTTCTGGGCTCAGCGTCATGAACGTGTAACCTATATTACAACTGCATCGGGCTCCACACTTCAGAGGACCCCGTGTTTGGCTTCATGCCCTGGTGTCACTGTCTAGAAATGCTTGGATCCCATGCATCAAGTAGCCTGCTCATGATGGCTGTATTGAGTTGAAATGTATGCAGCAAGCTGACAGCATCCTGTTTCTATATCCACCAGGTTTCTATATCTCTTGGGTGTGGCAGTCACTGGTACTAGTCACCAAATCTTTGGGATTCCCTTTTTAGACACGGGGAGGATTGAACTGAAATTTACTAGTGAAGAAATAGGAGCAGGGAGTAGTGATCTCACATCGAGGCCAGCACTCCTCATGCTCCTGCTTCTGCTTTGGTAGCTGGAATGAATCTTCCCTGGATGAGTCGCTAAGAAAGTCAGAGTTGTAGGCAATTTGCAATAAACATGTTCTACGAGCAAGATGCACCTTCCTGGGATTAAGCCGATGAGATGATGGGGTGATATCTGCCCATAATTTAGCCTTTCCTGATGGTGAGAGAAGAACCATAAATGCAAATTCTTAAAGCATGGGCGGCAAGAGAGAGAGACTGAGCTGGAAGAAGTAGGGTGCATGGCAACAGCTACTCAGTTATGAGGAAGAAGACTCCCACACAAAGATATGAGTGCGTTAGAGGAAGTCCACCCACCACTGTTCAACTTATATAGTTTAACGATTCACCAGCAAACCACAGAAAATATAGCACTGGGAGGGTTTATTTGTAATAGTCTCAGAGACAAATACACTTCAATTATTTATTAAATCAGAGGGGGAAAATCCGATCAAATGCATGTGTCCTTTCATCCCTGCCACTATATTTTTGAAATATTCAGCCACCGCAAATTGCTTCATTTTTTAGGGAGCGAGAAGGAAAAATAAAGTGACCCTAAAAGACCCTGGGGTTGACTGGTGAAGCTCAGAAAATAAGCAGTGTTTTAATAAAATGTTGCTGTGCTTAGGAGATTTATCTGCTTGGAATAAAAACCCAACCTGTTCAATATTTGTCTCTTTCCCAAGCAAGGAATCAAGGTCGATTTGAGTGCAGAGTGGTCCCTGGCAAGGCTCTGGAAAGAAGGGTCTTGTCCAGCTTGCAAGCTGGAACAGCTGCAGCGTTCTTTTATTCATGACCAAACGCTTCCAGAATGTTTAAACAAGCATGGTAAATGTGCAGTCTACATCAGCTGAGTGACAAGGATTAAGAGAGATTCAGCTCAAAATGCTAAGTGAGTCTGTATCAAGATCAAACTAGATACCTAGTTAACACTAAGAAAATGCAAGCTGAAGAAGCAATGTAAAAACAAGCACCTAGAGAAAACCTCAGAATAATAAAGTGTACTCAGGCAAGCGTCTTGAATGGCAAGCAAGTCAGTGGGGGGCTGAAATTGCCTTTTGAAAGTACAATTTCTTGGCAATATTTAGGGAGGGAATACAGCCAAGCAAACAATTTAGTCAACATGTGCATTCACAGTGGACTTGCTTTGTTTTTCTTTTTTAAAAAGGCACAATAAGAAAATCCATCATATTGATAAAAGTAAGTGTTGATAAACAAATTTCAGAACAAAATTTAAGTTGGAAACCAAAAATGATTGTAAGAATTGCTAGATTTATGACTGAAGTGAATAAGAATGCTTTGAATCGCACAGAGACTTTCCCCAAAAATTCTGCAATGAAAAGTCAAAATGAATAGAAATTTTTATTTACCAAATATTATTGCAATAGATTGAATCAAAAAGAAAACACCATTAGAAAAAAAATCTGTAATCACTATATGAGTAATGTCTTGAGAGTTTATTGTGTAATGAATATGGAAATAAAATCACATAGCCTGTTGCCGATGGCATTTAAAGTGATTTGAGGCACTGCATAGTAATATAATATCTGAATTGGTACCCTGAGCCTTTCCTGTCTGTGACTTTCTAATCTTTTCTAAATCAGCTCACATTCCCTAGAACTTAACCCTATTGATCCACAGATCTTTGCTACAACCTGCATTTGGGAGTTTTCAAAGGGAACAAACAAGAGTAGCAATTAACAGGCATCCTTAGAAATTGCCAATAGTGGACCCTCCCTGGAGGCACAACCGATTAGGATGCAGCACTGCAAGCTGGCTGCAGCCGCTTCATTGCAAGTTCAATCCCCAGCCCAGGAGGTGACCCACATGGCGCAGCAGACCTCTCCTGCCTTGCCCGCTGCTCCCTCAGCAAGTTTAATTCATCAATCTGCTTATTCTGTTCCCCACTCTGTCTCTGGTGAATCCTCTCACCCCTGTACCCCAGTTCTGCATAAATAAATAAATAAATCTTAAAAATAAAAACTGTCGGCCCTCCCTGGTGGCGCAGCGGGTTAAAGCACAGCACTGAGAATCTAAAAGCCGCTTCTGCATGAGTTCGATTCCTGCCTGCCCGGAGTTGACCACATGGCGTGGCAGACCTCTCCTGGCCCGCCCGCTGCTCCCCTCAGCAGTGTACTCCGTCATTCTGCCTGTTCTGCTCCCCACTCTGTCTCTGGTGAAGCCTCTCACCGCCCCTGAGCCTCTGGCCTGTACCCCAGTTCTCTGTGCACAAATAAATAAATCTTTAAAAACTATATAAATAAATAAAAACTGTCAGTAGTGGCTCCTTCCTCACCAATTGCCCCACTTGGCATCACAGAAACACTACTTCCCAGAACCGTTAGACACACCAAGTGACCAAGTGTCTCCTCCTGTGAGCAAGACCATATATGCCTCACTCCCGAAGAACTGAATGGAGTAGAAGAGCGAGAGGAAGTCCCTGGACAAAGTAATCAGAACCCAGGCTCCAAGTCCATCTAGGCTCAGTGCAAACTGCCTGTGGCTCTCATTTCGCCATCTGTAGCCTGGGGGTAGCAATGATACATAACACATCTAAACCAAATGGCCCTTATACAGAACTGACGGCGGCCTCACACAGCGATCCTGGTTTCCATTAGCGTTATAGGAAATTCTCTCTCTTCCTACTGCTCGTGGCTCCTTCCCCGCTCTTAGAAGAGCCACAGATTGTTACCTGGAGGTTAGAGAGGCTGATTCTATCAAGTTGGTGGACAGATGTGGCTGTCCCAAAATTGGACAGAAAGATAATATATGGATTGCTGCAGAAAGGTCAGGAAAAGGCAGCTGCACAGGAAGAGTGAGTAGAAAACAACATTCAAGGTCAGACCCCTGATGAGGTGTTAAGTGACTGGTGGGTGCTATCCCTGCTGTAATCCAGTTAACATTTAGCACCTAATTATCACTTCTCAGTGGAGTCCAGACTAGATAATTGTGAACAACAACTTCCAAGCTACATGGGAAACACTGGATGCTACTTAGCCAAAGATGCAATCACTGAACAAGCCCAGGCTCTGTAGAAGAAAGCAGCAAGAGACACACAATGATACTCAAGTTAACCAGTGCAATGTCACCCCCTCCCCTGGATCTCTGCAGGGCACAAGATTCCCCATCAAACAAGATGTGGATGACTTGATGCAAGATGTCCTTCCAAATTGCCTTGCACACCAGCATTCTTGCACACAGCAGATATTATTATCTGAGACTCCAACCCTAGAATTCCTTCAGCAGGGGTACACACAATACTAGCGACTCACTGTTGTGTAACCATCCCAGGCCAGGCAGGGTCACTGTTGATTCAGGCAGATGAAAAAGAGAATTCTGGATATCCTGAGGTATATAGGACAGTCCTTTAATGCTGAATCAGGGGACCAGCAGGCAGGGAGGCAGCAGCTGAGTCCTTTATCCCCAGCTCCCAGGCCCAGGGGTCCGTATTTACATACCCTGCACACCCTGCGCATACCTTGGCCCAAGTGTCAATCATCACGGGGCACTCGCCCTGTGCTCATGCTCCCCTGTGCTTTTTGCATCGATGTGGTATCATGTGATGCAACCAGGGGAGAAAACAAGGTCTCCGTGGCAGCTGTAGAGGCTGAGTAGCATGAGTTGAAAAGGAGCCTGAGGGCCCTCCCTGGTGGTGCAACGGGTTAAAGCACAGCACTAAAAAGCTAAAGTCACTTCAGCATGAGTTAGATCCCCGCCCTGGAGGTGACCACATGGTGCAGCAGACTGCTCCTGACCCGCCCACTGAATGATCCTTACACTCACCATCACTGATGGTTGGGTGGGATGATAACTTGCCTATTCCTTCCATTCTTCCAAAATGCATTCTCCGTGCCTACACAGGGTGACTGCTGGGGACATCATGATCACTAACACAGATTTACACCTAAGAAGCTCTGACACAGACAAATAAGGAAATAGGAAAGATGGTCTATGTGAAAACGGGGAGCAAGAAAGAAGATATGTGGGATGCAGAAAGCCTTGGGAGAGTTCCATGATGCAATACTTAGGTTACAGCTCAAGACCGAGTAGGAGAAAAACAATAGGGAAGACATTCTAGGCAGACAGAAAGGATTGGTACATCTGAGCTTCTAGGGGGAGTTTGTTGTGTGTGGTGGGGTTGGAGGGACGGAAGCATCAGCAGGCAATGAGAAGTGCGTGGGTGACATTATCAAATAAACCGAGGTATCTGGACTTCATCTTGTAGGTGACGGAAACCGATAGTGAATTTTGTGGTTTAGTTTTCAAATGTGGCAGTTTGGGGGCAGTTTTTATTTTGGGGGGGTAGAGGGTTGGAAAGAGAAGGAAATGACCAAACAGATTTTGAGTCATTTGAGCATCACACAGGATGTGCAGAGAATGCAGCAGAAAACAGAGATAATAAAAAGAGAAAGGATGGTCTAGGAAGAAAATGATGGCGGAAAGAGATCAGGGATGAGAACAATTTGAAGATATTTATGAGTGAGGAACAAAAGAAATTAGTGATCTTTGGATATTGGGGATAAGGGGTAGGGTAGAATTAAAATAATTTATTTTCTTTTTGTCCACGGAAATCATGAACCAGAATACAAAATCAAAAAAAGAACACTGACAAATTATCACCTCCCAATTTTTTTTTATTACAAAGTTTATTTTTACATCATTTTGCACATTTTTTTTCCATCTCAATTGTAATCCCCACGGGTTTCCCATC